>NC_052155.1:187442104-187742104 GCF_902713615.1 Scyliorhinus canicula | reverse complement strand
GCTGCTTTAAACACTTTTGTCTGAGGAAAGGGTAAATGAAAATGCAGTGATTTTGCTGCCTGGACTGCTCTTCAACTTTCAGACATGGGCCTGTGAGGGGGGTCTCTGATTGGGAGGGTCGATGGGGGGGTCATGTCACTCACATATATGTGGGTTGTGGGAGGGTGACCCGTTATTCCCTTGGTGGGGGGGGAGGGTAGGATGTTCCTACTTGTCAGCAGAGTGGGGGGATTTGCATTGTTGGGGTGAGGGAGGGGGCTGACACTGGAACTCGGTATCGGACCACCCACTCAAAACGGCGACCCAATACCGAGTTTCTGGCGGAACCTGGCGAGTTCTTCCCCGTGCATAAATTAGCATAAATTAGCATGCTAAAGAACTGAGACTTGCATCTGGGTGCCACACCCAGCGCCAGCAGAGACCCAGTAGCCATTCTCCATTGGTGGCAGCTCTTAGACTCCAGATCGGAGAATCCAGGCCCTCATCTTCCTGGCTGCCACATCTCTGTGCCGTAAGTAACCAAAAAACATGGTTTAACGCTGAGGTTACAGTAGCACACAGAGGAAAATCGTGGTTTTCATGGGAAAACATCTGCCACCTTTTTCCCAGGGGGGCAGAAGAGTGCCCTGTGCCTTCTTTTCATTGAGCCATCATCAGCTGCAAATGGCCCCCTGATACATTTCAACACACAACTGGAGTGAAAAACATTTCACAAAGCATTTGGGGGCAGATCAGTGTGTAACATTGAGTGAACAGCTTGCACGGTGAGTGTGTTCCATTCTAAAGGTGGACGTGGCAGGTTGTATTGTAAATGATTGGCACAGAAAGTGTGACAGAAACACGGTGCCTGGGTGTCAGGTATGACGCTGACAGGAAGTGCATGCAGAGATGAGCACCTAAGGGTGTGTTGGCTTCTACGGAGCTTTACTAACGCAATCTGCCTGAAAACTGCCAAAGCAACTCAAAATATTCCGGAATTTCAAACACTGTTTACGTTCAGCACAAACCGAACTTCCGCAACTGTTTGCATTGGTTCGAAGAACGTTGCCCTGGAAGAAACTGCCCCTGGCCAAGGCCCTAGATCCATTTAATCGCTGTGGCAATTTATCACCAATTGTGTCATTTGTGGGACTGTGAAAAGGCTCAAAAATTAATCTTTTTTTCAGATGCAAGGGCACCAACTCAGCAGATTGTTACAACAATTAACTACAAACGAGTATTTAATTAACTAAGAAACTGATTATTGTCCACCAACAAAACTGGTAAATGTGTCTGTATGGCTTCGATAATTGGTGTCAGTGATTTACCCACAGGTGGTGGGCGAGAGATATTTGGTTTAAAAATGTGCATTTTTGAGTTGAACCTGTTTTCTATCACATTAATAAACCTGCGCCAATTTACCATTCTTAAATATATTGAATAATGTTTTTTAAAAGGCACAGGACAAAATAATGACATTGCAAATCGCTGCTCGAATCTCCTGGGTCATGGGAGAATGCGTGTTTGGCGATATGAGTCTGCGTGGAAAGCTGAAGAAAATATTCAGTCGAAGAAACAAGTGGAATTTTGAGCTGAGTTTGAGATCAGATCATCGACTGCACAAAAGCAGAAGCTCTGTCCGTTAACACATTGCATCCGAAGAAAGTGAATTAAGAAGTACAATCATATCATGATGTGGTCTAACAAAGGGATGCCAGCTCTAATATGGGCCGGGATTCTCCCCTACCCGGTGGGGCGGGGGGTCCCGGCGTAGCGGAGTGGCGAGAACCACTCCGGCGTCGGGCCTCCCCAAAGGTGTGGAATTCTCCGCACCTTTAGGGTCTAGGCCCGCGCCAGAGTGGTTTCAGCTCCGCCGGCCGCCGCAAATGGCCTTTGGCGCCATGCCAGCCGGGGCCGAAAGGCCTTCGCCGGCCGGCGGAACTCCGCGCATGCGCCGGAGCGTCAGCGTCTGTTGACGTCATCCCGGCGCATGCGCAGTGGAGGGGGTCTCTTCCGCCTCCACCATGGTGGAGACCGTGGCGGAGTCAGAAGAAAAAGAGTGCCCGCACGGCACAGGCCCGCCCGCCGATCGGTGGGCCCTGATCGCGGGCCAGGCCACCGTGGGGCCAGATTGCCACGCGCCCCCCCCCCCCCAGGACACTGCGCCCACCCACGCCGCCAATCCCGCCGGCACCAGACGTGCTTTGATTCCCGCCGGCGGGAAAGGCCTGTCAGCGGCGGGACTTCGGCCCATCACGGGCCGGAGAATCGCCACGGGGGGCCCGCCGACCGGCGCAGCGCGATTCCCGCCCCCGCCAATTCCCGGGTGGCGGAGAATTCGGGATACGGCGGGGGGGGGGGGCGGGATTGACGCCGGCCCCGGGCGATTCCTCGACCCTGCGGGGGGGTCGGAGAATTCCATCCATGATTCTGTATTATTACAGGGTTACTTTGGTTTTTATTGACAAGATCCTAAACACTTCAAGACTTTTTTTTAAACAAGTACTCGAGGCACTTGAAAACAACAGCAAAAGCAATAAGATGGAAAGTGTGAAATTACGCTGTGTAAGGTCTCGCATCCACCAAATGCTACAAGAAGGTCGAGTGGTCAGAAAGAAAAATACAGATGTCTTAGTTCAAACTCTGGTCTGCCAATTCTCTGCCCCAGGCTAAAGGAATAAAGCAAAGCCAGGTTCTGGCTCCAAACCCTATTCCTTCCGACAATTAATAAAGAAAACTCGACATCCATTCAAATATCTTGGCAACATTTCCCCTTGACAACTATATTCCTGCCGCAGATTACTTTGTCGCCCAAAAAATTGAGCAGTAATTTATCTTGCTCCAGTAATTGGGCTTGAGGATTTTGGAAGTGGCTGCCAGGATGTATTTATGAACAGCAACATTTGTAACGTTGCTCCCATCTGATATGTCAATCAGCTGGAACGAGTCTTAATGAAATGTCCAGGGAATTACAGCAGCTCAAACACTTGGATTTTATTGAACATGTCATTCTGGCCAGTGCCTCCAGCTCCGTCATGAAAACTTGGATCAATCATAGCAGCAATGTTTTTCTGCCACTATTGCAGTCGATGTTACGCCACCCTCTGATGCTATCGCCAGGTGACAGGACTAACTAAAGCAATGTGTGGTCACTTTGGTGATTTTTACCTCTATTTCGTGGACACTGATGTGAGAAGACAGGAAATTGAGGGTGTGGGTATAGGCTGCAGAGATGGTTTTCCAGGATGTTACGTTGTGTGTGATTATCTGACTGTGCCATTCACTCACATAAGACCATAAGATATAGGAGTGGAAGTAAGGCCATTCGGCCCATCGAGTCCACTCCGCCATTCAATCATGGTTGATGGGCATTTCAACTCCACCTACCAGCATTCTCCCCGTAGCCCTTAATTCCTCGCGACATCAAGAATTTATCTATCTCTGCCTTGAAGCCATTTAGCGTCCCGGCCTCCACTGCACTCCGCGGCAATGAATTCCACAGGCCCACCACTCTCTGGCTGAAGAAATGTCTCTGCATTTCTGTTCTGAATTTACCCCCTCTAATTCTAAGGCTGTGCCCACGGGTCCTCGTCTCCTCGCCTAACGGAAACAGTTTCTTTGCGTCCACCCTTTCTAAGCCATGTATTATCTTGTAAGTTTCTATTAGATCTCCCCTTAACCTTCTAAACTCCATTAAATACATACCAGGATCCTCAGCCGTTCATCATATGTTAGACCCGCCATTCCAGGGATCATCCGTGTGAATCTCCGCTGGACACGCTCCAGTGCCAGTATGTCCTTCCTGAGATGTGGGGCCCAAAACTGGACACAGTACTCCAAATGGGGCCTAACCAGAGCCTTATAAAGGCTCAGTAGCACATCGCTGCTTTTATATTCCAACCCTCTTGAGATAAATGACAACATTGCATTCGCTTTCTTAATCACAGATTCAACCTGCATGTTTACCTTTAGGCAAGCTTTCAATGGCAGTCAGAGCACATCAACAATTGTATTTACATGGTACCTTGAACCAAATAAAATTTCCCAAGGTGTTGACTGGAGAGCAATGAGGCACAATTTTGCCCAGCTGAATTAGGTGGCCTTCGGTCAGGTAACCAAATCACGCGTCAATGCACTATGGGTTAGCACTGTTGCTTCATAGCATCAGGGTCCCGGGTTCGATTCCCGGCTTGGGTCACTGTGCAGAGTCTGCGCGTTCTCCCCGTGTCTGCGTGGGTTTCCTCCAGGTGCTTGGATAAGCTGATGTGACTTTCTCATCACAAGCAGTCACCCCGCCATCACTACTTCCTTAACTCGATACATTTTTGGAATTGAGCTTTGAAGATGTGAAATTTCTGTTCTTCTCTGAAATGAACCTGTTTGCTGATGTCTGAATTTTAAAATCGGGTCAATTTTCCCTTTGCAGGCTGGGAGCTCCTCTCACTGACTGTGCGGCAGGAAATTACAGTAATGCAGACCATAATTTCCTGTGTATTTAGATAAGAGGCTCCACTAAAACGTACTTTACGGAACGAAAGAGGTTGGGCAAAAGACAAGGTCAAAATGTGTGGAAGTAAGTCACTTACTAAGTGATTCACGATTAATTTTATCAATCAATGACAGGTATTCCCGTACCAGCCTCCCCGGACAGGCGCCAGAATGTGGCGACTAGGGGCTTTTCACAGTAACTTCATTGAAGCCTACTTGTGACAATCAGCGATTTTCATTTCATGCATTTCATTACAGCTGGGGGGGGGAGGGGGGGGGCACTGTAGCACAGTGGTTAGCACAGTTGCTTCACAGCACAGGGTCCCAGGTTTGATTCCGGGCTTGGGTCACTGTCTGTGCGGAGTCTGTACGTTCTCCCCGTGTCTGCGTGGGTTTCCTCCGGGTGCTCCGGTTTCCTCCCACAATCCAAAAATGTGCAGGTTAGGTGGATTAGCCATGATCAATAGCCCTTAGGTTAGGTGGGGTTACTGGGTTACAGGTGGAGGTGTGGGCTTAAGTGAGTGCTCTTTCCAGGAGCCGATGCAGACTCAATGGGCCGAATGGCCTCCTGCACTGTAAATTCTGTGATTCTATGATAGGTATCAACTACAAGTCTTTAAAAAATTAATTCTCAGGATGTGGGTGACGCTGGTTAGGCCAGCATTTATTGCCCATCCCTAATTGCCCTTCAGAAGGTGGTGCTGAGCTGCCTTACTGACCCGCTGGAGTCCAAGTGGTGTAGGTACCCCCGCTGTGCTAATAGGGAGGGAATTCCAGGATTTTGGCCCAGTGACAGTGAAGGAACGGCGATATATTTCCAAATCAGGGTGGTGAGTGACTTGGAGGGGAACCTCCAGGTGGTAGGGTTCCCAGGTATCTGCTGCTCTTGTCCTTCTATCTGGTAAAGGTTGTGGATTTGGAAGGTGCTGCCGAAGGAGTCTTGGTGAGTTCCTGGAGTGTATCTCGTAGATGGTACACACGGCTGCCACCGTTCATCAGTGGTGGAGAGTTTAAATATTTGTGAAGGGGAAGCTATCAAGCGGGACGGCTTTGTCCTGGATAGTGTTGAGCTTCTTCACTGTTCTTAGAAACAACAAGCCTCCCGAGTTTGAGATGGAAGCAGCGAGTGACCGTGGACCCTGAAAACCAACAGCAGTGGGTGAGGGGAGCATCGATCAGGTGGATCTTCAAGTTTCAGTGTCTTCAAGGAGGTTCATCTTCCAACCTCAGATTGTCCTGAAGATCCAGCTTCTTCCCCAGGAGATCCAGCTTCTTTCCCAGGAGATCCAGCTTCTTCCCCAGGGGATCCTGCATCTGTCCCAGGGGATCCAACATCTTTCCCAGGAGATCCAGAATCTTTCCCAGGAGATCCTGCATCTGTCCCAGGGGATCCTGCATCTGTCCCAGGGGATCCAGCATCTTTCCCAGGAGATCCAGCTTCTTTCCCAGGAGAACCAGCTTTTTTTCCAATGATGGATCATTCATTTCGATCGCCTTTGGAATATGGCACCTAGATATGACGGCAGGACGTACGCCATCAAGTCCGTCCCATCACAGAATACGGCACAGAACCCCCAGATGCGTAATTATTAGGCCGGAGATGGAAGAGGTGGGATTCTCCAATAATGGGGCTATGTCCCCATGCGGCGCCAACCACTCCGGCGTCAACGGTCCCCAATAATGGGGAATGCCCCCCTACAGGGGGCTAGGTCGACGCCAAAGTGGTCCCCGCAGCTCCAGCCGGTGCGGAACGGCCCGCGCGAGTTCTCGCATGCGCGGAACGGCCGGTGTGATTCAGGGCATGCCGCTACGGCTGGCGTATTTCCGCGCATGCGCGGGGTTTCCCTTCTGTGCGCTGGCCCCCGGGCAATAAGGTGGAGCCCTACAGGGGCCCGGCATGGAGGAACATAGGCCCCCACGGAACCAGCCTGCCCGCCGTGTGGGACCGGAGTAACCCACGCCGACGGGGCTCAGCCAAACTCGTCGGCCACTCGGCCCATTGGGGCCCAGAGAATCACCGGGAGGGGGGGGGGGGGGGTGCCGCTGTCAACGGCCCCCGACCGGCGTGGCGGGAATCCCGCGGGCGCCCGAGAATCGGCGCCAGAGAATGGGGGAGCCGGCGTCGGGGCACAATTCTCGCCACCCCCGGGGATTCTCTGACCCGGTGTGATCTGGTTTCCTGTTACCCTCTGTAGTGGGAGACAATCCCTATCCTGACCCCCCCCCCCCCCCCCCCCCCCACGGGACTTAGTCCCAGTTCGGGAAATTCCACCTCCTATCTTATAGCAGTAATCAGATCTTTCTTTCATCAAATCAAGCCAACGGATCTAATTCATTCATTCAATTGCAAACCCAATAGATCTCTTTAAAAAAAGCAACATTTTGGGATCTAGTGCAGAAGTAATTGGAGACATGGCATGTGGGGGCTGGAACGTGCCTCGAGAGGAACAGGTGAACCTGGACCTTTGCTGTCCGAAACTCTCGACCACTGGGGATTTTCCTCACCTCATGTCTGGGTCACCTGTAGATTCACTGATGGAGATCACATGCTGTGATTGGCCAACAATTCCATTATCATTGTCTCATGTGACTACCAGGATTGTAGATAGGGAATCGGATATCTTTCATTACCCAACGGTTCCTACAGGACTGGGGAAAGCAGCAAAAATGCCAAGGGCAGAAATAGAGACTCAGAAATATTCTCTACCTGTAGTTTTGTTTTTCGCTTGCCACCTGAATCTTCTCATAGAAGGAATACGCCTGGTTTCCCTCCCAATCTCTCAGATCAATTCTCAGTGAGTATTGTCGCTGGTTTGTATGAAGGAAGATCATCTCATTGCCGAGCCAATGTTCTCCAGATGGATTCCCAAAACCCTACCGACAGAGGATAACAAATGATTAATGTACATCAACTCCAACATTCAGGGCAGGGAATTAGCTCTATCAACAAAAAACACACAAAGGGGAATTCTGCGCAAAGACATGGAAAGTTTCACAAAGCTGGGTGCCCGTGGAGGCTTTCCTTCATCGGGGCTGTGATGTGGCGTTTCCTACGAGATGTTGGCACTGGAAGGCAGTCCAGGCTCCCAACAAGGGTTCTGTGATCCTAAACAATGAAGACTAACTGAATACTGGAAATCTGAAACAAGACAAAGAAACTCTGGGATTTGATTCCGGTGCCAGGTTCCCTCCAAAAGCCTTTTCTCTTTCGGACTCTGATTGAGCCGATGTAGAATTCCAACATTTCCTGTTGAATTAATTGTTCGCTGAGTAAAATCTGGCCATCAAGTACAGAACCAAATAATCATGCAGCACCGACAAGAGGCCACTCGGTCCTTTATATCTCTGCTGGCTCTTTTGAAAGATTAATCCCACTCCTCCCTGCTCTTTCCCCGATAGCTCAGCTTATTTTTCCTTTCCAAATATTTCTCAAATTCCGCTTTGGAAGTTCTTATTGACCGTGTTGGCACCGCCCTTTCTGCCAGCATCTTCCAGATCACAACCCACTGAGTAAACATCATTCTCACCACAGCCCCCTGGTTCCTTTGCTAATTATCTTAAATCTAGGTAACAACCCTCCTCCTGTGGAAACATTTATTCCCAACTTCTCAGTCATAGCCTGTATAATTTTGAATATACTCCCCTTAAACTTCTTGAGAGAGAGAACAATCCCAATAGGTTGTAAAATGACAAAATCTTGTTGTGGGCCAGGGGCAGAAACACTTCTCTGAATTGGATAAGGATCCCCACCTTCTCCACCCCAAGGTTAGTCCCTCATTCAGTCAGTATTTCACTTCTGAGATGCATAGTTTCAGGTGCAGGCCACACTCCAGACAGTCCCAGATCTCCAGGCGCTGACACCCAGCAGGGAGGTTGGATCTGATTGGAGCAACGTGGTCACCTCCCCCCACATTGTAGTCACCTGGTAGGTGAGCAGACTGTGTAAAATAGGACATGTTGCATTGAGCATTCCCTTGAATGTAGAAGATTAAGAGGAGATCTAATCAAGGCATTTAAAATAAGTGAAGGATTTCAAAGGTTATTTCTTCCGGGGGGGGGGGGGGGGGGGGGGGTTGGGGTGCAGAGGGAGGGGGGGAGGGGGTTAGAGGCCGGAACAAAAGGGCAGAACCATAAAATTGAACCCAGGCCTGTTCAGGGGTGATGTCAGGAAGCAGTTCATCACTCAAAAGGGTGTGGACATGTGAAACAGAGGCTGGATGGGCTGAATGGCCTTCTCCTGTTCACATGTTCTATATTCCTTGAGGATTCGTTATAGAAACAAAGCCATGTCCAATCCTTCAATATGGGATGAATGGTAGAAATGGTTTGTCTAATTCTTAATTTGTTCAAAGAAGACTAGGAGACTTTCAACATCCTGGGGGTCAGCATTGACCAGAAACTGAACTGGACTAGTCATATAAATACTGTGACTACAAGAGCAGGTTAGAGGCTGTGATTTCTGCGAAGAGTATGTTCTGGAAAATACAGAATGTGTCATTTGAAACATAGAACTCTGCCAATATCTGGTCTGGGAGAGTGCAGGGAAAGATCCCACAAGAGGTTGGTGGCAGCTGAAAAGAGCAGAAACTGTGGCCAGCTCTTCTGTCAAAAATGCAGTCAATTTCAGTCTGTCAGAATTGTTATTACAACCTGCAGCAGGAGAAAGGGAAAAAGAAAAAAACAGAGTTTGCATACATTTCTTTGTATTGTTGAAATATGGTAATGGACTGCCCCTTTAAGCCCCGTAGTCCTTTCCCTATCGGAGGTCCCGATCTCCCGCCAAAAATCACTAAGCGCGGGCTTCCCTCGCTCCTCCCCCCACGTGCGAGGCAGCAGACATCGGGGGAAAAAGCAGAACGCGAGGGAGCAGCAGCTGGAGAGGTCAGAACGGAGCTCAGAGGAAGGAGGACAGAAAACAGAGAACCAGCATCAGGAGAGAAGAGGAGGAGAGAGAGAGAGAGAGAGAACTCGGTTATGGGAAAGGCAAAGCAAACAGCTGAGTGTAAACGGTAATAGATTTAAAGAAGGCTAGGATTTAAAGGTAAAATGTTAAGTTTGGGTCTGAAGGTCCCCAACCAACCAGACAACATCCAAAATCACTAATCTGTTTACCTTTCTGTAGAGAAAGTGTTTACAACTTATAAAAAAAAAGTATGATAATAATAAAATAATTTAACCTGAAAAAGTGGTTATTAGCTTACTTCACTTCCTTAATAACGCAGGACCCAGGACATCAATGCTATTAAGGGGTAAGTAGGTAAAATTCTTCGGTGAAGGTATGGGTTATACCGGGGGATAACTTGAAAGGAGAGTTTGACCTGAATAGCACCCACAGAAGCCTGTATCGGAGTCAGGGAGTGAGAATCCCTGTTCACCATTTTAGAATATTGGTCCTTTTTTTGGTATGGGGGAATTCTAAGACAGAGTGGTGGATTTACAAAAACAAGTAACTCACCTCCTGACTCCCCAAAGCCTGCCCACCATCTACAAGGCACAAGTCAGGAGTGTGATGGAATACCCTCCACTTGCCTGGATGAGTTCAGCTCCAACAACACTCAAGAAGCTCAACACCATCCAGGACAAAGCATCCTGCTTGATTGGCACTCCCTCCACCACCTTAAACATCCAAATCCTCTACCTCCACTATCAACACACAGTGGCAGCCGTGTGCCACAAGATGCACAGTAGCAACTCACCAAAGCTCCTTAGACAGCACCTTCCAAATCTACGACCACTACCACCTAGAAGGACATGGGCAGCAGACACAAGGGAACATCATCACCTGGGAGTTCCCCTCCAAGCCACTCACCACCCTGACCCAGACTTGGAAATATATCGGCCGATCCTTTCCTATCACTGGGTCAAAATCCTGGAACTCTCTCCGTAACAGTACAGTGGGTGTACCTACACCACAGAGACCGAAGCGGTTCAAGAAGACATCTCACCACCACCTTAATTATTATTTTAAAAAAATAGAATTTACAGTACAGAAGGAGGCCATTTGGCCCATCGAGTCTGCACCGGCTCTTGGAAAGAGCACCCTACCCAACCGCACACCTCCACCCTATCCCCGTAATCCAGTAACCCCATCCAACACTAAGGGCAATTTTGGTCACTAAGGGCAATTTAGCACGGCCAATCCACCTAACCTGCACATCTTTGGACTGTGGGAGGAAACCGGAGCACCCGGAGGAAACCCACGCAGACACGGGGAGAACGTGCAGACTCCGCACAGACAGTGATCCAAGCCGGGAATCGAACCTGGGACCCTGGAGCTGTGAAGCAACAGTGCTAACCACTATGCTACCGTGCTGCCGAAGACCTTCTCAAGGGCAATTAATAATCTTTATTAGTACAGGTAGGCTTACATTAACACTACAATGAAGTTACTGTGAAAAGCCCCTAGTCGCTACATTCCAGCGCCTGTTCGGGTACACAGAGGGAGAATTCAGAATGTCCAATTCACCTAACAGCACGTCTTTCGGGACTTGTGGGAGGAAACGGGAGCACCCGGAGGAAACCCACGCAGACACGGGGAGAATGTGCAGACTCCGCACAGACAGTGAATCAAGCCGGGAATCGAACCCAGGACCCTGGTGTTGTGAAGCAACAGTGCTAACCACTGTGCTACCGTGCCGCCCAGCAATAAATGCTGGTCTAGCCAGCGACAGCCACATCCCACAACATATTTTTTTAAAGTTTAGCAATGTCCCATAGATAAGTACTTGATAGATTTAAATATCTTTAAATATGTAAGGTAAAGAGACACAATGAAGTTCTAGTTAACAATATTGTAGCAAAGCAGGCTTAACCTCCTAATAATAGCACTGACAGCTCGCCAATCTTTCAAACTAAAGCAATAAATATATAATTTTTCTGAAATTACATACCATTTCCTTCCCTGTGTTTAATGAGTAAACTTGCCAAGATTTTACCATGACTAACATTAACCCAAATAAAGCAGGCAATTTAGATATAGATTAAGGAAGGTCTCCATGGTGCAATCATTAACATGGACAAGGGTATCGGGTAACCAGTCGCTGTAATATCACTCGAGTGCATCTCCAAAAGTCTTTGGGAATGATTCTGTTCTTCCTCGTCTGGTGTGATCGACAACCAGACACGGGCGATACCTGTTTTGTATGGCAGGGCGTCTCGTTGGCACCTACCTAAATGTTGCAGTTAAGTCTACTTTTGAAGCCTCAAACCAGTCCTAAAATAAAGGGGGCTGAGTGTAATAGTGAACCCGTCACTGTGGATATGGGTGGTCGCCATTCAGAAATGTCAGGAGCATCTGCTGCTCAGCGTGGGCGAGTCAAACTCCTGCCCAACTTCACAACACTGCCCGTACCGCCTGCTGGCATCCCGTTATAAGATCCCAGTAAAATAAAACATTCAATTTGTGGGGTGAAGGATTGAGACTCAGCGTGCCATGGCTGAAACATGGTGTGGGGGTTGGGGTTGTTGGGGGCTGGAGGAATGAATGGTGCACTTTATAGGGTGCGATTTACCACCTGAAGCAGCACCTGAAAAATCTCTCTAAGACCAACCTAACCGACACCCCTCCAATTTACTGCTGTCCATGTGCCTGTCTAAGAGTTGTTTAAATGTCCCGAATGACTCTGACTCCACCACTCCTGCTGACAGTGAATTCCACACACCCACCACTCTCTGTGTAAAGAACCGACCTCTGACATCTCCCCGAGACCTTCCTCCAATCACCTTAAAATTATGTCCCCTCGTGACAGCCATTTCCACCCTGGGGAAAAGTCTCTGGCTATCCACTCTATCCATGCCTCCCATCACCTTGTGCACCTCTATCAAGTCACCTCTCTTCCTTCTTCGTTCCAGTGAGAAAAGCCCTAGCTCCCTCAACCTTTCTTCATAAGACATGCCCTCCAGTCCAGGCAGCATCCTGGTAAATCTCCTCTGTACCCTCTCCAAAGCATCCACATCCTTCCTATAATGAGGCAACCAGAACTGGACACAATTTTCCAAGTGTGGTCTAACTAGGGTTTTATAAAGCTGCAGCAAAACCTCGCGGCTCTTAAACTCAATCCCCCTGTTAATGAAAGCCAACACACCATACGCCTTCTTAACAACCCTATCAACCTGGGTGGCAACGTTGTGGGATCTGTGTACATGGACCCCAAGATCCCTCTGTCCCTCCATACTTCCAAGAATCCTGCCTTTAACCCTGTATTCAGCATTCAAATTCGACCTTCCAAAATGAATCATTTCACATTTATCAAGGTTGAACTCCATCTGCCACTTCTCAGCCCAGCTCTGCATCCTGTCAATGTCCTGTTGTAACCTGCAACAACCCTCAACACTATCTACAACTCCCCCAACCTTTGTGTCATCGGCAAACTTACTAACCCACCCTTCCACTTCCTCATCCAAGTCATTTGTAAAAACCACAAAGAGCAGAGGTCATCTCAGTTCTTTAGTCTTCCTATTGCAGAATGTATCCAGCCATCAGTGAGCTGGTAAACAGCCTGTGTGATTATCATAAAGCTTTGACATTGCTGTATTGTTATATTGTTGAGGGCTGGTCTAGCTCAGTTGGCTGGAGAGCTGGTTCGTGATGCTGAGCGAGGCCTACAGATTGGTTCAATTCCCGGACCGGCTGAGGTTATTCATGAAGGCCCCGCCTTCTCAACCTTGCCCCTCCCCTGAGGTGTAGTGATTCTCGGGTTAAACCACCACCAGCCAGCTCTCCCCCTCAAAGGGAGTTTACCGTAATAATATTGTCTTTGCGTCTTTGTGCTCTTCCCTTGAAGTGTGTAAATTGGAAAGTTTCTCAATTGACACCGTGACAAGGTGTCATTGACGTTGGTGTAAATCTTTCCCTTGGCAAACAGCATGATTCCCAGGATGATGAACACTCTGATTCGCTGTGATGTGCACCCTCCTTCCGTGGGCAGTCACCAACTTTACCCCAGCAGATGTCATTACGGTCGGAGGATTTAATTGGCTCTTGCAATCCATATGATGCCCCCCCCCCCCCCCCCCCCCCCCCAAACCACCAGCTTGAGAGGATCCCACTGGAAGTCAACCTGGAACTCCCACCCTCCGGAGCTCCAGCCTCCACGTGCTGGGACTGTCTGGAGTGGGGTTCGAACACTCAGGCTGACTCAGTTGGCTAATGGAATGAGTATCAAGCTTCATGCCCACACGATGGGCACCCTCCAGTGTTCTGCCACCATCTGCCTAATCCCCCAGGTGGTTAAGGCCAAAGTGAAAATCGAACAAAATAGTGTTTGGGTTCTTTGAGTAATCAAGGTTTTAAA
Organism: Scyliorhinus canicula; assembly: GCF_902713615.1. Taxonomy (NCBI): domain Eukaryota; kingdom Metazoa; phylum Chordata; class Chondrichthyes; order Carcharhiniformes; family Scyliorhinidae; genus Scyliorhinus; species Scyliorhinus canicula. The sequence continues at coordinate 187,728,344 of NC_052155.1, read as the reverse complement.
AAAATCTGTTATCAATTTGTGGTTAAATACTCCAAATGCTTTATAGGATTACAAGAAAGCCTGAGACTTAGGCACAGCATTCCAGAATATAATTGAATTTTATTCTCCCATTGAGTGGGGACCATTGCAACTGAATATCAAGCAGTGGCTGTGAACGTTTAGACAGGTTTGATCGCGTTTGTACTCAGTCTCATTGAAGCTCTTGTGTTTTCATTCAGCTCATAGAGTTGTTTCTGTTTTAACCCTTTACTGACAATCAAGCAGTGCAATCTATTGCTAATCTGAGCTCACTGGCTAAGGACATCCAACACCACATGGCACAGTGGCACAGTGGTTAGTACTGCTGCCTCACAGCGCCAGGGACCTCGATTTCAACCTCAGGTAACTGTGGAGAGTTTTCACGTTCTCCCAGTGTCTACGCGGGTTTCCACCGGTGTCATAATATACACCAGTATATCATGGTGCAGACACACACTGATGGACACACACGGGGACCAATCAACATGTACAAACACCGCAGCCAATCACCAGTTAGAATACACTCACTATAAAGGCAGAGGGCATCATGGTTCCCGCTCATTCTGGGTGCTGCCTCTGAGCGTAACAGGAACTTATTCAGCCCAGCACGGACTCACACCACGTGCTGAGAGAATAAACTGGTTCGGACAAGGCTTAGGTCTCTAGTTCAAGTTAGCATCATTTAGACCCACAGTCATCATGTGTTAGTTAGTTAGAAGTAGTTAATAAAATTGAGTTGAACCTTCATCAGTGTTGGAAGTGTCTGTTCATCTCTCAAGTCTACACTAGCCAACACTTCATCCGGGTGCTCCGGTTTCCTCCCATAGTCCAAAGGTGTGCAGGTTAGGTGGATTAGCCATGCTAAATTGCTCCTTAGGGTGGGGTTGCAGGAATAGGAGAGGGGATTGGGCCGAGGTAGCGTGGTTGTTCAAAGGGTCAGTGCAGACTCGATGGGCCGAATGGCCTCCTTCTGCACTGTCGGGATTCGATGAGCCCCCTCCTCCTCCTAACAAGGGGTCATCAAAACCCGGAATGGTTTCCCCCTGAAGGGCTGTGCAATCTTGGGGGGGGGGGGGGGGGGGATCATTGGGGGTTGGAATATAAAAAGGCAAAAGTTATTCTGCAATTGTACCACGCTCTGGTTGGACCTGGAGGTTCAGTCCTGGTCCACTGATCCTCAGGAAGGATTGAGTGCAGTGCAGGTTCACTAGAATAACCCCAGGACTAAAAGGGTTAAATTATGAGGGCCAGTTGTGTAGACCCTCGAGGGTGGAAGATTAAGGAATGATTTAACCATGGTGTTTAAGTTGATGAAGGGAATTGAAAGGGTTGATAGAGATTCCTCTGGTGGGCTGGTGGGGGGGGGGGGGGGGGGGGGGGGGGGGGGGGGGGGGGTTGGGGGCGGGGGGTGGGGGGGTTTGGGGGGTGGGGGGGTGGGGGGGGTTTGGGGGGTGGGGGGGGTACAGAACCAAGGGGCAGAATCTTAGAATTAGTGGCAGGTTGTTCAGGGGTGGTGTCCCTGGTTGGGGGTCCCTGGAACGGGCTGGTTTAGCTCACAAGGCTAAATCGCTGGCTTATAAAGCAGACCAAGCAGGCCAGCAGCATGGTTCGATTCCCGTACCAGCCTCCCCGGACAGGCGCCGGAATGTGGCGACTAGGGGCTTTTCACAGTGACTTCATCGAAGCCTACTCGTGACAATAAGCGATTTTCATTTCATTTTCATTTTCATGTCAGAAAGCCTTCACGCAAAGGGGGAGTGAAATTGAGGAACTCTCTCAACATCAACAATGAGCTGCATTTAAAAAGCACCTTTAGCATCGTAGACTGTCCCAAGATGATTCACAGGAGCATTCTTTTTTTTTTAAATTTAGATTACCCAATTATTTTTTCCAATTAAGGGGCAATTTAGTGTGGCCAGCCCACCTAGCCTGCACATCTTTGGGTTGTGGGGGTGAAACCCACGCAGACACGGGGAGAATGTGCAAACTCCACACGGACAGCGACCCAGAGCCGGGATCGAACATGGGACCTCAGCGCCGTGAGGCGGTTGTGCTAACCACTAGGCCACCGTGCTGCCCTCACAGGAGCATTCTTAAAGAAAGTTTTACACGGAGCCATATAAAGTGACGCAAGGTCATGTGCCAAGGCTTCAGTCAAAAAAGCCGATTTTAAGAAGTACTTTCCAAGTGGAGGAGAGGGGGAAATAGATCAGGAGAGGTTCCGGGAGGGAATTTCAGAACTTAGGACCGAGGCAGTTAGAGGTACGGCTGCCAGTTAGGGGTTACAGAACCAAGGAGGGCAGGTAGAGATCAACCATAAACTAACTGAATAATCAAACAAGGTATTGAGGCTGAATGACCTCTTCCTGTTCCTGTGTTTCCACATAACGATTCATCCATTGTTAAACACTGACGATTCTTTAGAGCCAATCTTTTGGATTTAAAGTTCCAATTATTGCAGTCAATTTGTTTTTTCTCATCAATCGCACATTTCCCTTTCACCCTTCCATCCACATCAGGTACACTGACTGAAAGGTCTCACTTACCATTTTATATTCTTTCCACGTTCGATGAAAATCTACGCTGCCATCCTGTCTGTGCTGTATGACCATCCAACCACCACCGGCCGTTTCCATGTTACAGTACACCTGGGGAGAAATGGACGGAGTGGTGAGGCTCAGCTTCGAGAGAGGGTGCTGAGTGAATCTTTCTTTTTTGTTACAAATTTAGAGTGCCCAATTCTTTTTTTTTTCCCCAATTAAGGGGCAATTTAGCGTGGCTACTCCACCTACCCTGCACATCTTTGGGTTGTGGGGGTGAGACCCACGCAGGCACGGGGAGAATGTGCAAACCCCACACGGACAGTGAGGGAGAGAGGAATAGGAGGATGTGGGGATAGGTTGAGATGAAGCGAGAGTGGGAGAAGTTTCACAATTTCTTCTCATGCCTGCAGGCTATCTCTTTCCAATGCTGGTCAGAAGGTATGACCCAATATGTCAGATGGGCCGAGTGGCCTGTTTCTGTGTCGTAGACTCTATAATTAGTCTGATGTTATGAATTCTCCCATTTATTTGAAATGAATTGGAAGGCATCTTTCTGCAATAATGCATCACTTCATTAACATTTCTCACTTTGCAAAGTGAAGAGGTTAAAGTAGAGAGAAGCCTAAGAACAAACCATTCCTCAAAATATCTCCACGGGATTTTAACATTGATGTCTTGCTGATGTATTTGTACAGTGACTTTCACACAGGTCATTTACGCTGAGAAGTTGGCTTCAGCCTCGAGCTAAAGCCATCGCTCAGTGTTGACAGGTACTTACTAAACAATAAAAGCTCCCAGAGACTTGGCTTGTTAGCATCAAGGTGATGGATGTCAGTGCTGGAGAATCAAGCACATCCCCCAGACCCTGATCTTAACTCTCCCTCTGCTGGTGGGAGGTGAGTGAGGGAGTGCAGTTCGAATGACACCCCCCACCCAGACCCCATCCAGACCCCAATCCATTTGTCTTCCCTCCAGATTCCCATCGTAACTTACTTGAGTGGGCGAAGGGTGGAGACCCACAGCAGGGCATCCAGGTCCTTCTTTCAATACCCAGATGCCATTGGTACCCAAACTGTCAATTAAGTCCAAGGATTGAGTTGGGTAGTGGAGAGGCTGCGAGACACCTAACCCCCCCCCCCCCCCCCAACACCCCCCCCCCCCAACACACCCCCCCCCCCTCCCCCAACACCCCCCCCCCTCCCCCAACATCAGGCAAGTCCTATCAGGCATGGGCCAGGCCCAATTTGTTATGAACATCTTAGGGTTTCCGAATGAAGGCAAGACAAGGGGGGGGAGCTGGGACTAGTCAAATCCTCGGACTTCTCACCCCTTGGTGAAAAAGGATAGACTTTATGGAGCATCTTTGAAGGAGGGGAGAGAGGGGTGGAGAGATGGAGGGGGTCAGGAAGGGAATGACAGTGCTTGGCACCTTGGCACAACCACCGACAGTCGGGCGGTTAAAATCAGAGATAGAACATAGAACAGTACAGCACAGAACAGGCCCTTAAGCCCTCAATGTTGTGCCGAGCCATGATCACCCTACTCAACCCACGTATCCACCCTATACCCGTAACCCAACAACCCCCCCCCTTAACCTTACTTTTATTAGGACACTACGGGCAATTTAGCATGGCCAATCCACCTAACCCGCACATCTTTGGACTGTGGGAGGAAACCGGAGCACCCGGAGGAAACCCACGCACACAAGGGGAGGACGTGCAGACTCCACACAGACAGTGACCCAGCCGGGAATCGAACCTGGGACCCTGGACCTGTGAAGCATTTATGCTAACCACCATGCTACCCTGCTACCCTGCAGATGTTCAAGAGGACAGAATGAGAGGAATCTCGGTGGGTTGTGGGGCTGGAGGGGGTTACAGAAGTAGGGAGGGGTGAGGCCATGGAGGGATTTTAAACAACTGTAGTCTGTACTTTTCTTCTGCCCCGTGCAAACATGTGATTATAAAAGAATTCTGAATAAACCAGCCCAGTTTACATCACAGTGGCAGCAGGAGATTGTTTCACATTAAAACAGGACCGATACATGGCAAACCGCCAGAATTGTGACGGAGCCCTCGTATCACTGTTTGTGGGACCTCACCTCTACTATCACAGCTGTGAGCGGCTGGTTAATGCAAAGTTAATAGCCTGTCCTGGATTCGAGGAAGTTTAATAAGTGTTGATAATGTTATTCCAGCAGACATAATTCTATCGAGAGTAATTGCTGATTGGGTGTGAGCACTCTGAACTCAAGGCGGTCAAATTACATCATACACCGAGGGTGTGAAACTTGGCCCAGGTTTACGACTAAATTACACATCACCCTCTCCGAGACACCCATTATTTTTTAATTTATATCTTCTTATCTGAATCAAATAAACACAGTGCGAAAGACAGTGAAATATGGTGCTGAAATTAAGATCAATGTTGTGAGACTGGGAGAGGTTGCTGCTGATTTGTATTGTGACCTGTTCCATCAGAGAGACCATGGCCAAGGGAATTCTCAACTTCATTTTATCCTTTTTACAAATTCACACATTTCTTGGCAATATTAGGAATCAGTTTTAACCCAGAATTAGCTTCAAGAGGGCGGGTGGGGAGGGATCGGATTTGAGGCCTAAATTTCAGGCCTGTGATACATTTACTTCTCGCTCTGCTTCCGGAACAGACTAGTAAAAGGGTACAAAGAGCTTGCCGGGAGACTAATGATTTGACAGCTCTCGGTCATTCACTGACGGGTAGGTGGTGAATGAGGGAGGGGGTGGGATCTGAGAGGATCTTGTGCGAGAGGGGGATGTGGGGAAAGGGGGAGAGGAGGTGGAAGGGGAGGGTAAGGGGGAGGGAAAGTTGTAGGGATGGATAGGGGAGGGGCGGGGAGGTATAGGAGTGGGCATGAGGGTGGTGTAGGGCTGGGAAGGGTAGGGGGATGAAAGGTGGGTGAGGTTTAGGGGGCGAGAGGGACAAGGGGAGTTGAGGAGGTATAAGGTGAGGATAAGGGGGATTACTCTGTCTGGGGAGGCTGCTGGTTTCTTTGGGGCCTGGAAGATGCTCCTGTTATTCCTATACCCATGATGGGAACCCATAGATTTACTAAACCTATGTCAAAAATCTAGGCCTAGTGAGATCCTCCAACGCCACTACCAATGGTATTTTTACAGCGAGTCTTTATGAGGTTCAGCCCCGCTCCCCCAGGCTCCACTATTACAAGATTTACTTTTTCTGGCTTCGTTCAGTTTCATCACCTGTGGGATTGGTCGAAGTGGGAATGGCGGACGCTTTGACCCAAATGGAGATCAAGATCCTATATTTACATCACCGGACCCCAATTCCCCTATTGAAAGAGGGAAATTGCTTCATTCAGGCAGCGTACTGGACACACGGTGCATGGTTAGGCCCCCTTTCAAAATGGTGATGGCCGCGTTGCCGGTGGTAACAGAGCAACCACGCTCCTGGAATCCAGTTTGAAGGCCATTATCCTCCATGTTAACGCCAAGTGGATGGGATGGAGTAACCTGAGGGTGTTTATCTTCCCACTCACCCGCTTCTGCTATTTGGGTAAGATTAAAATCACCCTCCCCTAATTATACCACATAATATCAGCACTGTGCAGTCAACTAGTCAGACGCAAAATCAACTGTTCATCAATATATCATCCTAAAATTTAACTGGGATTACAAAGCAGTTTTTGGGTTAATTGTGATAAAAACATTGGCTACAAGAACAAATTACATTTATATAACACCTGGAATGTAGTAAAACATCCCGGGAGTGTCAAACAAACATTATCAAAAATACACGGAGATACTTGGGCAGATATGGGAAGGCGGTGGCGTGGTGGTTTTGTCGCTGAACTAGTAATCCAGAAACCCAGGATAATGGGTGGCAGGGTGGCATAGGTGTTAACACGGCTGCCTCATAGCTCCAGGGACCCGGGTTCAATTCCCAACTTGGGTGACTTTCTGTGCGGAGTCTGCACTTTCACCCCGTGTCTGCGTGGGTTTCCTCCGGGTGCTCCGTTTTCCTCCCACAGTCCAACGATGTGTAGGTTAGGTGGCTTGGCCATGCTAAATTGCCCCTTAGTGTCCAAAATGTTGGTTACTGGGTTACGGGGGACAGGATGGAGACGTGGGCTTACGTAGGATGCTCTTCCCAAGGGCCGATGCAGACTCGATGGACCAAATGGCCTCCTTCTGAACTGTAAATTATGATTCTATGATCCAGGTTCGATACCACCATAGCAAGAGGTAGAATTTGAGCTCAATAAAACATCTGGAATTAAAAGTCTAATGATGAAACCGGGCGAGATTCTCCCATCGGGCGGCTAAGTGTCGACGCTGGCATAAAAATGGGAATGTTTTACTCCGGCGTCGGCGCCCATTCCGGGACCCCATTCTCCGGCCCACAGGGGGCTATGTCGATTGTCGTTAAAAACCCATCTGGTTCACCATCTGCCATCCTTACCTGATCTGGCCTACGTATAACTCCAGACCCACAGCAACATTGCGTGGATGATCCATCTCAGTCTTCTCCAGAGGTCCCCAGCATCACAGATGTCAGTCTTCAGCCAATACGATTCACTCCACACAATAGCAATGAACGGCTGAAGGCACTGGATACTGCAAAGGCTCTGGGCCCTGACAGTATTCCAGCAGTACTACTGAAGACTTGTACTCCAGAACTTGCCGCACCCCTAGCCAAGCTGGCAGCTACCCAGCAATGTGGAAAATTGCCCAGGTCTGTCCTGTACACAGCAAACAGGACAAATCCAACCCAGCCAATTACCGCCCTATCAGTCTACACTCCATCATCAGCAAAGTGATGGAAGTAGTCATCAACAGTGGCACTTACTCAGCAACAACCTGCTCATGGGCACTCAGTTTGGTTTGTGTCAGGGTCACTCAGCTCCTGATCTCATTTCAGCCTTGGGTCAAACATGGAGCTGAATGCCAGCAGGTGAGGTGAGAGTGATTGCCCTTTGACATCAAGGCAGCATTTGACCGAGTGTGGCATCAAGGAGCCCGAGCTAAACTGGAGCAATGGGAATCAGGGGGAAAACTCTCCGCTGTTTGGAGTCATACCTGGCACAAAGGAAGATGGTTGTGGTGGTTGGAGGTCAATCATCTCAGCTCCAGGACATCACTGGAGGAGTTCCTCAGGGTTATGTCCTAGGCCCAACCATCTTCAGCTGCTTCATCAATGACCTCCCTTCCAACATCAGGTCAGAAGTGGGGATGTTCAAGATGACTGCACAATGCTCAGCACCATTCGCAACTCCTCAGATAATGAAGCAGTCCGTGTCCAAATGCAGCAAGGCCTGGGCAATATCCAGCCTTAGACTGACAAGTGGCAAGTTACATTTGTGCAACACAGGTGCCAGGCAATGATCATCTCCTACAAGAGAGGATCTAATCACCGCCCCTCAACATTCAATGGCATTACCATAGCTGAATCCCCCACAATGAAAGTCCTGAGGTTACCATTGATCAGAAACTGAACTGTAACCAGCCATATTAATAGTGTGGCCTGCAAGGCAGGTCAAAGGCTAGGAATCTTACACTGAGTTATTCACCTCCTAACACACCAAAGCCTGTCCACCATCTACAAGGCACTAGTCAGGAGTGTGATGGAATGCTCTCCACTTGCCTGGATGAGTTCAGCTCCAGCAACACTCCATAAGCTCAACACCATCCAGGACAAAGCAGCCCCGCTTGATTGTTCCCCCTTCCACAAACATTCAAACCCTCCACCACCGACGCACAGTGGCAGCTGTGCGTACCGTCCACAAGATGCACTGCAGTAACTCACCGAGGTTCCTCAGGGTGAACCTTCCAAACCCACGACCACTACCATCTAGAAGGACAAGAGCAGCAGATACCTGGGAACCCCACCACCTGGAGGTTCCCCTCCAAATCACTCTCCGTCCCCGACTGGGAAATATATCGGCCGTTCCTTCACTGTCGCTGGGGCAAAATCCTGGAACTCCCTCCCTAACAGCACAGTGGGTGTACCTACACCTCAAGGACTGCAGCGGTTCAAGAAGGCAACTCACCACCACCTTCTGAAGGGGCAATTAGGGATGGGCAACAAATGCTGGCCTAACCAGCGACGCCCACATCCCGTGAAATAATCTTTTACAGAACTTCTTAAAGGAGTAGAGGGAGTTTAGGACAGATTTCCAGAGTTTAAAACCTTGGCTGCTGATGGCACGGCGCCAATGGTGGAGCGAAGAGTGCGGGGAATAAATAAGAGCTGGAGTTGGAGGATCACAGAAAGGCAAAAAAAAACTTATTAAGACTTGGGAGCATGAGCTCAAATTGAAAATTAAATTTATAGCATTGAATTAAACTAAAATACCATTGTTCAAATGATGCGGAAATCACCGGCGTTTAGATCATTCATCATTCAGAAAACTAATAGGATATTTGGAATGTATCTTTTTAAGTTTGCAAAGAGTTCATGAATGAATTTATCAATTGCAACAATTATTTGTGACTTTTATGTTTGTGTGTATTCCGACGAATCTGTTTCTAAATGTAGGAATTGACCAACAAATGAAATAATTGCTTCTTAATTGAAGAGGGAAAGTCAGCACATGAACTGGTTTCTGGCAGATTTAATCTTGGCTCACGTACAATGTTCTGTAGTTCTGTCTCTCAGGTTTCAAAGCCTGTCTGGTGTGTGTGTGTGTGTGTGGCTGCTGGTCAGTATAAATTGATTTTGACTCTGCACTATGTCATATAATGGGACAAAGTCACCAGAGGTTAAAACTACACAGAGCAACTCAGAAAAGAAAGACTTTTCAATTTGTTCATTTCTGGTTAAAAAAAGAATGATTCCCCCTCCCCCCCCCCCCCCCCCCCCCCCCACCCCCCAGACATAACAAACCTGAGAACACTTGACTTCTAACATTTGAAATCACACAACGGTCGGTTTGAACATTTGATCATCGTTGTCGCTGCTTCTGATGTCCCGAGTTAGGGCTGAGGGAGTGAGAGGGTGCGACATTGAGACTGGGGCACCCCCCCCCCCCCCCCCCTCTTCTGGCCTCTTCCACACCCCTTCACCCCATCCTTTCCCAGTCCCTCCTTCCTCCGCCTCCTCCACCTCCCCCTTCTCTGCCCCCCTCCACCCCCACCACTTCCCTCCTCCACCCTCTTCTCTGCCCCCCCCCCCCCCCCCCCCCCCCCACTTATCCACCGCTCTCCCCTGCCCAACATTTTCCAGGTAAGAAACAGGCCCTGAGGAGTAATCTGGTTCCCTGGGCTTAGTACAGGATCTCTGGCAACTCACAATATTGAGCCATTCGTGGGGCTCCTTGAAAGTGTCGCTGGCCAATTGAACCGTGCAGAGAGGACTCCAACGTGTGTCTCAGGATCTATCGCCATATTGGGTCAAAACCCATTGGAGCTCCTGACACCCAAGTTAAGAATGGCGTCTTGTTTGGTTTCAGCAGCAGACTAACTTTGAAGGGATAGTTGGAGATGTGTTATAAACACCCAGATGGCAGTGTTTAGAACATAACCCGAGTATCGAAGCCAAGGGCAATGGAAAAGGCATTCTTGGCTTCATATGAACGTTGCCAATTGCTGCCACCGTACACTTCACCCCCCCCCCTACACTTCACCCCCCCCCCCCATCCCAGCCCTGGCCTGACATCCTCCCCCCCCCCCCCCCCTCCCCCCCCCCCACCCTCCCCTCTCATTCCCATTTCTACCCTGAAATTCTCACCTTCTTAGGCTCCACCATGTCGTTGAGGTGAACGGTGTAGACCCCACTGGTGTTGTGACCGCTCTGATAGGCTTCGGCACAGTCCCGGAATAACTTCCCCTCTTTGGTGCCTCTCATTGGGGCTGGGGAGAGAAAAGGTGCAGCTGTGATCACCCGAGGTTACCACATGCCTGGAGAGAAGTGTTGTTGGTCGCAGGAGGAAATGTGGTGTGTTTGCATCCTGGAGCACTGATGAGTTGGGCCTTACTATGATGGGTGAGGGGGTTTACACCTCTGATTTGAATAACCTTGCCTAGTGTTCTCTGCATATAAGCACTCAAATTGGCGTGGTGTTGACAGGGCTGTTTGGTTTCTATGCCCTCTAGGGCGAAAGTACTACATTGTTAAGAGACACCTTTGAATGAGACATTAAAACGAGGTCCCATCTGCCCTCTCAGATGGATGCAAGAGGTACACAACACTATGTTGAAGACGAGTAGGGGGTGTTCTCCACCGTGTCCTGGCCAATAATTACCCTTTAATGAAGATCAATAAAAACGGATTAACTGTAGATTATCACAGTATCATTTGTGGGACCTGACTGTTCATAAATTGAGCGCTCCATTTCCTGCACTCAACAGTAACTATATATCAAAATGTAATTGACTGTACCGCGCTTTGGGGTGGCCTTCCATCATGAAAGGCACTACATAAATGTACGTTCTTTATTGTTTCGTTCTGTGTTTTGCAGTTTATAAATTATTTTATTTGTTTGATTATTTTATGATGAAGGACCAGCCACTGGGTTATTGCTTTGTTTTAATAATAATGTTTTGACAGTTTGCCACTTGTTGAACAGTTAGAGAGGCAGAGTTGAAGAGTCACTTACAGAGAAACCGTAACCACAGAGCCAGGCGTTGTGTTTTTAAATCAATGTTTGTCTCGCCTTACATAGAGAAATACAGCACAGAACAGGCCCTTCGGCCCACGATGTTGTGCCGAACCTTTGTCCTAGATTAATTATAGATTATCATAGAATTTACAGTGCAGAAGGAGGCCATTCGGCCCATCGAGTCTGCACCGGCTCTTGGAAAGAGCACCCTTCCCAAGCCCACCCCCCCACCCTAACCCCATAACCCAGTAACCCCACCCAACACTAAGGGCAATTTTGGACGCTTGGATTTTGTCAGTTAATTCCCTTCATTTTAATTTACCGGATTAGTTCATCTTCCATATTCAACTTGAATTAATTGAATGTCTGTATTTGAATTAAATTACTTGATCATAAATCCTTGATTGGGACCATTTTGATGAATTGATCCACTTCATTCTAGATGTGCAAAGCGTCACTCAGGTGGCACTAATTTCCACTCATGTTATGTCGCATCAACTAAATCTTGATCTTTTCTGTGGCATTTGACTTAAAGTGTCCGAGATGTTTTATTAGTTGTAGCAGAATTCCCGAGGGAGTTACAATTTGTTGTACGAAATCCCGTGGGGATCCTTTTTGCTTCTGGAATCTGACGGGACTTGTAAATGGATTTAGGCTATTTTGAAAGAGGTCAGAGAAATCAGCTGTGTACAAACCATGAGCAAAATGATTACAAACTCGAGAGAACGGTAAGGGCACGCTGCTCAAAGGTTTATTTAAAAAATATCTATTTGCTAAGTCTGCTCTCTCCATGCAGTTTAATTGAAAAATAAACAATTTACGTATGTCTGTACTCGGTAGAAAGATAAGGAAGTGAAAGTCAATGTTATCTTTTTCTGATCACATAAGACATTCCTTATGTGCTCCTAATCTTAACTGATCCATCAGTGCAATGGGATTTGGCAAGGAACCGTCCGCTACAATTAAGTCAGTTATTGGCAGTCTCAGACCAACTGGTAGAAATCAACCTCGAAAGTGCTTCAAAGCAATGTTATTAGAAAGACTAACAAACAGCAAGGGCTGTGGTTATTATATAACATGAAGAGGGATTTCACCTCCCCCCCTCAAGTCCTTGCCAATCATTATTCCCTTGTTTATTCACAGATTGCAACATCTGGAAATAATAATTGCGTATGGAGTGATATTAATTGATAGGGATGGCCACTTTGAGAGAAGGAACATTTAGTAAATGTGGCGATGAAGAAGACCTGGGGGGTGCCTCTGTCCCATACAATAGCCAACGCAGACTCTCTGCCGAGGCAGCAGATTACTTTTAGCAAACAGATCTGAACTTGTATATCTGACATAATTAGCATAATTCAGGCTTCTGTTTACCTTGTGGTCAGTAACAGTGAATGGTGGTGGGGATGAATCCATCTTTGATCGAGGCTTTGAAACAAGCAACGGTCCATTGACCCACCATTAAACCAACTCGTCCCATTCTCCTCAATATGAAGTTAGCAGGTAGAACACAGGATTAGGGATGGGCAATAAATGCTGGTCTAGCCAGCGACGCCCACATCCCGTAACTGAGTTTAAAAAAGGAACACATTGTACACATCGTGAACACAAGGTGTACACATTGAGCGTACATTAAGTATACAACAGTTATACATCAGGTGTACAGTGGGTGTACAGTGGGTGTACAGTGGGTGTACAGTGGGTATACAGTGGGTGTGCAGTGGGTTGTACAGTGGGTGTACAGTGGGTGTACAGTGGGTTGTACAGTGGGTGTACAGTGGGTGTACTGTGGGTTGTACAGTGGGTGTGCAGTGGGTGTACAGTGGGTGTACAGTGGGTGTACAGTGGGTTGTACAGTGGGTGTACAGTGGGTGTACAGTGGGTGTACAGTGGGTGTACAGTGGGTTGTACAGTGGGTGTACAGTGGGTGTACAGTGGGTGTACAGTGGGTTGTACAGTGGGTGTACCGTGGGTGTACAGTGGGTTGTACAGTGGGTGTACAGTGGGTGTACAGTAGGTGTACAGTGGGTGTACAGTGGGTGTGCAGTGGGTGTGCAGTGGGTGTACAGTGGGTGTACAGTGGGTGTACAGTGGGTGTACAGTGGGTGTACAGTGGGTGTACCGTGGGTGTACCGTGGGTGTACAGTGGGTTGTGCAGTGGGTGTACAGTGGGTGTACAGTGGGTGTACAGTGGGTGTACAGTGGGTGTACCGTGGGTGTACAGTGGGTGTACAGTGGGTTGTGCAGTGGGTGTACAGTGGGTGTACAGTGGGTGTACAGTGGGTGTGCAGCAGGTGTACAGTGGGTGTGCAGTGGGTGTACAGTGGGTGTACAGTGGGTGTACAGTGGGTTGTACAGTGGGTACACAACGGGTGTACAGTGGGTGTACAGTGGGTGTACAGTGGGTGTACAGTGGGTGTACCGTGGGTGTACAGTGGGTGTACAGTGGGTGTACAGTGGGTGTACAGTGGGTGTACAGTGGGTGTACAGTGGGTGTGCAGCAGGTGTACATTGTGCCCACATGCAGCCTGTCTGATGGGGCTGGGCTGGGTGTTCAAGGGGCAACTGAAGTGCCTTCCTAATGCCCAACCCTCAGCCTCTGCCCCACCACCAGGTTGATTTTGTCCGTGTCACTGCTCTCTTACCCTCACCACCTCCTCTTTGTGACTTTTTGGGCAGAATTCTCCGCAAGGCCCGATGCCGTCGTGAAACCTGGAGAGGTTCACGACGGCGTCGGAAGCCTCTCCCGGCCCCCTATTCTGCCCTCCCCGGGGGGATAGGGGGGCCGTACCGGGAAACTCGGCTGCCGGGCCTTGTCCCTGGCTTCAAGGCCCGGCGCGCCAAGAATGACGTGGCGGCGGAGCCTAATGATGTCAGCCGCGCATGCACGGGTTGGACAGCTCAAACCCGCGCATGCGCGGTTGCCGTCTTTCCACTCAGCCACCCCGCAAGACGTGGCGGCTTGGTCTTGCGGGGCGGCGGAGGGGAAAGAGTGCGTCCCCTTGAGACGCCGGCCCGACGATCGGTGGGCATCGATCGCGGGCCCGTCCCTTCCCGAGCACGGTCGTGGTGCTCGATCCCCGACCCGCCCCCCACAGGCCCCACACTTACCTGGCGCGCCATGTTCACGACGGCAGCGACCAGGTGTGGTTGCCGCCGCCGTGAACAGGTCGGGAACGGTAGGCCGCTCGGCCCATCCGGGCCGGAGAATCGCAAAACCGAACATGCCATTTTGGGGGTGGGGGGGGGGGAATAGCAGGAGGTGCTGGAGCGGACCTCCCGCTATTGTCCCACCCACCGTGGTTGCGGAGAATCGCGCCCTTTATCTTTTTTTCCCCTCCTTTTCCAGCGTGGGTATACTTGGCACGTGAGCATTCCCTCTCATTGTCATCTCTGTTATCTCTCCATTTGCCTCCAAGTCTGCCCCTTAAACCTTTGCACCTCCTTCTCCTGCAATCTCCTTCATCTTTCCTTTCCTCTGTCTCTCGCTGGCTTCTCACATCTGTCCCGTTACTGAATCGGTCATTTCTCTTCTTCCCCTTGATGCAACATAGAGTCTTTGTACCTTCTGCTATTTTAAATAACACATCATTTTAAATATACACAAAAGCACTGCGGTTCACTTTGGAGATTTTGTAACTGCGGATATTGCTCTTGTAGGAATGTAACGTCCCACTAATCTCACTTCATCACACCGACGTGATCTATTCTGTGACTCGTCCATGTTTGAGTCAACACCATGTACTGAACTTCCTGTTGTTATTAGAACGTTGGCAATTCTACTCCCATGTTGAGTGATGTTATTTAATGTGAATTTGTTTTTTTTAAGAAAACATTTCCTCCGAATTTAGTCTCCCCACAGGGCTACAGTTCTCAATGATCAGCACGTCAGTCAAACCGTACATGACTCCACTCAAATGGGGAATGATTCTAGCTGCTGTGTCTAAGGTATGAGCAGCACCATTATTCATCCATTAAGTTGTATTTAAGGGGGGAGGAAAAAACAGAATTGGTATACAGGGATCATCTAAAGAGAGGATAACTTTGTATTCCTGAGCGTCTTTCACAAACTTCAAAAATCCCAAGATGCTTTATAGCCTATCTGTACACAGCAAGCTCCCACAAACAGCAATGTGATAATGTGCGGATTATTTTCGTGGTTTTGGTGTAATAAGCAAGGAATAATCTCTGTGAGGGACATCCAAGGACAAATACAGAAGAGAATTCCTGTGGAAGCTAGGGTTCAAATAAGTGAAGAATAGTTGCCAAAACTCTGTGCAAAGGTTTTATTTAAAAAATCTCCCGTTTAAAATAATAAAATCTCGGCACAGAATAAGTGGACTAGTCTTTTCTGCTCACTGCCAATTGAACAAGTTTTGATTGAATATTAATTATGTTTAATTATATAGAGTCTATGGACATTAACTGGTGATTCACTTGAACCCTATAAATAGGCACAGGCTGAAACTGGTTGTTGGGTGAGGAGGTGTATGCTTGTAAGGTATAATACTGTAAATAAATGCTGATAATAGTGTGTGAAGATGAGCTCCAGTTCTACACTTCACCAACTGGCTCTCTGGAATATAACAATCAAGTCAGCTGAGACAACAGGCAACAATTTGGATAAGTGTGAGGTTATTGACTTTGGAAGCAAAAACAGGAAGGCAGATTACTACCTGAATGGTTGTAAATTGGGAGAGGGGAGTGTGCAGCGGGACCTGGGTGTTCTTGTGCACCAGCCACTGAAGGTAAGTATGTAGGAGCAGCAGGCGGTAAAGAAGGCTAATGGGATGTTGGCCTTCATTGCGAGAGATTTGAGTATAGAAGCAGGGATGTGTTGCTGCAATTGCACAGGGCCTTGGTGAGGCCACACCTAGAATATTGTGTGCAGTTTTGGTCTCCTTCTCTGAGGAAGGATGCTCTCTCGAGAGCGCAGCAAAGGTTTACCAGACTGATTCCATGGATGGCGGGACTGTCATATGAGGAGAGATTGACGAGGTTGGGATTGTTCTCGCTGGAGTTCAGAAGAATGAGGGGGGATCTCATAGAGACGTATAAAATTCTGACCGGACTAGACTGGGTAGATGCAGGGAAGATGTTACCAATGATGGGTGTGTCCAGAACCAGGGGTCACAGCCTGAGGATTCAGGGTAAACCATTTCGGACAGAGATAAGGAGACATTTCTTCACCCAAAGAGTGGTGAGCCTGTGGAATTCATTACCACAGGAAGTAGCTGATGCTAAAACTTTGAATATATTCAAGAGGCGGCTGGATCTGGCACTTGGGGAGAATGGGATCATAGGCTATGGGGAGAAAGCAGGATTAGGCTATTGAGTTGGATGATCAGCCATGATCGTGATGAATGGTGGAGCGGGCTCGAAGGGCCAAAGGGCCTCCTCCTGCTCCTATCTTCCATGTATCTATGTATCCATGTAACAACAACAGCTTGCAGTTAAATAGTACCTTGGATGTGGTAAAACTCCCAAAGTGCTTCACAAAGTGTTTCCTTATCTTAGGAAGGATATAGACCTTGATATTGATGTAGAATTTACAGTGCAGAAGGAGGCCATTCGGCCCATCGAGTCTGCACCGGCTCTAGGAAAGAGCACCCTACCCAAGCCCACACCTCCACCCTATCCCCATAACCCAGTAACCCCACCCAACACAAAGGGCAATTTTGGACACTAAGGGCAATTTATCATGGCCAATCCACCTAACCTGCACATCTTTGGACTGTGGGAGGAAACCGGAGCACCCGGAGGAAACCCACGCACACACGGGGAGAACGTGCAGACTCCGCACAGATAGTGACCCAAGCCGGGAATCGAACCTGGGACCCTGGAGCTGTGAAGTAGTTGTGCTAACCATGATGCTATCGTGCTGCATATACTTGCCTTAAAGAGAGTGCAGTGAAGGTTACCTGGGCTGATTACTTGAAAGGAGTAAATCTAGCTGGAGCAGAGGGACAGAAGGATCCCGCAGTACAAAAATACCAATCACTATAAGTTGCTCTGGAGTTTAGTAAGATGATTAGGAAAAACGCAAACCAAGCACGAGGCGAGGGATAGAATTGAAAATGAGGGAAGTTGTGTTAAATCTGTATCAAAGTTTGGTTAGAGGACATTTAGAGTACTGTTCTGGTCACCATTTTATAAAAAGATTATAGAGGCACTGGAGAGTGTGCAGATAACATTAACAAGGATGATATTAGAAATGTGTGGGTTTACATATCAGGAAAGAATGAACAGCAGGATCTCTTTTCTCTTGAAAATATAAGGCTCAGGGGTGGATGTAATAGATGTGTTTAAATTCTGAAAGGTTCTGATGGAGTGGATACAGAGAGGATGTTTCCTCTGGTGGGAGGAGCAGAACCAGAGGCTGTCAATAACAGGGCAGTCAACGGGAAATCCACCCGGAATTTAGGAGAAACCGCTTTACCCGGAGAGTGGTGAGAATGTGGAACTCGCTCCCACAGCGAGTGGTTGGGGCGATTAGTTTAGGGACACACATCTGAGGGAAAAGGGAATAGAGGGTTCCGATGATAGATTTAAATGAGGAAATATAGGAGGCGACTCGAGTGGAGCATAAATGCCAGCAGGGCCTGGTTGGGCCAAATGGCCTGATTCTATGCCGGCTTTCCCAGAAGTGCAGAGCACGCCGTCCATCAGAGTGTTCCATCGGATTGCAGTAGAGGCAGGGGACGACAAGGCTTGCTCACTTTCACCAGCCACCATGTGTGGTAAGTTTTAATCTCCAGCGTAAATGTTGATGAACCGGAGAATAAGTGAATGGCAGATGGGTGGGATGGCGGGTGGATGGGATGGTGGATGGGTGGGTGGGGTGGTGGGAGGGTGGGATGGCGGATGGGTGGGTGGGGTGGTGAGAGGGTGGGATGGCGGATGGGTGGGTGGGGTGGCGGATGGGTGGGTGGGGTGGCGGGAGGGTGGGATGGCGGATGGGTGGGTGGGGTGGCGGATGGGTGGGTGGGGTGGTGGGAGGATGGGATGGCGGATGGGTGGGTGGGGTGGCGGATGGGTGGGTGGGGTGGTGGGAGGATGGGATGGCGGATGGGTGGGTGGGGTGGCGGATGGGTGGGTGGGGTGGCGGATGAGTAGGTGGGGTGGCGGGAGGGTGGGTGGGGTGGCGGATGAGTAGGTGGGGTGGCGGGAGGGTGGGTGGGATGGCGGATGGGTGGGTGGGGTGGCGGGAGGATGGGATGGCGGATGGGTGGGTGGGGTGGCGGATGGGTGGGTGGGGTGGTGGATGGGTGGGTGGGGTGGCGGGAGGGTGGGTGGGGTGGTGGATGGGTGGGTGGGGTGGCGGATGGGTGGGTGGGGTGGTGGATGGGTGGGTGGGGTGGCGGATGGGTGGGTGGGGTGGCGGATGGGTGGGTGGGGTGGCGGGAGGGTGGGATGGCGGATGGGTGGGTGGGGTGGCGGGAGTAGGGGTGTGGAACACCCTGCCTGCAACAGTAGTAGACTCGCCAACTTTAAGGGCATTTAAGTGGTCACTGGATAGACATATGGATGAAAATGGAATAGTGTAGGTCAGATAGGCTTCAGATGGTTTCACAGGTCGACGCAACATCGAGGGCCGAAGGGCCCGTACTGCGCTGTAGTGTTCTATGTTCTATGAGGGTGGGATAGCGGATGGGAGGATGGGATAGTGAATGGGTGGGTGGGGTGGCGGGAGGGTGGGATGGCGGATGGGTGGGTGGGGTGGCGGATGGGTGGGTGGGGTGGCGGTAGGGTGGGATGGCGGATGGGTGGGTGGGGTGGCGGGCGGATGAGGTGGGAGGCAGGTTTGGCGACACTCAGGTCGGATGGGAGGGGTAGTCAGGTGGTCGGAGTAGTCAGGGTGGTCACGTGGAGGGATAGGGGGCCGGGGTAGTCGGTGGGTGAGGGGGCAGTCAGGGGCACAGTGTGAGTGTTCAGGGAGGTCCATTTTGGAGTTACCCATGAGTTGGGTGAGGTTTTTATCTGTCAAACATTTCCTGGGTAACTATCCAGGTAAGTTCATCTGAACTGTCCCAAGACTCTGACTCTAACTCAGAGTCAGAGACATTCGAGGAAGGTCCTGAGGAACAGGGAAATTTCCCAATGGAAGTTGAAATTTCCTGGGCAATTCCCATGGAGGTGAGTGCATGAGGAAGTCTGCAGTGTCCCACGCACGTCTTGGGTCATACATTCGGTCTCCAATGATCCAGAAACTGGAAGTCTGGACGATAATTTCTCAGATGAAGGGATGTTCCGGTGAAGGGATATTGAGGATACTGCGCCTGCGTTCCCTGGAGTTTAGAAAAATGAGAGTGACCTTCATTGAAACACACAAACATCTTACGGGGTTTGGCAAGGGAGACTGAGAAACAGTTCCTCCTGGCTGGGGAATTCCAAACTCTCCATCACAGCCACAGAACAAGGGCCCTTGGAGCAAGAGAGGAAGAATTTCTTCACTGAGAATGTTTGTGAATATTGAAAATTCTCTACCCCGGAGAGGTGGAGATATTGAGTATGGATTATGGAATCGGATGAACAGGTGGAGTTGAAATAAAAGGTCAGCCACGAACCAGTTGACTCGCAGAGCAGGTTCGAGGGGCTGATTGGCCTACTCCTGCTCCTATTTCTTACATTTAATTTTCCACTTGTCTACAGTTCTACAGTGTGTGGTCACTCTATTGAATTGTCATGGATAATCCAGACCTCCAGGAAGTATTCTGCTTGCTGGAGGGAAATTTGGAAAATTGGCCACAGATTTTTGCTTCACTCTGTTGCCTCCTCATGATTTCAAATGACAGGGGCTGGGGGAGGGGTCACAGGGAGGGGAATCAATGGGTTGAATTGATAGCGCAGCTGCCACATTCCCTTCCCTTCGTTCCCTCCCCCCGTCCGTCCCCCCGTCCCCTGCACCCCAGAATGGGTAAACTGGCAAAGCTGGCGGGTAAACGTTTCCCAGGTCTGGGATTGGCTATTGCGACTGCAGGGTTGCAAAGGCGAGACCTTTGAAAGAATTCCCGGAGCGGTCCAGGTCCAGGTGTGTGGCTCAGGGTCAACGCCTCAGCCGATGACCTTTAAAGAGTGCAAACAGAGCAGGTGCAAGATGACAAGCGGGAGAGTGCTCAGCTCCATCTGTCATCGATACTCTGGCCTCCACAAACCTGCAATGGGATAGGCAGAGGTCAGGAGTGCTTCATGTTATCCTCCTGGGCCCTGCGCCCTAAGCCTGCCACCCAGGTTACAATGCAAACTGTGTGTTACAGCCGTCACTTTGATCATTGGATCCTGTCAGCTGCACTGTATCCATAGTTGGGAAACTCTCAGGAATGGGAAGAAAACACTTTTGTTCCTGAAGCAACGCCCCAAGCTCAGTTCAACAATTTGATTGAGGCATTAAGAGTAGTGAAGAGATCCAGAGAAGATAACCATCACTCGCTCGTACTCAGTTTACATTGAATTGTTTGGGTTTAAACCCTTCATTAGAACTGAAATTCGACAGACAATAAACAGCACCAAATATTACAGAACACATCAAAGACCAGGCACCTGTCTAATTGGAGATTCCATTAATGATTCCTGGACTGCGGGTCACAAATTATTCACCAGCAGGAAACGCTCTGACATAATCAGTAATTTTTCAGAATCACGATCAGATATGTGAGGCTGTGTGCCACGTTCTCAGAACGCAGTGCCAGAGAGACCTTGCCATCTGATGCCCTGGCGGCAGCATTGAGATCCTGCTCCAGTTTCCCACTCAAGCAAGAGGTGGTAGGTTTGATTATGAGACGCCATGACCATGCTGAAGGGCACAGAACCACTCCCAAAAACCACAAGGTGAACAAGGGAAAGTCATTTGTTTTTTTTTATTGCGTTGGTTGGGAATAGAAATTGGACAGGAAACATGGAGAACACTTTACCGCATCTGTAAAATGTTATCATAGGATCTTTTACACCCACCCTGAACACCTCACCTGAATAACAGCACCTCCAACAGTGCAGCACTCCCTCAGTACTGACCCTCTGACAGTGCGGCACTCCCTCAGTACTGACCCTCTGACAGTGCGGCACTCCCTCAGTACTGACCCTCTGACAGTGCGGCACTCCCTCAGTACTGACCCTCTGACAGTGCAGCACTCCCTCAGTACTGACCCTCTGACAGTGCAGCACTCCCTCAGTACTGACCCTCTGACAGTGCGGCACTCCCTCAGTACTGACCCTCTGACAGTGCAGCACTCCCTCAGTACTGACCCTCTGACAGTGCAGCATTCCCTCAGTACTGACCCTCTGACAGTGCAGCACTCCCTCAGTACTGACCCCCTGACAGTGCAGCACTCCCTCAGTACTGACCCTCTGACAGTGCGGCACTCCCTCAGTACTGACCCTCTGACAGTGCGGCACTCCCTCAGTACTGACCCTCTGACAGTGCGGCACTCCCTCAGTACTGACCCTCTGACAGTGTGCACTCCCTCAGTACTGACCCTTTGACAGTGCAGCATTCCCTCAGTACTGACCCTCTGACAGTGCAGCACTCCCTCAGTACTGACCCTCTGACAGTGCGGCACTCCCTCAGTACTGACCCTCTGACAGTGCGGCACTCCCTCAGTACTGACCCTCTGACAGTGCGGCACTCCCTCAGTACTGACCCTCTGACAGTGTGCACTCCCTCAGTACTGACCCTTTGACAGTGCAGCATTCCCTCAGTACTGACCCTCTGACAGTGCGGCACTCCCTCAGTACTGACCCTCTGACAGTGCGGAACTCCCTCAGTACTGACCCTCTGACAGCGCAGCACTCCCTCAGTACTGACCCTCTGACAGTGCGGAGCTCCCTCAGTACTTACCCTCTGACAGTGCAGCACTCCCTCAGTACTGACCCTCTGACAGTGCGGCACTCCCGCAGTACTGACCCTCTGACAGTGCGGCACTCCCGCAGTACTGACCCTCTGACAGTGCAGCACTCACTCAGTACTGACCCTCTGACAGTGCGGCACTCCCTCAGCATTGACCCTCTGACAGTGCGGCACTCCCTCAGGACTGACCCTCTGACAGTGCAGCACTCCCTCAGTACTGACCCTCTGACAGTGCAGCACTCCCTCAGTACTGACCCTCTGACAGTGCGGCACTCCCTCAGTACTGACCCTCTGACAGTGCGGCACTCCCTCAGTACTGACCGTCTGACAGTGCGGCACTCCCTCAGTACTGACCCTCTGACAGTGCGGTACTCCCTCAGTACTGACCCTCTGACAGTGCGGCACTCCCTCAGTACTGACCATCTGACAGTGCAGCACTCCCTCAGTACTGACCCTCTGACAGTGCGGCACTCCCTCAGTACTGACCCTCTGACAGTGCGGCACTCCCTCAGTACTGACCCTCTGACAGTGCAGCACTCCCTCAGTACTGACCCTCTGACAGTGCGGCACTCCCTCAGTACTGACCCTCTGACAGTGCAGTACTGACCCTCTGACAGTAGGAACAGGATTAGGCCACTCGGCCCCTCGAGTCTGCTCCGCCATTCAATAAGGTCATGGCTGATCTGATTGGAACCTCAACCCCACTCCCCGATAACCCCGCCTTGTTCATCAAGAATCTTTATAAGTGCCTTAAAAAATATTCAAAGATTCTGTTTCCACCTACCTTTTGAGGAAGAGAGTTCCAGAGACTCCAAAGATTCTCCTCATCTCTGTCTCAAATGAGTGATACCTGGGGCTGGATTCTCCATAAATGGGGGCTATGTCCCGCGCCGGCGTAATAACGCTGGCGTTTCACTCCAGACTTTCCTGAAAAACATGGAGAGCAATTCACTTACCTGCAAGGGGCTGGCAGGGACCCGTCGTGATTCTCGCAGCTCTGGCTGCAGATATGGGCCCCCACACTTCCGGTTCAGAGTCTGTGCATACGCACGGCGGCAGCCTCCAGCGGCTGCGGCGATCGCCGTGGTGTACTCTGACCGCGGACCATCAGCAAGAAACAAGGTCCCCCCCCTGTTCTGCCTCGCGCCGCTTCATCTGACCCACCCGATCACTGCCTCAGCCGCCCATTAGGCTCCCCCTAGTGATGGATCCCCCCCCCCCCCCCCCCCCCCCCCCGTCCCCCACCAGGGAGGCCGCGGACTAAGTCCGCACGTGGGTCTCAACCGGTCATACGTGGTAGAACCACGCCGGCGGGAAATCAGCCGGTCAGGATCGGTGTATCACCGGGAGGGCCTTTGGTAATGGCCCCAAGCCTCCCGGCGTGATTTGCGGGCAAGCGATTCTCCAGGGGCCGCGATTCTGGCGCGGGGTGGCGGAGAATCCAGCCCTTTATTTTGAAACAGTGACCCCCTAGTTCCAGATTCTCTCACAAGAGGAAACATCCTCTCCACATCCACCCTCAGGATCGTCACGGTTTCAATCAAGTTGCCCCTTCCAAACCCCAGCGGAAAGAAGCCTGGTACAAGATTGCAATACAGCAAATGTTTAAAACGCTACTGTTTAAAAAAGAAGGTAGACAAAAGGCGGGTAACTATAGGCCGGTTACCTTAACTTCTGTAGTGAGGAAAATGCTTGAATCTGTCACCAAGGAAGAAATAGCAAGACACCTGGATAGCGATTATCCATTTGGGCAGACGCAGCATAGGTCATGTTTAACTAATTTACTGGAATTCTTTGAGGACATTACGAGCGCGGAGGACAACGGGGAACCGGTGGATGTGGTGTATCTGGATTTCCAGAAGGCATTCGACAAAGTGCCTCACAAAAGGCTGTTGCATAAGATAAAGGCACATGGTGTTACAGGTAATGTATTGGCATGAATACAGGATTGGTTAACTGACAGAAAGCAGAGAATGGGGATAGATGGGTGTTTTTCTGGTTGGCGATCAGTGGCTGGTGGGGTGCCTCAGGGATCATCATTGGGACCGCAATTGTTTACAATTTACATTGATGATTTGGAGTTGCCGACCAAGTGTAATGTACCAAAGTTGGCAGATGACACTAAGATGAGTGGTAGCGCAAAGTGTGCAGTGGACACTGAAAGTCTGCAGAGGGATTTGGATAGTTTAAGCGAATGGGCAAGGGTCTGGCCAATGGAGTACAATGTTGGTAAATGTGAGGTCATCCATTTTGGTAGGAATAACAGCAAAATGGACGATTATTTAAATGGTAAATATTGCAGCGTGCTGCTGTGCAGAGGGACCTGGGTGTGCTAGTGCATGAATCGCAAAAGGTTGGTTTGCAGGTGCAGCAGGTAATTAAGAAGGCAAATGGAATTTTGTCCTTCATTACTAGAGGGATGGAGTTTAAAAACAGGGAGGTTATGTTGCAATTGTATAAGGTATTAGTGAGGCCACACCTGGAGTACTGTGTATAATTTTGGTCTCCTTACTTGAGAAAGGGTGTACTGGCACTGGAGGGGGTGCAGAGGAGATTCACTAGGTTGATTCCGGAGTTGAGAGGATTGGGTTATGAGGAGAGACTGAGTAGGTGATGCAACCATCAATTCACTCGAGACGGGAGTAGAAGTAAACCGTGGCTTTAATCAACTTAGAACAGTGCCTGCCTGTGACTGATCCAATACTGAGAACCGCCGACAGGTCGACTGCTCTTTATACCTCCCTTCAAGGGGAGGAGCCATGGGCGGAGCCCATACATGCCCCAACATGTTCCCCTATGGATAATGCCATACAATGGCCCATAGGAGAAGCCAACAAGGGCAACAGCACAGATACAAATACAATGATGGATTATTGGTATAATACATTCACATCATTCACCCCCCTGTTAAAAAAATGAAGTCCGGCGGAGGTCACGGGTTCATACGTTCAGCCGGTCCGGCGCATGGATTGTGCGCTGTGATCGCTGAAGCTCTGCCGTTGTTGCCGGCCCGGGTGTCGAGCTCATCTGCGCTGGCATCGGTAGTGAGGGCGCCGGTGCTGGCATCGGTAGTGAGGGCGCTGGTGCTGTAGTGAGGGCGCCGGTGCTGGCATCGGTAGTGAGGGCGCTGGTGCGGGTACAGACGTGGACTCCGGGAGCATCTCTTCTGGAGCCTCATTCCTCTGAATCGGTGAAGGGGAGATGGCGGGTGGGAGGGAGCGCAGGAGCCATATAGGGGCGGGGGCGCTGGTCATGGTAGGTTGGGCAGGATATGGTGGAGGGGCCGGGGTGGTGGTGGAACCGGCAGGCGTCAGGTCCCGGAGGGAGACCCTATCCTGTCGGCCATCGGGGTGTTCGATATAAGCGTACTGGGGGTTGGAGTGTAGGAGCTGGACGTCGGACCTGATAAAAGTCCTGTCCTGTATGCTATACCGCCTGCTTCTGGTGGCAACTGGTTTGCAGTCGGCGGTGAGGTTTGCGAAGAGTGGGGGAGGGTCGGCTTTTAGGGTCGTGAGGCAGCATATGGTGAGTGGGGGTAGGGGCCCCCCGAACCTCAGGGTTAGGCTCCTGAGGTTGCATTGGAAATCTAGTCCCAAAAGTAGAGGAGCGCAGAGGTCTGGGAGCACATATAATTAAAAATTTGCGCACTTGGCACCCTGTATTGCTAGGGTTGCGGTAGTGCACCCTCGGATTTGCACCGAGTGAGACCCAGAGGCGAGGGAGATGGTTTGGTGCGTCGGGAAAATTGGGAGCGATCAGCGTCTTACCATGTCCGAGTGAATGAAGCTCTCTGTGCTCCCTGAGTCGAATAGGCAAGGCGTCTCGTGCCCGTTTACCCGGACGGTCATCATGGAGCTCCGGAGGTGCTTGGGTCGCGACTGGTCCAGGGTGACCGCGCTGAGTTGCGGGTAGCCGGCGTGGTCGGAGGTGCTGGGGCGGTTCCGCAATGGCTGACCTTGTTGATCGAACGCGTTGAGGGGCGTAACAGATGGCGGCCAAGATGGCGGCCCCCGTTGGTCGAGCGTGGCGGGCGGTGAGGAAGATGGCGTCCAAGATGCCGGGCCCCATGGATCGCACGTGGCCGGCTGGGTGGGGGAGGATGACCAAGATGGCGGCCCCCGTGAGTCGCACGAGCTGTGAGGGCTGGAAGATGGCTGCCCCCACGGATAGCACAAGGCTGATGACGCGTCTGCAGGGGGTGGAGTTGGCAGACATGCTGCCAGACTGCGGGGTCTGCGGGCCTGTGAGTCTGAGGGTCGGGCCTGTGAGTTAGAGTTCTTGGACCTGGCCAGGCAAACTTTGGCGAAATGTCCTTTTCTCCCGCAGCTGCTGCAGTTTGCATTACGGGCCGGGCAGTGCTGCCGGGGGTGTTGGGACTGGCCACAGAAATAGCAGGGTAGCCCCCCCATGATGGGCAGGCAGCTGCGCGGCACAGGCCTGGGGTAGTCTTTGGTCGGGGGTCCACGAGGGGGTCGCGTGGTCGGGGGTCCAGTCGGGAACGCGTTAAGGCTCTGGAACGCTACTTCCAGAGAGGAGGCTAACTTTACCGTCTGATCCAGGTCCAGGGCCCCCTTTTCGAGTAGACGCTGTCTCACGTAGTTGGATCGAACTCCCGCCACGTAGACGTCTTGGATGGCGAGTTCCATATGTTGAGTGGCCGTAATGGCCTGGTAGTTGCAGCTGCATGCGAGGACTTTGAGGTCGCGAAGGTAGTCTTCGAGCGATTCCCCGGGGCGCTGGCAGCGAGTGGTGTGGATGTGTCGCGCATAGACCTCGTTCACGGGCCGTACATAGAGGCGTTCGAGCATCGCGAGGGCGTCTGCGTAGGAGGAGGCCTTGTCGAGTTGAACAGAGATTCGATGGTTCACCCATGCATGGAGAAGGCTGCGAGATAGGCCTTGAAGCAGCGGAGCCAGTGAGAAAAAATTTATTTTGCCTCCGCGGCCTGCAGATCGAATTCCTGTCGATCAGGTTTGAGGGCTGATTCCATAGTTGCGTTTAAGTTGATTAAATTGATGCGACCATCAATTCACTCGAGACGGGAGTAGAAGTAAACTGTGGCTTTAATCAACTTAGAACAGTGCCTGCCTGCGACTGATCCAATACTGAGAACCGCCGACAGGTCGACTGCTCTTTCTGTCTCCCTTCAAGGGGAGGAGCCATGGGCGGAGCCCATACATGCCCCAACATATTCCCCTGTGGATAATGCCATACAATGGCCCATAGGAGAAGCCCAAAAGGGCAACAGCATAGCACAGATACAAATACAATGGTGGATTATTGGCAGAATACATTTACCACAGTAGGCTGGGACAATACTCATTGGAATTTAGAAGAATGAAGGGGGATCTTATAGATACACATAAAATTATGAAGGGAACAGATAGGATAGATGCGGCCAGGTTGTTTCCACTGGCGTGTGAAACTAGAACTAGGGGGCATAGCCTCAAAATAAGGGGAAGTAGATTTAGGACTGAGTTGAGGAGGAACTTCTTTATCCAAAGGGTTGTGAATCTGTTGAATTCCTTGCCCAGTGAAGCAGTTGAGGCTACCTTGTTGAATGTTTTTAAGACAAAGATAGATAGCTTTTTGAACAGCAAAGGAATTAAGGATTACGGTGAGTGGGCGGGAAAGTGGAGCTGAGTCACAAAAAGATCAGCCATGATCTTATTGAATGGCGGAGCAGGCTCGAGAGGCCAGATGGCCTACTCTTGCTCCTTGTTCTTATGTTCTTATTATGTAAGCCTTGCCTGATCAACCCTTCCTCATAAGATAACTCGACCATTGCAGGTGGACATTATTATCCAACAATCTCCCAGGCTCAGCTGTTAGCTTGCCTCCTTCTTTTGCGGATCCACGTGGGTTATTTGTGATTATTTAAAGCCATCTCTCACCTCCTCCTTGTGAGACCAGTTTGAGGAGACTCTGGACCATGTCTGTCAGCTCCCGCTGTTGTTTCTGCAAGCTGGTGTTGTTGACGGTGACTCGGTTCAGTCTTGCCTCCAGCTCATCGATGACACGGCTCTGGCGGAGGACCAGGTCCTGGAGGCTGCTCTTCTCCTGCCTCAGCGCCTCGATCTCGTCTTTATGCCTGTTTTCCATTTCCAGAAGTTTCTGCTCAAGAAATCTGAGGGAGTGGGGGTTGGACAGATTGAAAGAAAGAATTGAATTTGCACCCACGTATCACCAATTCAAGAGGTCCCCAAGCCCTTTACAACCAATAAAATATTTCTTCAAGAATAATGACTGTTGTAATGTGGGAAACCCAGTAGCCAATTTGTGCACAGCAGGATCCCACAAGCAGCGATATGATAATAACAAGATCATCTGTTTTTTTGAAGTTGATTGAGGGATAACCATCGGCCTGGAGATTGTGAGAAATCTCCTGCTCTTCCTCAAAACATTGGCCGCAGGAAGCCTTTAGCTCGAGGGAGAGTCTATTGACATTTCAGTGCTGATAACATGGAGCTGATGTCTCAATGCAGACATAGTTTACAATGGAGCAAAGTTAAGACTTTGGACTGCACTGCAAGCTACAGGTGACATGTGAGCTGGCTGATATACTGAGAAGAGAGATTCATTCTCCAGAAAGTTTAATTCTCGCATGGATGGCAGGGCACAGTGGTTAGCACTGTTGCCTCACAGCGCCAGGGACCCGGTTTCAATTCCAGCCTTGGGTCACTGTGTGTGTGGAGTTTACCCATCCTCCCCGTGTCTGCGTGGGTTTCCTCCGGGTGCTCCAGTTTCCTCCCACAGTCCACAGATGTGCAGGTTAGGTAGATTGGTCATGATAAATTAGGTGGATTACTGGGGTACAGGGACAGGGTGGGGACTTAGGTCTAGGTAGGGTGACTTTCCAAGGCTCGATGGGCCAAATGGCCTCCTTCTGCACTGTAGCGATTCTGTGATGAATTTTCAACCCACCCAATTGACTGACGGTGGTAACCTGGACGAGTTAAATCATTGCCAAATGAAAATATGTTTTCCTTTCAGTCCAATATATAGTGGTCTGATTTACATTATTAACGCACTGTGAAATTATCCTGCAGATCTGTTTTTTCACCAATTTCAATCCACCGTTGCATTTTATTAAACTATGGCCAGGTGCCAGTGGAACGTGGGATTTGAGGCTATGTGAATGGCGAGCAATAGAGAAAAAAGCGCATTATCTCCACCAATGTTCACATTCACATTCCATTGCACAATATTGAGAGAGCTAACATAGCAGCAAAACATCACCCTCTGTGTTTAGAATTGGTACAGGGGAGTGTTAAAGAGAGGAAGGGAGGAGAATGCTGCTTATTCACCAATTCCATGAATTCGCATCATGAATAATGGAAGATGGGAGCGAAAGAGAGTTTGTAATGAGGGAGGCCTGTCCTGAGATAGAGGGTTTGTAATGAGGGGTCGGCACTGATAGTTGATCAAGTGTCTGTAATGAGGGGTCTGTACTGAGATCAAGAGCTTGTAATGAGTCCTTCGGGACTGCTTAGAGTCAGTGGATTGGTCAGTATTTAAAAACTCTGCGGCCAGCCTGAACGAGTACGTCACTACAGTAACTGACTTCATTAGTAAGTGTGTAGGAGACTGTGTGCCAAAGAAGCAAATCCGCGTGTTTCCCAACCGGAACCCTGGATGAACAGGGATATCCACTGCTTGCTGAAGTCTAGGTCTGAGGCGTTCAAGTCAGGCGATCCAGATATGATCTAAAGAAGTCCATCAAAGATGCCAAAGCACAGTACGGGACCAAGCTTGGGTCCCAGGCTAGCCACACGGACCCCCGCCGACTATGGCAAGGTCTGCAAGACATAACAGGCTACAAGGTGAAGGCATGTAAAATCGCCGGCTCCAACGCACCCCTCCCTGATGAGTTCAATGCATTCTATGCCGGCTTTGAGCAAGAGGTCAGCGAGAGCGACGCCCTCTACCCTGGAAGCCGTGGATGAACTTGTATCTGAGATCATCATTGCAGACGTCAGAGCAGCCTTCTCGAAGGTCAACCCACGGAAAGCCACTGGTCCCGGATGGGGTACCCGGACGAGCACTCAGGATCTTGCGCAGATCAGCTGGCAGGGGGTATTCGCAGACATCTTCAACCTCTCTTTACAACAATCTGAGGTCCCTATCTGCTTCAAGAAGACGACCATCATCCCTGTACCAAAGAAAGTCCAAGCAGTGTGCCTTAATGACTATCGTCCAGTGGCTCTGACATCCATCATCATGAAGTGCTTTGAAAGGTTAGTCATGGCACGAATCAACTCCAGCCTCCCGGATTGCCTTGATCCACTACAGTTCGCCTACCGCTGCAACAGGTCCACAGCAGACGCCATCTCCATGGCCCTGCACTCTACCCTGGAACACCTAGATAACAAAGACACCTATGTCAGACTCCTATTTATCGACTACAGCTCAGCCTTCAACACCATCATTCCTACGAAACTCATCTCCAAACTCCGTGGCCTTGGCCTCGGCTCCTCCCTCTGCGACTGGATCCTGAACTCCCTAACCCACAGACCACAATCAGTAAGAATTGGCAACAACACCTCCTCCATGATCATCCTCAACACCGGTGCCCCACAAGGCTGTGTCCTCAGCCCCCTACTGTACTCCTTATACACCTATGACTGCGTGGCCAAATTCCCCTCCAACTCGATTTTCAAATTTGCTGGTGACACCACTGTAGGTCAGATTTCAAACAATGACGAGACGGAGTACAGGATTGAGATAGGGAATCTGGTGAATTGGTGCGGTGACAATAATCTCTCTCTCAATGTCAACAAAATGAAGGAGATTGTCATCGACTTCAAGAAGCGTAGTGGAGAACATGCCCCTGTCTTCATCAATGGGAACAAAGTAGAAAGGATCGAGAGCTTCAAGTTTTTAGATCACCTGCAGCCTGTTCTGGAACCCCCCATGCCAACACTATAGTTAAGAAAGCCGACCAACAACTCTACTGTCTCAGAAGACTAAGGATATTTGCCATGTCAGCTATGACTCTCACCAACTTCTACAGCTGCACCATAGAAAGCATTCTTTCTGGTTGTATCACAGCTTGGTATCGATCCTGCTCTGCCCAAGACTGCAGGAAACTATAAAAGTGAATGTAGCCCAGTCCATCACGCAAACCAGCCTCCCATCCATTGACTCTATCTATAATTCCCGCTGCCTCGGAAAGGCAGCCAGCATAATTAAGGACCCCACGCACCCCGGACATACTCTCTTCCACCTTCTTCCGTCAGGAAAAAGATACCAAAGTTTGAGGTCACGTACCAACCGACTCAGGATCAGCTTCTTCCCTACTGCCATCAGACTTTTGAATGGACCTACCTTATATTAAGTTGATCTTTTCTCTACATCTTGCTATAACTGTAACATTATATTCTGCAGTCGCTCCTTCCTTCCCTATGTACGGTATGCATTGTTTGACCAGCATGCAAGAAACAATACTTTTCACTGTATACTAATACATGTGACAATAATAAATCAAATCAAATGAGGGGTCTGCACCGATAGTTGATCAAGAGTCTGTAATGAGGTGGGTCTGCACGGAGATGGAGAGTCTGTAATGAGGTGGGTCTGCATGGAGATGGAGAGTCTGTAATGAGGTGGGTCTGCACGGAGATGGAGAGTCTGTAATGAGGTGGGTCTGCATGGAGATGGAGAGTCTGTAATGAGGTGGGTCTGCACGGAGATGGAGAGTCTGTAATGAGGTGGGTCTGCACGGAGATGGAGAGTCTGTAATGAGGTGGGTCTGCACGGAGATGGAGAGTCTGTAATGAGGGGCCGGACTTCACAGCTTTCAAAGATGCTGAACAGTTTAAAACAAAAACAGAACTTGTGGTTGAAGTTAGTAATTGCCAATACCAGTGTCGTAATTTAAAAATTTTTAAAAATCTGTTGTAGAATGTACCGGAAAACAACTTTTGTCAACATTTCAATTGTCAGTTTTTTGAAGGAGGAGTAATTATATTAAAGGGCTATAATTTTCATATGTATAAACATCCAAAACACAATGTGTTTACTTTATCCGTAAACAAACATGTACTTAACATGGAAACATGCAACAGGGTGACAGGCTGCATTTTTTGCCTGTGATATCAGCACATTGTGGTTGGCAATCGGCCTTCCCGCTTCTTCCCTCTCCGAAGATCCCAAACCCTCAGATGCCTTTTCTCCAAAACACTTTGCCTCCAGCCATTGAGTCTAAATTGGATGTTCTGCTCATTATCACATTGCTGGCTGTGGGGCGGGTATGCTGTGTGCAAATTGGTTGCCACGTTCCCCACATTACAACACCGGCCCCAGCTCAGGAAGAGTATTACATTGGCTGCCCATCACATCTGGACTTCCTGAGGCCGTGAATGATGCTGGGAAAATGCGAGTCTTTCTTTAAATGCAAGGAAATCTCTTCAACGCTCAGTGACTGCATTCTTTTTGCTTTAAGTCATTCATCATTGGGGATAAAGAAAACTGGGGCTGAAAAAGGAAAGTTGCAGTGCTACATCGAGTATTGCAGCAAAGGGTGCATCTCAAAATTGATACCAATCCAGGATTTAGAACTTACAATTGGTGAGCATTGTTCTCATCTGTCAAAATAATGCCGTAACTTGCTTAAGTGATCTTGGATGTGAACCAACTTTAATTAAGAAATATCATATTTCCCTCTTATGAGGAAACGAAGGAATAATTTTTCAAATTACTGGGGATTTTAAGAAGGTAATTTTTCACTTGAGTGTTTCTCCGGCGCTGAACTCTAACTTTTGGCACAATTCTGTTCTCCTTGCCCCCAGCCATTGATCAGAACAGGAACAAATGGGTCAGCTTCACACCTCTCTCTCTCTCTCTGACCTCCTCCCTCTCCTGCTTTTAACCTAACCCCCCCCCCCCCCCCCCCCCCCACACCCCCACACCCCTCACCTCATGGTGAGGTTTACAATGGTCCGTCCTGAGTATTTAAGTCAGGAGTAACGAGACGGCACTCACAGAGGAAGCAGAAATATTTCAGCATTGCTGCCAAACATTCCTGTGCCGTTACCCTTGTGACGTGCTCATTAACTTAAAGCACAGATTGATTAATGGCATCAAGTGTTGTGAGAGCTCTATATTGGGATTCTAGAAATAAAAACGGCTTGAGGACCTGGCTAAGGTTTTCTCGCATTTAAATTCAGATTTATTTTTCTTTTACTTTCAAACGTTGAAATTTGTGCACGGATGGGAGAAAGCGACCTGCCCACGCCAAGAAGCAAATGATATAGAATTCACAGCACAGAATTAGGCCATTCAGCCCCAATGGCGGCACGGTGGCACAGTGGTTAGCACTGTTGCTTCACAGCTCCAAGGTTCTGGGTCCAATTCCGGCCTCGGGTCACTGTCTGTGCGGAGTCTGCACGTTCTCCCCGTGTCTGCGTGGGTTTCTTCCGGGTGCTCCGGTTTCCTCCCACAGTCCAGGTTCAGTGGATTAGCCATGATAAATTGCCCCTTAGTGTCCCAAAGGTTAGATGGGGTTAGTGGGTTACGGGGATAGGGTGGAGGCGTGGGCTTAAGTAGGGTGCTTTTTCCAACGGCCGGTGCAGACTCGATGGGCCAAATGTCCTCCTTTTGGTGTGCGTGGGTTTCCTCCGGGTGCTCCGGCTTCCTCCCATAGTCCAAAGATGTGCGGGTTAGGTGGATTGGCCATGCTAAATTGCCCGTAGTGTCCTAAAAAGTAAGGTTAAGGGGGGGGTTGTTGGGTTACGGGTATAGGGTGGATACGTGGGTTTGAGTAGGGTGATCATTGCTCAGCACAACATCGAGGGCCGAAGGGCCTGTTCTGTGCTGTACTGTTCTATGTTAATTCTATGATTCGAGTGGCCCATACTGGTCTTTACTCTCCTCCCACTCCACTTCATAATAACTCCTTCTAATCCTTTCTCCCTGGTGTATAGGGAGCTTCTCCTCACACACACCAACAAATGAGTTGAAAACGCCCAGGTCTTTCTTTTAAATTAAAGTCCCCAATAATTTTTTTTAAAATGGGGACTATTCCGCTTGTCATTTTGAGTTCACTCTCCACAGAAGAAGAAGATAACTTTGCCCCATGTGTTTAACACTCGGGTTGGGTGGACTCACAGTTAGAATGAACCTTCCAAAACTGCTCCACTCATCCCCGTTTCCCTGGAATGAACGGTTGCAAATTCCTTTGTCCTCCCTCAGGGGAAGTGTAGAATCTGCAACACCGCATCATTCTTTTTAACCAATCTTATTGAGTCTGAAATAGGATCAAGGTGGCCAACCAACCCACGTGATTGACGAAAGTGCTAAAGGTTGAGATGGAAGGGGGGGGGGGAGATATATTTATCCAGTGATCTGGAGGGTTTGGGGATGGGGGTGTGATGGGGGGGGAGGGGGGGGGGGGGGGGAAGCGGGTTTAATAAAAACCTTCACAAAGGAATTGGATACATACTTGAAGGGGGACGTTTCTGGGGCGATGGAGGGGAAAGGGCAGGGGGGGCTCGGATTAAGTGGTCAGCTCTTTCAAAGAGCCAGCACAGGCAGAGTTGGCTGAATGGCCTCCTTCAGTGTGTATACGACAAATATAACCACTGGCCAATTTGTATGAAGGATGGGGTCATGGGGGTGGGAACTGGTGCGTGTAGGGACCTGGTAAATTGACTGGTCAATGCCGCTGGGAATGATGTCATAGCCAGGTCATAGCCAATCACCTTGCCTGTTGTTTATTACCCCCCCCCCCAGATAATCCCACACATGAATAATATTCTCCGTAGTCTTCAATGTGTCACCTTTTCCAGTGTCCTGAACTAAGGATTTGGACTCGTCATACCCTATATATCCTTGATTGATTTATTAGTCACCGACTGGATTTCCTGCCCTGTCCCAGAGGCGGGCATATTCACTTCTGACTCAGGGGGATGTGAGTTCACCTTCCACTCTAAAGATTCAACCCACAGAAATCCAAGCCGACACTCGCAGTGTGGTGCCGAGGGGGTGCTGCACAGTCTTTCAGAAGATTGGCCAAACTGTGATCCTCTCTGGTGGATGTGAAAGATTCCATGGTGCTAGTGGAAGAGGAATGTGGAGCTTCTTCCTGCTGTCTTGTGTCAATATTTATCCCATCCCTACATCAAAGAGCCTGGACATTATCACGTTACTCATTGTGGAATCTTGCTGTGCGCAATGTGGCTGCCGCAGTACAACAGTGACCACATTTCAAAGGTATTTGGTTGGCTGTCAATGCTTCGGGCTGTCTGAGGTTTCTGGAGGCTGTTGCTATGGAAATGGAAGCTGTTTCTTTTCCTATCTGTTGTGTGGATGGCTAATGGGATTAGGTTCACTACACTCCTTGTAAACTGCGCACGTGTGCAGGAATCCTAAAGGCTCTGAGACAATCGGATGCAGATCTTGCCCCTTGGTCCTAACCATGGGCTTGGCAGCTACTGCCGATTGACTCTGCTCAGTTATGTAGATGGTTATATTTCCTTCCATATGGGCAGCCCGGTAGCACAGTGGTTAGCACGATTGCTTCACAGCGCCAGGGACCCAGGTTTGATTCCCGGCTTGGGTCACTGTCTGTGCGGAGTCTGCTCGTTCTCCCCGTGTCTACGTGGGTTTCCTCCGTGTGCTCCGGTTTCCTCCCACAAGTCCCGAAAGACGTGCTTTTAGGTGAATTGGACATTCTGAATTCTCCCTCTGTGTACCCGAACAGGCGCCGGAATGTGGCGACTGGGGATTTTCACAGTAACTTCATTGCAGTGTTAATGTCAGCCTACTTGTGACAATAAAGATTATTAATTAAATATAATGGGGCGGCACGGTGGCACAGTGGTTAGCACTGTTGCCTCACAGCTCCAGGGACCCGGGTTCAATTCCGGGGCTCGGGTGACTGTCTGTGTGGATTTTGCACATTCTCCCATTGTCTATCTGCGTGGGTTTCCTCCGGGTGCTCCGATTTCCTCTCACAGTCCAAAGATGTGCCGGTTAGGTGGACTGGCCATGATAAATTGCCCCTTAGTGTCCAAAGGGTTAGGTGGGGTTACTGGGTTAGGGGGATAGGGTGGAGGTGTGGGTTTAAGTAGGGTGATCTTTCCAAGAGGCGGTGCTGACTCGATGGGCCGAATGGCCTCCTTCTGCACTGTAAATTCTATGATTCTCTGATATTTCACTTTCAGGATAGTTGTCAATAGTTGTACTACCAGCACCACCTGCACTTCAACAACTATCGCCTGACCTCCACAACGGATCAATTTCTACAGAGGAAATCGAGGAAGAACAAAGAACAAAGAAAAGTACAGCACAGGAACAGGCCCTTCGGCCCTCCAAGCCTGTGCCGACCATGTTGCCGTCAAAACTAAAATCTTCTACACTTCCGTGGTCCGTATCCCTCTATTCCCATCCTATTCATGTATTTGTCAAGATGCCCCTTAAATGTCACTATTGTCCCTGCTTCCACCACCTCCTCCGGCAGCGAGTTCCAGGCACCCACTACCCTCTGTGTAAAAGAACTTGCCTCGTACATCTCCTCTAAACCTTGCCCTTCGCATCTTAAACCTATGCCCCCTAGTAATTGACCCCGCTACCCTGGGAAAAAGCCTCTGACTATCCACTCTGTCTATGTCCCTCATAATTTTGTAGACCTCTATCAGGTCGCCCCTCAACCTCCGTCATTCCAGTGTGAACAAACCGAGTTTATTCAACCGCTCCTCATAGCTAATGCCCTTCATACCAGGCAGCCTCCTGGTAAATCTCTTCTGCGCCCTCTCTAAAGCCTCCATTTGAAAACAATCGTAAACAATCGCCACACCCCTGATTCGAGGTGTGTGGTGGGGGGGGGGGGGGGGGGGGGGGGAGCTATTCCTGGGTGGATCAGGATTGGCTATCAACTTCCTAGCCCAGGGTGAGATCCCCCCTCCCGCCCATTTTGACTCAGGAACGACAGTGACTCCGTCCCTACCAAGGAAGCAGTGTGATGTCAGACTGAACTTACCTGTTCTTATCTTGTAACCTGTAGATCTCATTGGTCTGAAGTAGCAGTTGTTTCTCTAACTTGTACGTAAATAAGGAATTTTCCAAAAGTTGAATTTCGAGCCTTGATGTTTGGTTCAACACCTAAATGTACATTTATAAATCGTTTATTTTCATGAAATATACATTTTTCCTCTAAAATAAGAGAGAGCAGTTCACAGATTAAAGTAATTATTTAACAGAAGCAATATAAAGAGTACAACAAGATCCTCCACACTTTCTATCGTTGCTCATTATGATATCGAGTGTCGTTGACATCATTTGGACTAGGAAGAGTACAGATTCATTCCTGCTCTGTATTGAGGCAACAGATCAAGTAACACAGGAACAGGAGGAGGCCATTCAGTCCCTTGAGTCTGTCCTGGTATTCAATTAGATCATAGCTGATCTATATCTTTAGTCCGTATACATGGCCTGGCTCCATGTCCCTTGATATCCTCACAAGTCACAGGATTGCCAAGTCTCAGTCAGACATTCTGGGGCTTGATCTCGGTGCCTGTGGGTTAGCCTTCCTACAGACCTCCTACCCAGTGATGCCTATTGCAAAAGGGAGCGTTAGGCAGCACAGGGCAGGGACATACTTAGTCCATATCTCCCTGTGACTGCCCAGTGTCCACACACTGGGCTCATGAAGAATACCAACCAGACTGAGACACTGGTGTGTGTGTCTGTGTGTCTGTGTGTCCGTGTGCGTCTGTGTCTGTGTGTCTGTGTGCGTCTGTGTCTGTGTGTCTGTGTGCGTCTGTGTCTGTGTGTCTGTGTGCGTCTGTGTCTGTGTGTCTGTGTGCGTCTGTGTCTGTGTGTCTGTGTGCGTGTGTCTGTGTGCGTCTGTGTCTGTGTGTCTGTGTGCGTCTGTGTCTGTGTGTCTGTGTGCGTCTGTGTCTGTGTGTCTGTGTGCGTGTGTCTGTGTGTCTGTGTGTCTGTGTGCGTGTGTCTGTGTGTCTTTGTGCCTGTGTCTGTGTGTGTCTGTGTGCGTGTGTCTGTGTGCGTGTGTCTGTGTGCGTGTGTCTGTGTGTTTGTGTGCGTCTGTGTGCGTGTGTCTGTGTGTCTGTGTGCGTCTGTGTGTCTGTGTACATGTGTCTGTGTGTGTCTGTGTGCGCGTGTCTGTGTGTCTGTGAGCGTCTGTGTCTGTGTATATGTGTCTGTACGTGTGTGCCTGTGTATATTTGTCTGTGTGTATGTGTGTGTCTGTCTGTGCGTCTGTGTGCCTGTCTGTGTATACGTGTGTGTGTTAAAACAAGAAGTGACTAAATATGATGAGCAAGAGGAGTTAACACAAAGGCTGGAACTGACTTCGGAATCACCGCAATCTTAAGCTATTTATTGACATTTTCTTCTGCTTTGTTTCCATGCCAATGGGGTTGATCATTCTTGCAAACCAATTTAAACAAAATTCTTACAACATGCTGTAACCAGATAAAGATACCAGAGACATATTTACAAGAATCACTCAGCCTTGTGTGATCTCTGCCAGTGAATGTTTTTCAAAGACTCTTATTTAAATTGGAATGAGGTGCTGGAGACTGTGTGTGTTACTCTGGGCCAGTTTAAACAAGGGGCTGTCTGTTGCACCCCTCGCAGAAGCAGATTGATCCTATTCCAGCCACCCGCCGCACCCATGCCCCCGCCCCTACCCCCGCCCTGTCCCTGCCCCGCCCCTGCCCCCACCCATGCCCCCGCCCCTGCCCCCGCCCTGTCCCTGCCCCGCCCCTGCCCCCACCCATGCCCCCGCCCCTGCCCCCGCCCTGTCCCTGCCCCGCCCCTGCCCCCACCCATGCCCCTGCCCCCGTCCCCGCCCTGCCCCTGCCCCCTCCCCGCCCCTGCCCCCACCCATGCCCCCACCCCCGCCCTGTCCCTGCCCCGTCCCCACCCATGCCCCCGCCCCTGCCCCCGCCCTGTCCCTGCCCCCCCGCCCCTGCCCCCACCCATGCCCCCGCCCTGTCCCTGCCCCTGCCCCCACCCATGCCCCCGCCCCCGCCCTGCCCCGCCCCTACCCATGCCCCCGCCCCGCCCCTGCCCCCACCCATGCCCCCGCCCCCGCCCTGTCCCTGCCCCGCCCCGCCCCGCCCCTGCCCCCACCCATGCCCCCGCCCTGTCCCTGCCCCGCCCCTGCCCCGCCCCTGCCCCCACCCATGCCCCCGCCCCTACCCCCACCCCCACCCTGTCCCTGCCCCCGCCCCTGCCCCGCCCCTGCCCATGCCCCCACCCCCGCCCTGTCCCCTCCCCCGCCCCGTACCTGCCTCCGCCAGGGGGGCCTTACCTGTGTCTCCACTTCGGTGAGCCTGCGTGTTTGCTCTGCCGATTGACTCAGCAGATTGGTGCCAATCTCCAGAATGGTAGCTGTGTGATTCTGAACGGCGTTTTGCTGTATCTGAACCATCTCTGCCTTCATACTCTCCTGAATGTAATTCTCCAGCTGTAACAAAGTCATTTGAGAAACTTTTAAAATTTTCACAGGAGCCAGAATCCTGCCTGTAACATTGCGCATTTCCATAGCGCCTTTCACCACCGCAGGACACCCGAACGCAACTTACAGCCAATGATGTACATTGTGAAGTCTGGTCTCTGTTGCAATGGAGATTGTGGCTGCCAAATTGTGCACAGCAAGATCCCATAAACAGCAGTGTGGGGTCATCAGTTATTATGGTGTTAATGGGGGGATGAATATTGGCCAGGCCGCTGGGAGGAACTATCCTCCCCCCCCCCCCCCCCCTAACACACACACACACCCCTTCTTCAAAGTAGGGACCACTGGATCTTTTACATCCACCCGAGGCCTCAGAATCATCATAATAATAATCTTTATTAGTGTCACAAGTAGGCTTACATTAACACTGCAATGAAGTTACTGTGAAAAGCCCCTAGTCGCCACATTCCAGCGCCTGTTCGGGTACACAGAGGGAGAATTCAGAATGTCCAATTCACCCAACAGCACATCTTTCGGGGCTTGTGGGAGGAAACCGGAGCACCCGGGGGAAACCCACGCAGACACGGGGAGAACGTGCAGACTCCGCACGGACAGTGACCCGAGCCGGGAATTGAACCTGGGACCCAGGCGCTGTGAAGCAACAGTGCTAACCACTGTGCTACCGTGCCGCCCAGCACTCCCTCATTACTGCACTGGGAACATCACTCAGGGTTTTAGGCTGACGTCTCTGGACTGGGACCTGAACGCACACGTGCCGCCTCAGAGGTGAGAGAGCCACCCCAGCTGGTCCCCCAGCGGGCACAGAATGAAACGCCCACGGCTGAGTGAAAACAGAACCCCATCTGAACACAGAACGGAGGGCAGCCTCACGGATCGAAAAGTGGCAGCTGGCCCCTGGAAAACAAACACTTGCTTTTCACTGAAAAGTATTTCAGAGTCACAGAACCTTTACAATGTAGAAGGAGCCCCTTCGGCCCATCGGGGTGTGCCCCAGCTCGCTGATGGAGCGACCCTTCACTGGCTGTGGGGCATCTGGGGACCTCAATCCTGAGGTTACAGAGGCTGCCTTCGAAATGCAAGTGCCTTCTACCAGCTCAGGGCAAAGAGGTTCAGAGGAAGAATGTCATTTCACTTGAGGAATTAATTTATATGTTGAGTGGATTGGGCACTGCATATGTTCAAACTCTGAGTGATTGACTGCCTAATCGTTTTATACATGTTTACAGTTTTTTGAATTGGTTAAACACTAAACTGGATATCACGGCTGTGAGATTCTGGATGTCGAATTCAATCCAAACTCTATTTCAATCAAATCCAAAGATGGAGGCTCGGACTCTTCAGCCATTGCGGTTTACGTTTCCCACCGGCAGCGCGCCCAGACAGTGGGTCTCCTGGCAGCGCGGGGTGGTTACAATGGGGAATCCCATTGACAAGCAGCTGGAGGGGCAGAATTCCGCCCGGGATGTTATCTCAATAAGATTAGCACAATCTAATCTAAACTTGCGATTAAAATCCTGATGCCCAACTCAAATCAGCCATCAGGTGGGTTTCAGAATCACTACAGTACAGAAGGAGGCCATTTGGCCCATCGAGTCTGCACCCACCCACTGAAGGAGCCCTCCACCCACACCAAAGCCCCGACTTCTCTTCTTTCCAGACACTCACTTCCTTTCAATCAAACTGATATTTCTGAAGCGTCTCCACACGTGTCATCTCAGCCCAGCCCAGTCCAGTCCGGTCTGATCCAGTCTGGTACAGTACAGCCCAGCCCAGTCCAGCCTGTTTCTCACCCCTATTACCATCTCACTGGAAAGCCTCAGCTCCCTGTCACACTCCTGTGAAATTAGATGGTTACAGACAGGGGTATTGTCCAGTCTTCCACGGAGATTAGTAATAATCTTCATTGTCACAAGTCGGCTTACATTAACACTGCAATGGAGGTACTGTGAAAAGCCCCTAGTCGCCACATTCCGGCGCCTGTTCGGGTACACGGAGGGAGAATTCAGAATGCCCATTCCTGATCTCACCCCCATAATCCTTGGTGGGGGGGGGGGGGGGGGGGGGGGGGGGGGACCAGGTAGGTGCTGAAACTGGCAGCCCACACACCATATTTAAATGAACAATCGAGGGCCAATTAGGCTCGTTATCAAGTCCATTATCCCTGCCCACCCCATAAAACGGTTGTTGTGGGCAACCCGACTCCCGGAGCAGGAAGGGAAGGAAAGAGGGGGCAACCCCCATTAGACTGAACCCCGATTTCCTTCATGTTTCCTCTCTTAAACTCCCCCCCTCCCCTCCGCACCGTCCCTCGCCCTAAACTTCCCAATCCTCTCTACCCAAGAGCCCGGATTATACTGCTCCGGGAATCCAAGCACTTCCGGTAGTTGCTACTGGGCTTTCCTGGTGCTGCCGGGACTGGTGGGAGCTGCTGTGGCCAATCCGATGAGGGACGGAGGTCCCACTTGGCCCCTGATTATGGTCCCCACAGCTCTTTCTGGCAGTAGAAGGGGTGACATGGAGTCAACCTGCGGTTTCCAGGGATGTGCCATCTTACCCCCCCCCCGTCCCCTGTGTTATTCCACCCATAAATACATAGAACATTCATGGCATTGAAGGAGACCATTCAGCCCATCGTGTCCATACTTGCCCAGAAAATACCTATCCAATCTCATTCCAATTTCTATCCCATGGTCCGGTAGGTTACAGCACCAACTGCATGTCCAAATTCTATTTCTAAATGCAAAGCGGGCTTCTGCCTCCAGCACCCTTTCAGACTGTGAGTTCCAGATCCCACCGCCCTCCTCTGTTCCTTTTGCTGTTTCTTTTGAATCTATGTCCCCTAGTTACAGACCTCGCTGATAAGAGAAATGGGTCCTTCCCATCCACTCTACCTCAGACCCAGTTTCTAAACATCAATTAAATCTTCCCCCAGCCTCTTTCCGTTCCAAAGATAACACTCCCAGTCCATCCAACCTTTCCTTCCAGCTAAAATTCTCCATTCCTGGCAACATCCTTGTAAATGTACTCTGTACCCTCTATGCCAGGGGTGGGCAAACTTTTCCGTGCAAGGGCCACATTCAGAAATTCACAATTTTAAAGGGCCGCATAGTATATTAAGTAAAATAATTACTTCACCCGGTTATGATTCTGGGCGCCTCATATACAACATAGAACAGTACAGCACAGAACAGGCCCTTCGGCCCTCGACGTTGTGCCGAGCAATGATCACCCTACTCAAGTCAACGTATCCACCCTATACCCGTAAGTAACCCAACAGCTCCCCCCCCCCCCCATTAACCTTAAAAAAATAATTAAAAATTTTTTTTTTAAATGTTTAAAAAAAATTGTTTTTTTTTTTTAATGACTTGGTGGGCCGCATAAAGACCTTTGGCGGGCCGCATGCGGCCCGCGGGCCGTAGTTTGCCCACCCCTGCTCTATGCCATCATATCCTTGTAGCGCAGTGACCAGAATGGTATACAATACTCCAGCTGTTGCCTAACTAGTGCCTCCTACAATTCCAGCGTAATCTCCCAACTCTTATGTTCCAGGCCTTTGCTAATGAAGAAAAGGTACTGGTCTCGCTACCTGTGTGGATGCACTCTGTTCCTCTACACTTCCTAACATCCGTATTGACTACATCAAACACGCTACCTTCTGTGGTAGTCAACACAGTTGTATTATATTGTATATATTGGTAAGGCCCCTGTACTACAGGTACGGGAGTAGATCCCTGCCTGCTGGCTCCGCCCAGTAGACGGAGTATAAATGTGTGGGCTCTCCGAACAGCAGCCATTTCGCCAGCTGCTGTAGGAGGCCACACATCTCTGTGTAATAAAGCCTCGATTACATTCTACTCTCATCTCGTCGTAATTCATAGTGCATCACCTTCATCAACCACCTTGTTAACTCCTTAAAGAAATTCAATAAACTATTCAGTCGCAATCTTTCCTCAACAAATCCATGTTGACCGTTCTGGTTTTATTCCGTGCCTCTCTACAAGATAATTTCTAATGTTTGTCAAAATGTTTTCCAACAATTTGCCCACCATCAGGGTGAGACGGAATGGCCTGCCGTTACTCAGACTATCTCATCCGCCATGGTGAAGTGACTGTATAACTTTACCAGTCCCCTGGCATCGCACCTGTGGCAGAGTGGATTGGAAATCGATCGTATGGATGGCGATCAATGGTCCAATTGGGTCGTGTGTGAAATGCTCGGGCACGATGTCAGCTGAGGAGGACAGGATTGCTGGTGATGGCGAGCGAGGCCCCTTTGAGATCTGTCCGCACCCACGCCAGTACAGTAGCTGTCTCCGTGTCAACAGTTCCAATTGGAAGCCACACCAGCGGAATGTCAGGGGGGGGGGGGGGGGGGGGGCGTTTATTTCTGTGAGCTGCTGACTGGCATAATGTCAGTTTTTACACAATAGCACAAAGTGAAAACCTA
The DNA here is from genome assembly GCF_902713615.1 of Scyliorhinus canicula. Taxonomy (NCBI): domain Eukaryota; kingdom Metazoa; phylum Chordata; class Chondrichthyes; order Carcharhiniformes; family Scyliorhinidae; genus Scyliorhinus; species Scyliorhinus canicula. Next base: position 187,684,448 of record NC_052155.1, on the reverse strand, counting down.
CCCCAGCGAATCCTGGAAACGAAAAGTGAGAATTGGTGAGATTAAGTATATAAAAAACGATTAGCAAAGCGGGCGGGGGAGTTGAAGTTGTTTTTGCTGTCTGATTCAGAGGACCCATGGGGGGGGGGGGGGAACTGCTGCTCCTGGTGGGATGAGGTGTGTTTGGCTGACTGTGTGTTATTTCTCCGATAAACATTTCAAGATGAAAAGTAATGTCATCACTCTCACTTAATCGTTCCTTTTCTTTCAAAACCATAAATTTCTTTCCCTCCGTTTTTTTCCCCTTTCGCAGCTTGCACTAAACGCTTTCAAATTCCTCATGTGTTAACAAACACTCTTCGCTGCAAGCAGCCTTGTTTTTCAGGAAGGTTTCTGATCAGTGTTTCAAAGGTGCATGTTGCAGTTGCAAAGTGGGTACCAGCAGTTGTCCTTCCCTGGACCAACCTTCAGCAAAATAGTTTCCCCAGGTCTGATAAACCTAAACTAATAAACACCAACCTCGGAGAGCTTTCTTTTTTATTCCGATTAAGGGGCAGTTTAGCGTGGCCAATCCACCTGCCCTGCACATCTTTGGGTTGTGGGGGTGAAACCTACGTGGGGAGAATGTGCAAACTCCACACGGACAGTGACCCGGGGCCGGTATCGAACCTGGGACCTTGGCGCTGTGAGACAGCAATGCTAACCCACTGTGCCACTGTGCCGCCCACTCAGAGAAGTTTCACTGCCCATAAACATCCAGCAGAATAAAAGATGTAAAGACCTTGCATTTATATAGCACCATTTATAATATAACAGCAGATATATTAGGAAACTAAAGGTAACTTTTGTGGATTTATGGCCGCGATTTAACTAGATGGGAACAAAGTTCCATCGCAGGCATATTTAGCCACATGTTTCCGGTGCTCGCAGCGTCAAGAAACACAATGCCAGCGTAACTCAGGTTAGATAGATAGCCTCAGCATGGACCGCACTGCCAGGGCGGCACGCAGCCCACTTATCTGCACTGAGGGCCTCCGCTTGCCAGAACTCCTCAGTGTAGCGAGAGATTGAGACGCTCTCCGGATCTCTGGAGCCTTCGACGCCGCCCCCCTCCTCCCCCCCGTCCCTCCCCCCTTGGCACCCTGGCTGTGCCCCTGCCAGCTTGCAGTGTCACCCGGGTACACTGGTGGCACTGCCAGGGTGCCAGGGCCGGCAGTGCTAGGGGAACCACCCTGCCCAAAGGGCATGCATCTGGGGGCCTCCGATCCCCTGGGAGACCTCCAAGAGTCACGTTCGGCCTGGCCCCCCCCCCCCGCTTGTGGAGCCCAGTGCTGAACGGCGCTCGCCCAAGGTCTGTGAGGCGAAGGGGAGAGATCCCAACACCGTGGGTGCCAGGAGGGCCTTAGAGCGAGACCAGCTGTCTCCCCCTCATATGCAGATTTGCCAAAACGTGATCCGCAAGGCGTTACGAGCTGGGTAAATCCCGGGGACGGGAATCCTGGCTTCGATTGCCTACATGGTGTCGCGGTCAGCTGCTTTTCGGAGGCAGCGTGGCCGTTCGACCTTGTCCAAAATTTGCATTGGTAAACATTAGAAATACGGTATAGTTTTACATGGATTTAATTTAATGTTTCTGACCCTGGAAGGATAAATCCTATCATAGTTAAGGTTCATGCTGGACAATGCTGTGTGTTTTATGAGGCCAGGAAGGGGTCCACACCAAATAGTTCAAAGAAACTTTGTTTATTTACTTTTTTTTCTTTTAAAAAAAATAAATTTGAAGTATCCAATTCATTTTTTTTCCAATTAAGGGGCAATTTAGCGTGGCCAATCCACCTACCCTGCACATCTTTGGGTTGTGGGGGTGAGATTCATGCAGACACGGAGAGAATGTGCAAACTCCACACGGACAGTGCCCCAGGGCCAGGATCGAACCCAGATCCTCAGCGCCATGAATTTATTTACATAGAATTTACCGTACAGAAGGAGGCCATTCGGCCCATCGAGTCTGCACCGGCTCCCGGAAAGAGCAACCTACCCAAGGTTAACAACTCCACCCTATCCCCATAACCCAGCAACCCCACCCAACACAATTTTGGACACGAAGGGGAATTTATCATGGCCAATCCACCTAACCTGCACACCTTTGGACTATGGGAGGAAACCGGAGCACCCGGAGGACCCATGCACACACGGGGAGGATGTGCAGACTGAAGCAGCAGTGCTAACCACTGCACCACCGTGCTGCCCAACTTAGTTTACTTACAATAACAATTATATACATCACACGGTAGATCCAAACTGGGTTGACCTTGCTGCTACCTAACTGGCCGGCTTTATACACCCCACAACTAAACATTGTTCAAAGGTCCCCCATCCTTTAAACGGGGAAGCTCATATTCTGCAAGGTTTACGGGGAAGTTAATTGTTCCCATCTCGTAAGACACTTATAGGATATAAGTGTGTGTGGGAGTTGGTTTCAATTCCAACTGTGTTTCTATTGTGCTTAGAGAGAGCTACAGCATGAAGAGTAAATAAACCAGCAGTGGTTTCTTAGGGACTTTAAGAGATTAAACGAGCATCCGGGGAAACCCACACAGACACGGGGAGAAAGTGCAAACTCCACACAGACAATCACACAAGGCCGGAATTGAACCCGGGTCCCTGGTGCTGTGAGCCAGCAGTGCTAACCACTGTGCTACCGTGACACCCCAGTGGTCCCAATCTTCCCATTTGCACAATCTCCTCCATCTTTTCCTGTTCCTGCTTTAATCCTGTCACATCTCAAACTTTCCCCGGTTCTGATGAAAGGTCATCGACCTGAGATGTTAACTCTGTCTCTCTCTCTCTCCACAGACCGGCTGAGTGTTTCCAGCATTTTTTGTTTGCGATAGGGGCCGGTTTGGATTGGCTGATTCCTGATGCAGAGCGAGGCCAACAGCGCCGGTTCAATTCCTTGCCCCTAGCCTGAGGTGTGGTCATCCTCAGGTTAAATCACCACCAGTCAGCTCTCCTCCCCCCCCCCCCCCCCCCCCCCCCTCAAAGCGGAAAGTAGCCTCTGGTCATCTGGGAATAGGGCGACTTTAGTTTTATGAATAGATCAGATGTGTTAATGGCAGAACAGAGGTGAGCAGTGTGTAAAAGGACAACTGAAACAGGGACCAGATGGCCCAGGTGGGGTGGGTTGGGGGGGGGGGGGGGGACAGTGGTGAGGGGATAACAGTTCAATGGAAGAAATGAAAATGGATGGATAGAAATATAAATGGGGTGAAGGTGGAGGAGAGAGTTCACAGTCTGAAGTTGTTGAACTCAGTGTTAAGTCCGGAAGGCTGTAACGTGTCCAGTCGGAAGATGAGGTGATGTTCCTGCAGTTTGCGTTGGGCTTCACTGGAACATTACAGTCGGCCGAGGACAGACATGTGGGTGTGAGAGCAGGACGGGGAGTTGAAATGGCAGCGACAGGAAGGTCTGGGTCCTGCTTGTGGATGGACCGGGGGTGTTCGCAAAGCGGTCCCCCAGTCTGTGTTCAGTCTCTCCGATGTAAAGTAGATCACACTGGGAGCAGCGAATGCAATAGGCTAGATTGGGGGGGGGGGGGGGGGGGGGGCACGTGAAGCTCTGCCTCACCTGGAAAGAGTGTTTCAGCCCTGGGATGATGAGCAGGGAGGAAGTAAAGGGGCAGGTGTTACACTTTCTGCAAAGATGCCGTGGGAAGAGGGTGAGGTGTTGGAGGGAAGAGGGTGAGGTGATGGAGGGAAGAGGGTGGGGTGATGGAGGGAAGAGGGTGAGGTGATGGAGGGAAGAGGCTGGGGTGATGGAGGGAAGAGGGTGAGGTGATGGAGGGAAGAGGGTGGGGTGATGGAGGGAAGAGGGTGAGGTGATGGAGGGAAGAGGCTGGGGTGATGGAGGGAAGAGGGTGAGGTGATGGAGGGAAGAGGGTGAGGTGATGGAGGGAAGAGGGTGAGGTGTTGGAGGGAAGAGGGTGAGGTGTTGGAGGGAAGAGGGTGAGGTGATGGAGGGAAGAGGGTGGGGTGATGGAGGGAAGAGGGTAAGGTGATGGAGGGAAGAGACTGGGGTGATAGAGGGAAGAGGGTGAGGTGATGGAGGGAAGAGGATGAGGTGATGGAGGGAAGAGGCTGGGGTGATGGAGGGAAGAGGGTGAGGTGATGGAGGGAAGAGGGTGAGGTGATGGAGGGAAGAGGGTGGGGTGATGGAGGGAAGAGGGTGGGGTGATGGAGGGAGGAGGGTGAGGTGATGGAGGGAAGAGGCTGGGGTGATGGAGGGAAGAGGGTGAGGTGTTGGAGGGAAGAGGGTGAGGTGATGGAGGGGTTTACCAGGGTATCCCGTGGGAATGGTCACTGTGGGATGCTGACAGGGGGAGTGAGGGGAAGAGGTGTTTGGTGGTGGCATCATGCTGGAGTTGGTGGAACTGGCGGGAGGATGATCCTTTGAATGCGGAGGTTGGTGGGGGGGGGGGGGGGGGAGTGAGGACAAGGGGGATCCTATCTGGGTTCCTGGAAGGATGGGAAGGGGTCAGCGCAGAGGTACAGGGAGATGGGTCTGACAAGTTTGAAAGTCCCGTCCATCACAGTGAGTGGGAAACCACGATTAAGGAAGAATGAAGAGATGTCTGGAGCACTGGTTTGGAAAGTGGGATAATCAGAACAGATATGATGGAGGTGAAGGAACTGGGAGAATGGGGTGGAGTCCGTACAGGATGTGGGGTGTGAAGAGCTGTAGTCAAGGTAGCTGTTAGAGTCAGTGGGTTTGTAATAGATATGAGAGGACAGTCCGTCCCAAAAAAGGACTTAAAGAGGTCAAGGAAGGGAAGGGAAATGTCGGAGATGGACCGATGTGAAGGTGACAATGGGGTGGGAATTGGAAGGGAAATTAATACATTTTTCCAGGTCCGGACGGATTCATGAACTGGCACCGAAACAGTCAGCGATGTACCGATAAAAGAGTTGTGGGGTGGGGCCGGAGTAGGGCTGGAACACGGAATGCTCCAAATACCCCATAAAGAGGCAGGAAAAACTGCCACCCACACGGGTTTCCACACAGAGGAAGTGAGACTGTAGAAATGATTGAGTGAGACAATAAGTTCAGCCAGATGGAGGAGAGTGTTGGTGGATGGGGATTTTCCAGGTCTCAGTTCAAGGAAGAAGCGTATTAAATCCATCCGCCCAAAGTATTATCCAAATCTGAAGTATTAAATCCATCAACAATTCGAACAGGCTTTTTGGCTGAAATACAAACGCTGATTTAACGGCACCACCATGCAGACCATTCTCAGTTGTGTGTTTTACTGGGGAGACTGTGGAGGGGGGGGGGGGGCGGTGGATATGGAGTATTTTAACTTTTATCACCGGGTGAAAGTGAATATGCTGCCCGTTTAAACTATACCCAGTTTTTAAAAATCCCTTCAAGGGATGTGGGTGTTGCTGGCTAGGCCAGCATTTATTGTCCATCCCTAGTTGCCCCATGAGAAGGTGGTGACGAGCCGCTTTCTTGAACCCGCTGCAGTCCATGTAGGTACACCCACTGTGCTGTTAGGGAGGGAGTTCCAGAAAAGATAATCGCACATTGAATGGATCAGAGAACAAGCTGATGTTACGTTGGAGACAGATCTAACAGACCAGCAGCTCCCTACACGCAGGCAAATGGAAGATTGAAGCACAATTTTCCTGCTGGCAGCCAAATATTATGAAGACATCATAAACCATTCATTTAAAATCAGATTTAAACTGATCTAACAGGACCCGAATTGTTTTAATTATCCCAGACTGTCTCTAAACATAACTCTTTTCCTGGCAGTCTCTATCCTTACCTCTCTCTATCCTTTCCCTGCCTCCCTCTCTCTCACACACAAGAGGGGTGTGTGGCTGAGTTGGACTAGACTGGGAAGAGGCAGGAAAGCACTGTAACATTTCCTCCCCATATCCTATATTTGAGCTGAACAACCTGTCAAATACAAACAAATGCTCCACAAAATACGAAGCACGGTGTTAGCATGTTTCTGGATCAAGAAATTGGTTGAATATTAGCAAGGAACACGTTGGCAGAAGGTTCGGATGGTCGGTGATCCGGAGTAAACGGTCACAAGCACCGAATGGAACAATGCACAACATTTGGGAGTTTGAATCACAGAAACTCGCAGCACAAGAGGAGGCCATTCAGTCCATTCTCCCTGTGCTAGCTCATTGAAAGAATAGTCCTCCTTCGGCCCACTCTTTGGCTGTAACTCCTGTCAGTTCCTCGTCCCTTTTTTAAAAAAATAATTTTTATTGGAATTTTTTGAAAAATATATATCAACAGAACAATAATAACAGTAACAATAGTAATAATAAACACCCCCCGGCACCCATGACAACGCATATAACAAACCCCCCCCCACCCCCCCCCCCCCCCCCCAAACCCAATAAACAACAAAATAAATTAACAATAAGCAAATTAACTTAGACAATATCCCCCTAAACCCCCCCCCCCCTTTCCCCCCGGGTTGCTGCTGCTGCTGACCTAGTACCTTATCGTTGAGCCAGAAAGTCGAGGAAAGGCTGCCACCTCCTAAAGAACCCTTGTACCGACCCCCTCAGGGCGAATTTGACCCTCTCCAACTTAATGAATCCCGCCATGTCATTAATCCAGGTCTCCACACTCGGAGGTCTCGCATCTTTCCACTGCAGCAAGATCCTCCGCCGGGCTACTAGGGACGCAAAGGCCACAGTTCCTCGTCCCTAAGCAACATCCAACGACCTTCTGATGGAATCAGCTTCCACCCACTTTTCAAGTTGAATATCCCAGGTTGTGATGTATATCTAGTTCATGGCTCGTGTTAATATTTCGGAGGTAATTTTTAGTTCTGGGATTATTATAAGTTTAACTTTAGAAAATAGGATAAATGGAACATAAAGCAGCTTCAAATCTATTACACTTAATAGGTTGGAACCATGTTAACTTGAAGGGTTAACAGCTGGAAAGGTAAGCTGCGCAAACAGCAAGCGGGCTTACTTCGCTGGAGAGCTGGAGACATGGGGTCCACGCTGCTTGCAAGGAAGTGCAGCCTTTTTAAAAAACATTAGAGTACCAATTCTTTTTTTTCCAATTAAGGGGCAATTTAGCGTGACCAATTAATCTACCTTGCACATCTTTTTGTGTTGTGTGGATGAGACCCCCGCAGACATGGGGAGAATGTGCAAACTCCACCATGGACAGTGACCCCAGGCTGGGATCGTACCTGAGTCCTCGGCGCCGTGAGGCAGCAGTGCTAACCACTGTGCCACCCTGTCGCCCAAAGAAGTGCAGTCTGGACAGATGTTTTGTTTGGGGAGTTAGAGCAAGATTAAAGCATTCAGTGAACCCTGAAAGGCTATGTCATCATGGAGATGGTGAAGCTTATAATGGCTCTGGTTTTAATTTGTCTGTGTTTGTTAGGAGGGGAGGTTAGCTGCAGTTTGGATCTCGTGTGGTTTACAGCCACAGAGAGAGCCTGCAAGCTGTTAGCAGACTCCAGGCAGTTAGGGCTCAGCAAAGTCCTGGGGAACTGAGAGGATGGTGGAAGGTGATTGGTTTCATGCTGGAGACGGTTAAGGTTCAGAATAAGCCCTGGGAGCAGCCGAGAGACTGGAGTTCTGAGAAACCCGGGGCAGTGGCAGCTTAATGAAGCCGGAGGTCTGTGAAAGAGTTATAATTGTGTCAGGAATTAGAGGGGTAAGTGCAGATTTTTGAATCCCATGGAATGCAGTCTCAGGAGAAGAGGTTGAACCATAGGGAGGTGAGCAGTCAGACTGAAATGGAGTAGCTTTCAAAGGAGTCAGATCTTAAAAACTGAGGAGTTGAAATCCTTTGTGAGGGAGGCAGAGCCTTAACGAGATTTTGTGACTCGCAGTGGTCACGGTTATGTGGGTGGATGACGGAGAAATCCATGGGATCAGCCTTGGTTGCATCCGCCATTGAGTATGCAGTGTGGTGTGTTTGACCACAGCCTACCTATGAACTCACATTGACCTCATGTTAATTCTGAATCTTAAAGTAGAAGACAGACAGTAAATTGTTTTATTTTCTTGGCTCTGTATAATAATGTTTATTTTGTTTAAAACCATGGAATCTGGTGGCTTTAATCTCCTCGTGGGTAACTGGCATTTCAAACCTTGTCCACTTTACAGGTCCCTAACTGGGTCAGAACCAGATCCCAACTACTCTCTGAGTGAAACATTTCTCCTCAGCTCCCTATTAGGGGTGGGATTCTCCGCCCTGCCGCACCCGTTTTCCGATGCGGTGCGCCCCCTGCCGGCAGTGAGATTCTCCATCCCGGCAGCCGGCCAATGGGGTTTCCCATTGTGGGCACCCCCACGCCGTCGGGAAATCCGTAGGAGTGAGTGCGCTGCCGGCAATATGGCAGATCCCACCCCAGGGCTGGGATTCTCCGCGCCTGCGCACCAAAATTGCGCTTGAATGGCACGGGGGCGGACAATGGGGTGACAGACCCTCGACGGGTCCGACGCCTTCCCGCGATTCTCCGCGGACCGGAGAATTGCCGCCAGTCGCGCGAGCTGCGGTCGATGCGGCGCCGGTTGGGGGCCATTGAAAGAGGCCCCTGCGGCGATTCTCCACCGGCAGCTGGCCGTGTTCCTGCCGGCATGGTTCTGACATGGTCCCACCCGGCGGACACTCGGAGTGGCGGTTGCTGTGGCCGCCCTGGTGGGGGGGGGGGGGGGGGGGGGGGGGGGGGCGAGAGGATCCTTTCAAGGCGGGAGGGGGCTCCCTCCAGGATGGCCAGGGTTCTGGTCGGGGTCCATCGATCGGCGGGTGCGTGTGATCTGGGGGGGGGGGGCCTATATTGTTGGGCCGGCTTGCTGTGTGGGTCCGCTATGTTGCACGTATCCGCGGCCGGAAGCGTAGGGCCCCGTATTGGCAGCCGGAGCTGCGCGGAGCACTCCTGCCCCCTGCTGGCCCCCTTCAGGTAAGTCAATCACTGGGCCAAGCGGCTTGTTGATGCCGGCGTGAAATGCTCCAGTGTTTACGCCGGAGTCAACACTTAGCCTCCGTTTCGGAGAATCCCGCCCCATATCTTGTTGCAATGATTTTGAATATATTACCTCAGCTTACTGAAATTATTAATTGATAATTTATTTAACTGAAATTGAGATGGTTGAGAAAACACAAATGTCACTCATGGGATCACCAGAAATGATTGGGGCTGGAATTAGTAATGGTGGTTGTGGTCTCGCTGACCTCAGCAATCCCCCTTTTGGTTTCAGCGTGTCCCAGGGCCACATTACGCTAGTCACCTAGTTGGTTAGAGCTGCTGACCCTATTGACAGCAACGCCCTATCTCAAGAGCTCCCAACCAATCAGAGGTCTGTCGGTTTAGTGAGATCACTGGGAGCAGTGGCCATTGCTGGGATAACACCTGTAGGAGGAAGGTGCGTTGGTGACGATGAGCCCTCACCACCAAGTGGGGCACCGATGCCAAACAGGCAGGCGCCCTGGTGAGGGTGGGAGGAGGGGTTGGTGAGGGCAGTAATGCCATTGCCACAGGAGTGTCAATGATATTGGGAGGGGTCCTCTATGGGCCTAAGAGTAGCAAAATAGGAGGGCACTAACCCCCCCCCCCCCCCCCAGAAATGCCAACGCGACCCTCAGGGTTTTCTTGGCGGTTCACTACATGGCTGAGGGCTCCCTCCCCACTGGCTAAATGCCAGTGGAAGCGGGAGGGACCTTAATTGGCCACTCAAGTGACTCAAGCCGTCCCTGTGCTGGAATGTCTGGAAGACTGGGGTGTGAGATCAATTGGACTTTGCAAGACTGATATATTGCTGTTGGGTACGGCCACAAAGGGATATGGAGCAAAGGTGAAAGGAGTTGGATTATAGATCAGCTATGATCTAATTGAATGGCAGAACTATCTCAAGGGGTGGAATGGCCTCATCCTGTTCAGAGGCATAAAAGGTTCCTGTATCGGACGATGAATATGAGACAACACTGATTCCATTATTAACGAGACCAGGTAAGGAAATACGTAACAGACAGAGACAATCTCAGGCATGTTTGGTTTCTACATGCTCAGAACACAGTGCATTGGAACCCTACAATTAATACAATGCAGAAAGAGGCCATTCAGCCCATTACATCTGTGCCAACTCTTCCCAAGACCAATCTGATAAGTCCCATTGCCCTGCCCTTTCCTCATATCCTTGTCAATTATTTTGTCTTTAGGTGAATTTATCTGACTCCCAGGTAAAGGTTTACATTCCAATTTAGCGTGAAATGGTTTAAACAACATTGGAACAAATAGGTAACAATTGCACGCTATTCCAATCTTAATCGTAAATTTAGATAGATGGTTATTGATGGAAAGCAAACATTATCAACAGTAAATCACTCAAGTTTCTCAATAAAATATTTAAACTTGTCAAGGAACTTCATAAATGAGATAACTAGGTCGTTTAAAAATGGGTTAGAAAATTAAACTCTATCCATTCCGTGGAATCCTATTTCAAATAAGATTTTTTTGTGCATTTGTCCAGCAGCTGTATAAATTCCAGCTCCTTATATAATTAATCTCCTTTGTGCTTGCCATGTAGTTTTGAGCCAATTTCTAACCTGGAAGATTGATTATTTTCGCATGGTTTAAGCTAATCACAGCCTTCCTCTAGCTGATTTTAGCTGGCAATGATTAGGTCCAAATGATTGAAATGAGGATATTGCAAATGTGCAAGTGAAAGGGCCTCTAACAGTGATAGAACCAGGTCCCAGAATTAGCGGAAAGGAGCTGAATTAAATTCACATTAACTGAGTCTTTATCTTGTCTCCAATTCTACTCCTGGGTCTGACAGTTAGTGAACAATCTCTGCGATGCACCTCATTCGAAGCATGCCAATAGCAGCTTGTAGCTCAGTCGTATTAATGACGAGTGAGTGTGTTGGACGACATTGATGCATGGACCCTAAAATCAGATGGAGGTAGGAAATCTAGTGCTTTTCCATGTCTCTGAACTCGATAACTGTTAATGTCTTATGACATCTGCTGCAGACTTGAGTTAATCCTAACTATCCCTCCAATATAACCCGTTCCTTAGACAAGTTGAGCTTTCACACATCAGGACTAAAGTGATGGATACAAATACATGGATCAGATCCAAACAGATTCCAGCATTTAAGTTGCTCAACTGCTGAACTGAATCAGTAGTTTCTGAGAAACTTTAATTCCTATCAGATGGTTACTGAGACACAGCTGACTAAAATGTCATTGAATAAAGTTGTGAGGAAACAATGTTCTTCGACAAATGGACCTGAAGACTTGTGGCTGGAGATTCTATTTCATTTCCTCCCTCTTCCCCTTCTCCACTGAAGGTATCTGATGGTGGGGACATTCCTAAGCACTCGGGGGGGGGGGGGGGGGGGGGGGGGGGGGGGGCACACTCCCCCAAATTCAAAAGCTGGCATGCCTGTACACAGAGAAACATTTGGTGCGATTCAGCTGACTTCAATCTAAGTCTGCTGTTGGGCGTGTTTAGCCGGTGATTCTCGGAGGCTGCGTGCTGAGAAACATCCTGTTGTTCAACGGCACATTGTCGGTTTGTTTTGGCCTTGGAGTTTCCACTGAGGCCCCACATAGAAAGGCTTCTTACAGATCGAGGCGCCATTCTGACCAGCTGCCCCAATCTATGTTCCCCCCCAATCTATGTTCCCCCCCCCATCTATGTCCCCCCCCCCCCCCCCACCACACGCTTTATTAACCCCCCTCACCTCCTCAAACTTGGGGACGTGGCTGGAAACCCCTCCTCACCCCTCCTCCAAATGGCAAGGCACCCCACCGGGCCCAACCCCCGGCCGTGCCAACCTAATGCCCTGGCACCCTGGTGTGGTGAATGTCACTTAGTAATTCACACTGTATTTACCAATACTATTGTAAGCGCCAGACTGCTGTATAAATAACCGTGTCCAGAGCCAGCCCGAGTTCATCGAGAGTTCAACGGGTAACTGGCTGGCTCTGAAGTAAGTAGATTAAAACCACTGTTCATATCTGAAAGCACGTGTCTGGTGAATTGATGGTTCCATCACCTGGCACAGCAATCATGGCACTGCGGTGCCTGGGTGCACAGGCGGCACTGCCGGAGTAACAGGCTGGCAATGCCAAGGTGCCCAGGTGCAAGGGGAAGTGCAGGGGACCACCCTGTCTTGTCATCAATCACTCAGGGATCTCCAAGTGTGAACTATACTAAACAACGTCCTGGCGAGGTCTCCCAGACGTGGCCATTTAGTCCCAGACGCCGGGTGAATCTACTGTCGGGATATTTATATGAGCCATTAGGTGATTGGCCCGGCGCCGAACCCAATTTGGGGCTCTAGCGCGATTCACCCATTGCGCCCGGATCCATGCCGGGCACAAAGGGGGTGACTGAATCTCGCCCAATATTAACGTTACAGCTCGATGACTTTGATAACTCTTGTCACAATCTCAGAATATCCCAAAGCATTTCACAGCCAATAAAGTACTTCTGAATTAGTCATTGATGTAAAGTAGGAAACACAGCAACGATAATCTACTGTATCTTTAGTGATGTTCATTGAATGATAAATGTTGGTCAGGTCACTGGGGAAACTCCCTTCTCTTGTTCAAACTAAATCCATGGAATCTTTTACATACACCTGATAGGGCCTCAGTTTAATGTTTCATCAGGAAGACAGCAACCTTCAGCACTGCACTCGGAGCCTCAGCCTGGGTTTTGTGCTCAGGTCTTTGGAATTTAAATTGTACCCACCATTGCCTGACTCAGAGACAGGAATAATGCTCACTGAGCCTTTTCCAAGGACTCAAGGATCACAAGAAATGGAAGCAGGAGTGGACCATTCGGCCCATACACCTGCTCCCGTACCAGCCTCCCCGGACAAGCGCCGGAATGTGGACCAGGAGTGGACCATTCGGCCCGTACACCTGCTCCATCTTTCCAGAAGGTCATGGCTGATCTTTGACCTCAACTAACCCCTTCCCGCATGATCCCCACAACCACATGGTTCCCCAAGAGATCCCAACTCTGTCGTTCCTTGGCAGTCAGGCACCTCATGCTTTCCCAGCGCGCTGAGGAAGCCAGAATCCATGGTGCGGGAATGCACAGGTGGACAGTAAGAATGAATTAGCATTTTTATGTGTAGCACTTTACCACATTAGGAATAGGGATAAGATATTCATCCCTCAAATCTGTTCCACTGTCCAATTAGATTATTGCAATTAGTCCCAATCTCCTGCTCGGAACCCATAATCCTGCAAATTTGCCCTTTCACCTATTTGTCCAGTTTCCATTTGAAAGTTCCAATTGAATCTGCTTCTACTGCGTTTTCGGGTAGCGTCTCCCTGACCACAACAACTCGCTGAGGAAAAGTCAAATTTAGTCTCCGCACCGCCCCCTCTGGTTTGTTAGGATTAAATGGGTGTCCCTCTGGTTTCTGACCCTGGACACGGTTTCTCCTCATTTACTCGATGAAAACTCAATGGCCGTGATTCTCCATTGCCCAACGTCGATATCGTAATTAGCGATCGGGCGGAGAATCCCTTCTGACGCCCAAACCGGGGCGGCGCCTGTTTGATGCCGATTTTCAAGTCTCGGCCCCTCCTAAATGGCATCATCGTGTGGCCCTCCCACGACTGGCATGTGGCCTGAGCGGTCGGCTACCCGACGTGGTGGCTACGGACTGTGTCCAGCGCTGCCACACTCGGCTGGGATCCGTGCCGCTAGCTGAGGGGTTTCCCCGAATGCTGGGGGGGGGGACTGGTGGGGTTTGGCCAGGGGGTGGCCTGTGGGGTGGCATTTTGTGGGTTGGGTCTGCACTCGGCCGGCGCCATGCTGTATGGCGGGACCGCTGCAGGTTGTCGCCCTGTGCTTGCTCGCCCACGGACCCGGCCATTCCCCGGCTGTTTTTGGCAAGGAAGCCGGGAGTTCACCCAGCATCGCTGGTGGCCCCTCGCCGGGCCTGGAATCGATGAGGGCTCAGGCCCGATTTTGTGGTGGTAAAACGCCCGCGAAGGCTCCGTTTCAGCCGGCCGCTCAGCCGTTGAAAAGGAGTGTCCAGCCCCATAATTTTGAACACCTCTTTTAAACTGCCCTTAAATCCTCCGTGCTACATGGGAAGCAATCCCAGCTTCTCCAGGTCTCTCCACAAAACTGACCCCTGACCCCTGGAACCGTTCCAGACAACCTCCTCTGCACCCTCCCCAAAGCCTCGATATCCTTCCTGAAGTGATGCCTAGAACTGGACACAGTGCTCCAGCTGGAGCTTACCCAGTGATTACTCAATGTTTAGCCAAAGGATTTGTGATGGATTAGTCCAGAAATGATACAGTCATCAGCTTTCAAGCTGTTTCAAATAAAGGTCCAAATTTGAGCGACACTGGCTGGTATCTCCCAGGGCTTACACGGTGTGTCTCCCCCTGGCAGAGCGGTGGGCCATTTAAATTACCTTTACTTTGTTGGGACCGTAATATCCCACTGGACAGGAGGAGCCATAATATTCTGGCCTACGTCCTGGGCAACGTAAATATATTTGACCTCACCGATCGCCTTTTGCATTTTTTAATGAAGGGATTTTTTGAGTCGCGCTGGACTTCTCCTGTTACAGACCAGGCCCTCGGGACCAGCCGGTACCATCCAGTTCCACTCTACTCCTAAGGAAAGCTGTCACCCCCTCCCATTATCCCCTTCCCTCTCTGTCCTGGCCGGGGGGGGGGGGGGGGGGGGGGGGGAGGTCAATGTTTGGCAGTTAGCAGAGCTGCTCAAAACCCCCAAGGTTCTAAATACAAAACCTAACCCCAAACCCCAAAAACGTCAAACTGAACCCAAAGCCAAAAACACACCCCCAAATATTTAAAATTGAACCATCAACCAAGACATGAACACTTCCCTCTACAGCACTAACAAGTGGTCATTTGATTTTCATCCTACCCTGGGACTTCTTTTTTTAAAATTATTGAAAGAAATGTGAAACTATTTTTTGAAAAGAGTTAAATAACGAAGACAACACATTTTATTACCAGTGAGTTGTTAAGAATACGAGCTGGAATGTATCTTTCAGCAATGAGGATTATGAGTTGAATTGATTCAGGTGTCCCGGGGACTTGCTTCTAGAACTTATGACCATCTCAATCACTATTCGAGTTTGAAAGACATAACAATCAGTTTTAGTATGTCTTCCTGGCAAAGTTTTTTAATGGAAGTTTTAAATCTACACTCAATGAGGTCACATTCTCGTTTTGTTTGGCAGCTTTGAGATGTACTTATCAAGATTACATTATTGTATAATAATACTTCTGAGTCCAACATTTACTCTGCACTTCTTTGCCACAGAGAGTGGTTCGGCTAAATCGTTGTTTTATTTTCCACAGCTGTGTGTATGTAGAAGGAAAAGAAGCAGGATAAAGGAAATGGTTGGAGTACAAGGAATGAGGTGGAAGACTGCAGAGTTGACTCAAAGAGGCATTCTCTCCAATACAGGCAGTGACAACACCGGTACTTGCCAGGTAAGTTTCATCGTCAAGACATACAAGCCAGAGTTGGTCATTCAAAGTCTCCTGACCACTCTGTGAGTTAGATGATGACTCGTCTTAAGCTCAACTTCATTTACCTGACATTTTTTTCCATGTCTTTCAATTCCCCTACCCAACAATAATCTATTTGGGTGGGGGGCAGTTCCAGATTTCCACTCCACTATGTTATGCACGGAGAAGTGCTTCCTAATATCAGCCTGGGTGGCTTAGATCTCATTTTAAACTTCTACCCATTTGTTCTGGACTCCGCACCCCCCCCCCCCCCCCCCCCACCCCAACGCCCCCGAATTATGAAATAGTTTCTCTTTATCTTACCCTCAAGTCATTGAAACGTTTTAAGACCTCAATCAAATCATCCCTTACTCATCAAACTCAAGGAAATCAAAGACAAATTTAAGCAACTTGCCCTCATTATTTAACCATCTCAGTTCAGTCAGTTACGTGCCAATGAAATATTTTTTTCCAAAAATATATTTTCTTCATAAATGTTGGATTTATTAATTGTTTGGGGTCCTTGAATAAATCAACTAAAATACATACTGGGAAGTAAAAGGAATTAGAAATACTCAGGGCTGGATTCTCCAATTTTGAGGCCATGTCCGGAGGAAGTGTCTAGTTTTACGATGAGAAAGTCA
Organism: Scyliorhinus canicula; assembly: GCF_902713615.1. Taxonomy (NCBI): domain Eukaryota; kingdom Metazoa; phylum Chordata; class Chondrichthyes; order Carcharhiniformes; family Scyliorhinidae; genus Scyliorhinus; species Scyliorhinus canicula. The sequence continues at coordinate 187,668,294 of NC_052155.1, read as the reverse complement.
GCGACGCCCCCGCACAGAAGCTCCGCCCAGTGGGGGGGGCTAGCAGCCGCGCCTCGTAAAACGCCCGGCGATCCCGACATAAACGGGCAGAGAATTACCGGGTCTGTGGCTGCGCATGCGCATGGCGTCGGCCTGCAGCGATCGCGCCGCACAACATCGCGCCGTACCCCATGGAGCTGTTCACGCAGGGACCAGGCCTGCCAGATAATGCCCCCCTGCAACCCCCACTTGCCACCCCCCCACCAGTCCCCCCAGCCTTTGCCGAAGTCCCCCCAGCCAGAAGAACGGTTCTCCCCCCCCCCCCCCGACTGTGATAGCGCTGGACACAGTCCGCAGCCGCCACGCGAGGTTGACGAATACTCCGAGCACTTGTGTCCCACGCTGTTAGTAACTCGGTCCATCGGGGGCGGAGCATCAGGGGAGGGCCTTCAGGTGACGTCCTGAGGTCTTTCCTTTTGAATATAAATTTAGAGTACCCAATTATTTTTTTTCCAATTAAGGGGCAATTTAGCATGGCCAATCCACCTACCGTGCACATCTTTGGGTTGTGGGGGTGAGACCCACGGGGAGAATGTGCAAACTCCACACGGACAGTGACCCAGGGCCGGGATTCGAACCTGGGTCCTCAGCGCCTCAGTCTCAGTGCCAACCACTGCGCCACCTGAGGCCATTCCTAACGGCATGCGGCGAACTCACCGATGATGCCGTTTTGGAGGGAGCGGATCCGAAAAACGGTGCTGGCCCCGATTCGGTCGCAAATGGGGATTCTCCGCCCGATCGGCGAATACGATTTTGGCGTCGGGCAACGGAGAATGCCGCCTAATGTCCGCAGAAAGTATAATCAATGTTATAAAAATGAGTAACTGTTGGACCATTAAGGTCATGTCTGCTCATACCAACAATATTTCAATGTAAGCTTTACCTAAAGACACAATGGGCTGGATTCTCCGTTTCAGCGGCTAAGTGCTGGCACCAGCGGAGCATGTGTAGTCTTTTACGGTGTGAACTCCTCACCTTTTCCAGCACCCCGGTGAGTGGCTAGCACCGGCAGCCGGTGGAAGTCTCGCCTCCAGTGGTGCAAATGGCCGGAGAACGGCCGAATCCCGGGCCGCGCGTGTGCACAGCTGATGACCTGCAGCGTTTGCGCCGTACAACATGGTGGTGGCCGTGCGCGGACCCAATCCATCTGCAATTTCACAGCCCACCCACTGACCTTCCCCTGGCCACCCTCCACCAATCCCCCCAGCCCCCGCAGAAGCCCACCCCCCCCCCCGCCCGGCCAGCGGCACAGATCCCGGCTGAGTCTGGCGGCGCTGGACACAGTCCGCAGCCGGCACGCCGGGTTCACGATTTGTGGGACCACACATGTCTCACGGCGTCAGGAACTCGGCCCATTGGTGGCGGAGCATCGTGGGTGGGCCGGCTGATGAGTCGCTAACGGCTTTGCGACTGCGCACAGCGCAGGTCTCAATGTCGCCATTTCAGAGGGGGCGGAGCATTGCTGCCGGCATCAAACTGATGCCGGGCCCGATTTTGGCAACGGAGCACATTCACGCCCGATCGCCGAACACGATTTTGCCGTTGGGCTACGGAGAATCCCGCCCAATACATATGGATATGCCATTGTACTGAAAACACATTTGGCAAATTGAGCAATACAGTAACATAGCAAAGCTAGTGACGATGTAAAGACGTTAACCGTGAGAACGTACTGTGTCAGGAAAATATTACTCAATCTTGAGTAAATGATTTATGTTTAATTAACTAATCACTTGTTGAGTGATTGACACCTTTCTGAACGAATCAGGGGGATCTTAACGGAGAGTTAGAACCAATGAAAAATGAGTAAGGGACTAGACTACGGATAAGGATTTCTGTAAGAATATGATCACATGGTTAATTTTTGAGAAGAATTCTAGCCTTACGGAATTCTTGAAGCATCTGTTGAAATTACTTTTATTCTGAAGTATTTTCTTTACATTTTTCTTATGTTTACGTTTTAATGATTTTTTTAGCTATGTCTTGACAAGCTTTGATCTAAGTTTTGATTCCGTTCTTCTGCAAGTGTATTCAGTGAATATTAGCAATAAAATTGTGCTTTGGACACCTCCAATCATCCGGACTGTTTACCTTATTTTTGGGAGAAGAATAAGAGATCCTACGATAAAATTAATTTAAAACTATGTTCCACAACATTGCAAAATGTGAATACTGTTTCTTCCAGTACTGTATGTTACCCACCACCTTTCCAATTGGAGTTCATATTTACAACATTTGTCAAACATACAGACCAAGGGGTTTACATATCTGTCGGTTCTGCTGAGACAGAAAGGCCTCAGACGATGTACTTTCCCCACTGTGCCTCTGAAGTGGTTGCCCCAAGGTTTAGTTCATTCCTCAGTCATCTTGGGCTGTGGAAGGTGTGATATATACCTGCATGGTGTCATAACCTGCACGGAACTTACAAAGTGACAATGATTAAACTCCCCGTGATTCTCACTGAATTTGAGCTCCCTTGTTAAAGGGGGCAGAAAACCCCAAACCACGTATAACTAAACCTCTGTACAAAGTCAGCCTGTTTGGGCACCGACATAGAGGAGAGACCCGGCTGGGATCTTTCGTGCCACGTAAATAATAGTTATTGCGAATAAAACTTTATTTTCTTCTACAACTGAGTGTGGATTCCCTTTGTGGTCTACTAGACATGCATTGTCATGTAAAGTTGCTCGGCAGACCAAGGATTAACAGTGGACTGGCCAATAGCACCGCCCACGGTATGATGTATAGAGTCACATGGTAAGAAATTCTGAGACAACAGTTTAGGAACAGAACTGTGTAAGTAAGCGGCCTACTATCCCGGGAGTGGCAGCACCATTGATGACCACACCTTGGAACGATAAACAACTTAAAGACTAGCAATAAACCTACCCATTGAGACATGGCTGGGCACCTTATTAAAACAGAATATGCCACAGTTCAGCAGAGATATGAAACCTTTTCACTTCAATTATAATATTATATCCAAGTTCACTTTTAGCCAAACCCTCCTAGTTGGAATGGTTTGTGCCAATTATCCAATAACATGCCGGCTAATTTACATCTATGGGGAGTGATTCAACTAATTGGTAACAAAGTCCCCTAACGAACGTGTTTGGCCGCATATTTCCCGGTGCTTGCAGCATTGAGAAACACATGGCTGTACAACGCAACTCGCATTATATTCGGGACCTCAGCGGGAAACACGCGGCCAAGGCCTCACATAGCTCCGTTTGGTACATTGAGGAGCTCCACGCGCTGGAACTCCCCAGTGTAGTGAGAGATCGGGTCACCATTTTTAAATGGCATCTCGATCTCCAACACCCCTGAAGCAATCCCCTACCCCTCCAGCCCGAATACACGAACACACTATGGGAGGGTCCTTGCCCCCCACCCCCACCCCCACCTCACCCCCATGCAGGACACCTCCAGCCTGATCACGCGCGTGCGCAAACTGCAAGCTTGGCACCTTGCAGTGCCATCCTGGCAGTGCCCATGCCAGCTAGCAGTGCCACCGGGGCAACTTGACAGTGCCAGGCTGGCACCCAGGCTCTCTCCAGCGAAATCAACGATGATGTTCTCTCCGGGGAATCTCTCCAGGGAAATCTCATGTCTAGTGCAATGCACCCTTTATGCTATATTTCAGAGCCTTAGATCCCAATGCCAAGGACTGGACACCAGCGGCAGCGTGTTTGCTAAACACCACTCGTGACTTATGCTTGCATATAAACTTGAGGAGGCAGACAATAAATAAGGCCTCTTAAAGGGTAATTGGGACGAGTGTGTTATTACTGTAGAAGGTCACCCTGGTACAGTGGATCTGCCTCTGTGCCAGAGATTCTGGGGGCGAGTTCCAACCCAGGTCCTGATGGCCAAGCAAGGTGGGTTCATAACGCGGCCAGGCTGGTTGAGTGTGATGGAAAGAATGTTGGAGCCTCTGCCATAGCTGCCAATTACAACATGCATGTGAAATGTTACCACAGCAACTAGTTTCTATGAATGAACTGTGACACACCACAGGCACTTTATAACTTCAATAAGTTAAACCCAAGTTTTTAAAGCCTGGAAATTGTGGGGAAGTTTGCAGGAATTTATAGTGTCCATAATTTGCTAAGTGTCAGATGTGGCCCAGTGGGTAACTCTCTTCCCTCCAAGTCAGCAAATTGTGGGCTCACATCTCATTCCAGGGACTCGAGGGCAAAGTCTTGGCTGGTACTAAAGTAATTGAAGCCGACAAGATCTCCCTGGTGTCCTGCCTCAGCATTTGTCCCTCATTTAGCATCGCAAATATTATCCAGTCATTATCCAATGGCTTTCCATTTGCTGTGTGCAAATTGGCTGCCACATTTCCTGCATTAAAATGGTGACTATGCTTCAAAATTATTTCTTTGGCCAGTTGTAAAAGGTGGCATAGATATGAAATGCAAGTCATTGATTGCAGCTTAGTGTAGGTAGCGGAGGAGTGGAGCAGGTGATGGAGTAGTGTTAATGCCACTGGATTAGTAATGCAGAAGGCCAGGCAAATACTCTGGAAATACAGGTTCAAATCCCACCAGGGCAACTGATGGAATTTCAAGTCAGTTAATAAAATCTGGAATGTAAAGCTAGTCTCCGTAATGGTCCATTGAAAGTGTCATCAATTGTTGTAAAAACTTAGGGAACGCTATCTGCCACAGTGATGTGGTTAACTCTATGTGCCCTCTGAAAGGGCGCAGCCAGTCAGTAACATTCAAGATGCCAGCTCAACTCCACTTTCTGGCAATTAGGGATGGGGAACAAATGTTGGGCTTGCCAGTGGTGCCCACTACCTGGTGTGATGGCACTCGGCTCAAGAGATTTGGCAGCCCAGCTGGAAGTCCATTGCTTTCGGTGGGGCCAGACAATCCTGGCAGCCCAGAAGACAACAAACTTGCATTTATACCCATAGACTCCCAACAGTGCAGAAGGAGGCCATTCGGCCCATCGAGCCTGCACCGACCCTCTGAGAGAGCACCCCGACGCAGGCCCATTCACCCGCCCTATCCCCGCAACCCCACCCACCCTGAAAATCCCTGGACACTAAGGGGCAATTTAGCATGGCCAATCCACCTAACCTGCACATCTTTGGACCGTGGGAGGAAACCGGAGCACCCGGAGGAAACCCACGCAGACACGGGGAGAACGTGCAGACTCCACCCAGACATCCAAGGTCGGAGTTGAACCCGAGTCCCTGGCACTGTAAGGCAGCAGTGCTAACCACTGTTCCACCATGCTGCTTTTATTTCATAGATTTCATAGAATTTACAGTGCAGAAGGAGGCCATTTAGCCCATCGAGCCTGCACCGGCTCTTGGAAAGAGCACCCTACTCAAGCCTACACCTCCATGCTATCCCCGTAACCCACTAACCCCACCCAACCATTTTGGTCCCCAACTCCAAAACATCTATGTAAATTGTAAACAATTGTGGTTCCAATCCTGATCCCTGAGGCACATCACTAGCCACTGATCGCCAACCAGAAAAACACTCATTTACCCCCACTGGTTTGCTTTCTGTTAGTTAATTAACCAATCCTCTATCCATGCTAATACATTACCCATAACACCATGCACCCTTATCTTGTGCAACAGCCTTTTGTGCAGCATCTTGCCAAATGTCTTCTGGAAATCCAGATACACCACATCCACCGGTTCCCCACTGTGCACCACACTCGTAATGTCCTCAATAAATTCCACTAAATTGGTTAAACATGACCTGCCTTTCATGAACCTATGCTGCGTTTGCTTACTGGGACAATTTCTATCCAGGTGTCTCGCTATTCCTTCCTTGACGATAGATTCAGGCATTTTCCCCACGACAGAAGTTAAGCTAACCAGCTTATAGTTACCCGACAGAAATATTAAATTCACACAGAAATTTACTGTTATAAGGTGGCCGGATCCTAACGGCTGGGGACATTGTTCCTTGGGGAATATGAGTTCCCACAATGTGGGGGTGGGGGGGGCAGCAATCATTAACAGTGCAGCTGGATAAATAGAGCTGGCTGGAGAGGGAACCAATAGTGAATGTCTGCCACTGTGTACATATTGTTGTAAATACAGTTACTTCCCGTTTGACTCGACAAACGCATGCTGGAATCTTCGTGGCCCTCCATGCATCATGTCTCTGTGACTAGTATATAGCCTCAGATTCGGTTCCAAAACAAAATGTATCATCTTGCCAGAAGAGTGACGCTGCCTCATCTCAGCACGGTTGAATCAAGTGTCGGAGAACTCTTATAAAACACCTGGATATCTAACAGTTCGTTGCAACAATCGGAAAAGGTGAGCCAATGCACTAAATCTCTGCCAAAGGTTCCTCCCCCCACAACCCCCCCCCCCCCCCAAACCATTTCCTGTTGGCTGACTCCAATCATCTCCTCTCCATCTGCTCCATAACTATTGCGGCACATTCCCCCTGCTAAGTACAATAAGCCTTTTTGACTCCTTAGATCCAACATGACAGATTGTTGTAAATCAGATGCAATGGACTCCAGTTCTCTGATCTGTGTTGCCAAGGAGTGAGACTCCAGGAACAAAATAAACAGCAGATTTACCCCAGTGTTTTGGAATAAGTGAAAGAGGGGGATCGAAAACATTCAAATCGGCCTCGCAAAACGAGTGTTGATAGATAGATAGAACATTCGGCCCATCAAGTCTGCACCGACCCACTTAAGCCTCACTTCCACCCTATCCCCGTAACCCAATAACCCCTCGCAACCTTTTTGGACACTAAGGACAATTTAGCGTGGCCAATCCACCTAACCTGCACATCTTTGTGGGAGGAAACCGCAGCGCCCGGAGGAAACCCACGCAGACACGGGGAGAACGTGCAGACTCCACACAGACAGTGACCCAGCGGGGAATCGTACCTGGGACCCTGATGCTGTGAAGCCACAGTGCTAACCACTGTGCTACCGTGCTACCCTTTTGAACTTGGGCTGATACCTTTGAATGAAACATTGATCCGGAAAACATTCATGTTAATAGATTAGCACCAAGTGACACAGATGGAATCAAAAATTATGAAGTGTGATTAGTTTTCACTGGAAGAATTGGGTGTGAGTGGAACTGTTAACCCAGTACAGCACTGGGATTCATACCGGAGAAAATTTAATCAGATGACTTTTGGTTTTTTATCCACTGCACATGTCCAGACTTTGACAAAGAAACAAATCACCTGATGCAAACACCAGTAAATTATTGTGCAACATCAATTTAACCATTTCACTGAAATGAATTATCCTAGCCACAATTCCAATGCACCTTCATAACTGTTTCCAATTTCCCATAGCTATGATGTCAAACTATTTCATGTATCAAACATGCCTGACACTCTGGCAGAGGGTCAGGTGCAGGATTACAATACATAGAAACATCGAAAATAGGTGCAGTTGTAGGCCATTCGGCCCTTCGAGCCTGCACCACCTTTCATCCAACTTCAGTATCCCACTCCCACTTTCTCTCCATTCCCCTTGATCCCTTTAGCCATAAGGGCAACGTCCAGCTCCCTCTTGAATATATCCGACAAACTGATCCCACCAGCTTTCTGTGGCAGAGAATTCCACAAGTTCACAACTCTCCGAGAGAAGAGGTTCTTCCTCATCTCAGTCCTGAATGGCTGACCCACTGAGGGAGTGCTGTCCTATCAGAGGGTCAGTACTGAGGGAGTGCCGCACTGTCAGAGGGTCAGTACTGAGGGAGTGCTGCACTGTCAGAGGGTCAGTACTGAGGGAATGCTGCACTGTCAGAGGGTCAGTACTGAGGGAGTGCCGCACTGTCAGAGGGTCAGTACTGAGGGAGTGCTGCACTGTCAGAGGGTCGGTACTGAGGGAGTGCCGCACTGTCAGAGGGTCGGTACTGAGGGAGTGCCGCACTGTCAGAGGGTCAGTACTGAGGGGGTGCTGTCCTATCAGAGGGTCAGTACTGAGGGAGTGCCGCACTGTCAGAGGGTCAGTACTGAGGGAGTGCCGCACTGTCAGAGGGTCAGTACTGAGGGAGTGCCGCACTGTCAGAGGGTCAGTACTGAGGGAGTGCTGCACTGTCAGAGGGTCAGTACTGAGGGAGTGCCGCACTATCAGAGGGTCAGTACTGAGGGAGTGCTGCACTGTCAGAGGGTCAGTACTGAGGGAGTGCGGCACTGTCAGAGGGTCAGTACTGAGGGAGTGCCGCACTGTCAGAGGGTCAGTACTGAGGGAGTGCCGCACTGTCAGAGGGTCAGTACTGAGGGAGTGCCGCACTATCAGAGGGTCAGTACTGAGGGAATGCCGCACTGTCAGAGGGTCAGTACTGAGGGAGTGCTGCACTGTCAGAGGGTCAGTACTGAGGGAATGCCGCACTGTCAGAGGGTCAGTACTGAGGGAGTGCCGCAATGTCAGAGGGTCAGTACTGAGGGAGTGCTGCATTGTCAGAGGGTCAGTACTGAGGGAGTGCCGCACTGTCAGAGGGTCACTACTGAGGGAATGCTGCACTGTCAGAGGGTCAGTACTGAGGGAGTGCCGCACTGTCAGAGGGTCAGTACTGAGGGAGCGCTGCACTGTCAGAGGGTCAGTACTGAGGGAGTGCCGCACTGTCAGAGGGTCACTACTGAGGGAATGCTGCACTGTCAGAGGGTCAGTACTGAGTGAGCGCAGCACTGTCAGAGAGTCGCTACTGAGGGAGTCCCGCAATGTCAGAGGGTCAGTACTGAGGGAGCGCCGCACTGTCAGAGGGTCAGTACTGAGGGAGTGCCGCACTGTCAGAGGGTTAGTACTGAGGGAGTGCTGCACTGTCAGAGGGTCAATACTGAGGGAGTGCCGCACTGTCAGAGGGTCAGTACTGAGGTAGTGCCGCACTGTCAGAGGGTCAGTACTGAGGGAGTGCTGCACTGTCAGAGGGTCAATACTGAGGGAGTGCCGCACTGTCAGAGGGTCAGTACTGAGGGAGTGCTGCACTGTCAGAGGGTCAGTACTGAGGGAGTGCTGCACTGTCAGAGGGTCAGTACTGAGGGAGTGCCGCACTGTCAGAGGGTCAGTACTGAGGGAGTGCTGCACTGTCAGAGGGTCAGTACTGAGGGAGCGCCGCACTGTCAGAGGGTCAGTACTGAGGGAGTGCTGCACTGTCAGAGGGTCAGTACTGAGGGAGCTCCGCACTGTCAGAGGGTCAGTACTGAGGGAGTGCTGCGCTGTCAGAGGGTCAGTACTGAGGGAGTGCTGCACTGTCAAAGGGTCAGCACTGAGGGAGTGCCGCACTGTCAGAGGGTCAGTACTGAGGGAGTGCTGCACTGTCAGAGGGTCAGTACTGAGGGAGTGCTGCACTGTCAGAGGGTCAGTACTGAGGGAGTGCCGCACTATCAGAGGGTCAGTACTGAGGGAGTGCCGCACTGTCAGAGGGTCAGTACTGAGGGAGTGCCGCACTGTCAGAGGGTCAGTACTGAGGGAGTGCCGCACTGTCAGAGGGTCAGTACTGAGGGAGTGCTGCACTGTTGGAGGGTTAGTACTGAGGGAGTGCCGCACTGTCAGAGGGTCAGTAGTGAGGGAGTGCCGCACTGTCAGAGGGTCAGTACTGAGGGAGTGCTGCACTGTCAGAGGGTCAGTACTGAGGGAGTGCTGCACTGTCAGAGGGTCAGTACTGAGGGAGTGCCGCACTGTCAGAGGGTCAGTACTGAGGGAGTGCTGCACTGTCAGAGGGTCAGTACTGAGGGAGTGCTGCATTGTCAGAGGGTCAGTACTGAGGGAGTGCTGCACTGTCAGAGGGTCAGTACTGAGGGAGTGCCGCACTGTCAGAGGGTCAGTACTGAGGGAGTGCTGCACTGTTAGAGGGTCAGTACTGAGTGAGCGCAGCACTGTCAGAGAGTCGCTACTGAGGGAGTCCCGCAATGTCAGAGGGTCAGTACTGAGGGAGCGCCGCACTGTCAGAGGGTCAGTATTGAGGGAGTGCCGCACTGTCAGAGGGTTAGTACTGAGGGAGTGCTGCACTGTCAGAGGGTCAATACTGAGGGAGTGCCGCACTGTCAGAGGGTCAGTACTGAGGTAGTGCCGCACTGTCAGAGGGTCAGTACTGAGGGAGTGCTGCACTGTCAGAGGGTCAGTACTGAGGGAGTGCTGCACTGTCAGAGGGTCAATACTGAGGGAGTGCCGCACTGTCAGAGGGTCAGTACTGAGGGAGTGCTGCACTGTCAGAGGGTCAGTACTGAGGGAGTGCTGCACTGTCAGAGGGTCAGTTCTGAGGGAGTGCTGCACTGTCAGAGGGTCAGTACTGAGGGAGTGCCGCACTGTCAGAGGGTCAGTACTGAGGGAGTGCTGCACTGTCAGAGGGTCAGTACTGAGGGAGCGCCGCACTGTCAGAGGGTCAGTACTGGGGGAGTGCTGCACTGTCAGAGGGTCAGTACTGAGGGAGTGCCGCACTGTCAGAGGGTCAGTTTTGAGGGAGTGCCGCACTGTCAGAGGGACAGTTTTGAGGGAATGTTGGACTGTCCAAGAGATAGGACCAAGAGAATTCTGTGCTGCCAATGCCTATCATTTTTATGTGACATTTAACTCTGGCCCACCCTGCCCTCTCAGGTGGCTGTACAAGATTCCAAGGCATTATCGAAAGACACGCTGGGGGGATTTTTCCGCTGTTTCCTGGGAGAGAATAGTTATCCCTGAACCAGGATCAGGAGTGTGGTAATTTAGGCTTAGATTTAAGCCTAGATTTTGGGTATCTTAAATTAAAGAGTTGGGCACTTTAAATCAAGCCACAGACATTCCAGTACTTCGCACCATGGGAATCCAAACTGACCAAGTTTGAATGCACAGCCAACAGAGAAGCTTCCGGAACATGTCTGGACTTGCCCTGTCAATCGCCCATCAGGAGATCATCACCTATTGATGTGCGCAAGGCCGTTGTCAAAGCAATGCTTGGGCCAGACTGTGGCCACCGAGGTACCTTATATGGCAACATGTTATGTGCAGACCACAGCGCCAGCAATGCCCCAAGTCTCCTGCCAACAAGTCACTAATCGGTCTATTGGGTGCTCTGACCCCCTTCTGAGACCCCATTGACTGGAGGGCAGGGGAAATTGCGAAAGGGAGGAGGGATAAACACAGACACTCAAAACACGGCAACAGCGGCGACTCGAGACACCAACCACCGTGAAGGATGACACCGGACCATCCAGAGGAGAAGGAGGAAGAACCGAGTAGCCTCAGAAGAAGAGGATCAGACCAGCCCAAAGACCAGGCCATAGCAAGGAGACTGTGGAGACCAACAGGTGGATATAGGACAATTTCTGCTTGGGTACTTGTCAGTCACTCAAAGTTAAGTCAAAGTCCATGCGTTAAGTTTGAATCTTATCTTGATCATTCTGACAAAGTAACTACCGTAACTAATATTAATTGTGTGAATGAATAAACGTTATTGTATTACTGAGAAGTCGCCTTGCAGTTCTTCGTCCACCGTATAAGGGTTAAAAACACACCGTGTGGCAAGGCACAACAGGAGAAACACATTATTACAATGTTGGGAGTGGGATCCTGCAGTCCATAAATTGGCTTCATGTTGCCTACATTACAACAGTCAACTTCAAAAATGTTTAATTGTTTTTGAAACACTTTGGTTTGGGCTGGCGCTATACAAATGAAAGTTCTTCCATTCTATCCATTTACAGATCTCCTCTCATGTCAGCAAATCTGGAATTCAAGATCTCGGATGGTAAATATTGTCAAGAGCCGTGGGGTTATGCTGCAACTATACACGACCCCGGTGAGACAACATTGGAGTATTGTGTGCCGTTCTGGTCACCTCACTATAGGAAGGATGTGGAAATATTGGAAAGGGTGCAAAGGAGATTTACCAGGATGCTGCCTGGTTTGCAGGATAGGTCTTATGCGGTAATTTAATAGGCACATGGAGCACACCAGAATGACAGGGAGTGGGATGGTTTGATCTTGTTTTCGGACAAAGCTCGACACAACATTGAAGGCCGTAGGGCCTGTTCTGTGCTGTACTGTTCTATGTTCTATGTTAATACCATTTGTTAGGAAAACAAAGGTAGATTTATATGTGTATTGGTAAACATTAGAAATAAGTTTAAGTGGGTTTAATTTCATGTTTTTGTGCCTGGGAGGATAAACCCTCCAGTTAGATTCATGCTGGACAAAGGTTTGTATGAGTGAGGTTTGGGTAAGTTCCAACTGTGTTTTTATTGTGCTAGGGAGGGCTAAGCAACCAGGGCCTTGTAAGATAGAGAAGCTTTTAAGTTTTAGTTTAGTTAATTTAATTACAGTTGGAGATGGTTGTGAGAGCGAAGGCAACTCTCACAGCTCTGCTAGAAGCAGTTGGTTTGGAAGGCTAGAGGGGAAACATATCTCTCAGTTTTGCTAGAAGAAAAGCCATACAATGGAGTAATGCAGAAGAAAACAAGTGCAGAGATCTGAATAGCAGCTAGTTAACGAAACTAGAGAAGTTTCCAAGAAGTCTGAGGTTAAAGATACTAGAAATGTTCAATAAAGACAGACTGGGCTGAGAAGAAAGCTGGGAGGCCAGAAAGATATTCTGAAGTGACTTTCAGATTTGTGCGATTTTACTACAGCCTGTGGAACTTGAATTGAAATAACTATGGAAATCGGTTGCTGGGTCTCAGAGTTTAAAACCAAACAAATCCTAAAGAGATTGGTGTAAAATCCTGGGCTCGATTGACTGTTTCAAGTGGAGGGGAAGCTTTGTTTAAAAGTGTTATTTGGAAAATCTGGTCTACAGTTCAGATTGCAAACCACTAGGGGGAACCATTATTGTGAGAGAAGATTTTAATGCGTGTTTTGGGAGGGGAGTTTGGAAATTCTCATGTGATCATCATCTGGGGGGTTTCTGAGGAGACATCCACAGACACGAACTTGGGTTCAGAGCGGAGAGTGTATTTGACCACAGTCACCTTGTGCACTTAAAAGAGATTTTTTTAAGTTAAACGTGACCATTGTAGGTTAAGTTGTCCTTTGTAATCCATGTTGATCGTTAACGTTGTGTGTAATTGTTATGATAAGGGGGGGGAAATGATAATAATAATCTTTATTGTCACAAGTAGGCTTACATTAACGCTGTAATGAAATTACTGTGAAAAGCCCCTAGCCGGCACGTTCCTGCACCTGTTCGGGTACACAGAGGGAGAATTCAAAATGTCCAATTCACCTAACCACACGTCTTTCAGGACTTGTGGGAGGAAACCGGAGCACCCGGAGGAAACCCACGCAGACACGGGGAGAACGTGCAGACTCCGCACAGACAGCGACCCAAGCCGGGAATCGAACCTGGAACCCTGGCGCTGTGAAGCAACAGTGCTAACCACTGCGCTACCGTGCCGCCCACTAAAGGATTACAGGAGTTTTGTACTTGAAGAGGAAGCAGAGCCTCCGATGGAACCCTGGGCCTGCGCTTGGAGTTAATTCCCAGTTTTCCAGCCCCGTACTGCCAGGGTCCATCAATCATTCAGCTCAGAACAACCAGTTTGGGTTTCCCCCGCCATTTTCCGAATGCACAGGACGACCCCAAAAAGAAACAAGTTAGTTAAATTCCAGACACGTCAGTCACCAAATATGGTGGCTTCAAGCAGAGGGGCAAATATTAGTGTACAGCACAAAGCTTTTCAACTGTTACCAATGCCTGCTGGGGGGCAGGAACCCTGACTGTCTCAGAGGAGGATTGTGCTTAATGCAGATCAAGGATATTTTTGAAGGATGGCTGCATGTGAACAGCAGGGGGGCTGAATGTGGTTTCCAGGAAAACACACTGAGTCTTGGGAGGGAAAACGAAATACGAAACATCACATAACTCACAATTTCTAAAACCTCCAGCGCCACAGTCAACAAAGGTTCCTCTGACTGTTCCCTCGCTAACACTCTTATTCAAAGCATAGAATCAGGAATGAGTCAGAAATCAATGTTTTCAGGACAGGGAAATGGTCAGCAATGCCTCATTGATTTATCCAGGTGGTAGAGGGCAAAGGAGCGACAACATTCTCCGACCCCCCCACTGGGGTCCTGGGGGGGGGGGGGGGGGGGGGGGGGGGGGGGGCGCGCAGGGCGATCTGACCCCGGGGGTGGCCCCACGGTGGCCAGTCCCGCGATCGGGGCCCACCAATCGGCGGGCGAGCCTGTGCCGTGGGGGCACTCTTTTTCTTCCGCCTTCGCCATGGTCTTCACCCTGGCGGAGGCGGAAGAGACCCCCTCCCCTGCGCATGCACCGGGATGACGTCAGCAGCCGCTGACACTCCGGCGCATGCGCGGACTTACGCCGGCCGGCGAATTCCTTTCGGCCCCGGCTGGTGTGGCGCCAAAGGCCATTCGCGCCAGCCGGCGGAGCGGTAACCACTCCGTCGTGGGCCTAGCCCCTCAATGTGAGGGCTTGGCCCCTAAAGTTGCGGAGACGTCCGCACCTTTGGGGAGGCCCGACGCCGGAGTGGTTCACGCCACTCCAACATACCGGGCCCCCCCGCCCCGCCGGGTAGGGGAGAATCCCGGCCCAAACCTCAGCAGGGGTAAAGTGGAGTATTGAGAATCCTCAGCCCCTTCGCTGGACCCCCGAAGTCTATTTCCATTGGTTTCAGAACACCACTGAATTCCATAGCCCATTATCAGAGCCTGCCCCAGGCCAATCTCACCCCTGCCCCCGGGGACATCCCAATGGAAGCAAAAAGTACATTGAAACGGTTAGCTAGAGGTGACTGTAATGATATGTATATAAGTATACCAGTGAAGGGTTAATCATTACATCTCAGTGTAATTCAAACACTAGAGGGCACCACCAGTTCCCGGTATAAATATTAGACCTCAGGAAATCTTGGGTAGTGTTAGCAGAGGAGAAAGATTGATCACAACTCAAGGACTAGTTTCGATTAGAGAGAAATAGCACGAGGACATCATTAGTTAATTCTAGGTGATAGATTAATGTTTAACAGACTCAGTCTTACTTTATTAATAGCTATAGCTCCGTAGAGTGTGCAAACTCTATTTAATTTAATCGTTATTCAATGAATCAGTTTTGCTTCAAGTTAAAGATTAGTGGTTTCTTTATCATCAACTCATCAGACCATTCTGGATCACGAGGCAAAGAGTCACGGCACATTACCACACAGTGTAATATAACAGTGACCTCTTGGAATGAACAGGGCGGCGCCAACACTGGCTACGCTCCATGGCCCTGGCCATTGCAGTGCCAGTCCCAGGGTGGACCCCGCTATTACCCCGGGGGGGGGGGGGGGGGGGGGAGGGGGGGGGGGGGGGGCAGATGAGGCCAGTCAGGCTGAAATATTTAACGCTCTGATTCAATGGTGAGTTCCCACCAATGAAAAGAAAAAAGCGGAAAACCGTGAGCCCCATTTTGTGATTCCGGTTTCTGTCTTTCCAAACTCTTACACCCCAGCGCTGGAGAGAGAGATTCATCTCCCAGGGGTTTGAATTCTTCCGAGTTCCTGGGATTTCCATCACCCACATCGTTTCTTGGGATATTTTACTGATGAAGAATTTTGGAGCCTCAACACTATGAAAACCCCCCAATTTATACAGCAGCTTTCATGACCTGAAGACTTCCCAATATCATTTTCAGCCAAAACAATCCTTTGGGAATCCAGTCATTCATTTGCTCCATCTCACAGCTGCTGTTGCTAAATTCTGTAAATTATATATACAGCTCAGTCTGATATCCAGGCACAAGCTATGCTTTCAATAAATCTTCTGCAATTGTCTGTCAATGATTTGAATGGCACAGGGACAACTCTCCCTGCGGACCTGTGTCTGACACAATGGCTGGGCCAATTCGCCTAAGGTTTAATAACACGGGGCAAGGATGGAAGGTCAGTGGGAGGCCCAGAAATTGGTTTTCCGGTGGCGTGAATTTCCCGCGGGATCTGCCACTGGATTTTGGCAGATTGGAGTGGCAGCACGAAACCGCTAATTGGATGCAAATGGCAGCCCGATTTGAACCTTCAACCCCCCCCACCCCCACCCCACGCCGGATTCTCCGCGATGCCAACGGGAAAACACGCCAGTCCAAATAACAGCAGCAGCAAAGCGGTTAGCAGAAGCCGGCAGTCATCTGAACGATGCCCGGGGATATCTCCGGGAGTTCGGGATGGAGGCCGCCAGCATCTTGGAACCCGCAACACAGCAGTGAGTCGGGGGGGGGGGGAGCATCTACAGCTGGATCCTCCAGCTTCAGTGTCCTGGAGGGGTTTATCTTCCAGCTTCGGAATGTTCCGGCATATACGCCTGCTTTCTCAGGGGCTCCGTCTTCTTACCGCAACAGTGGGTCAATGATGCTGGCTGCATTTTCAATATGGCGGCCACCATCGGGCCTGTCCCACCAGCGAATACAGAGTAAAATCCCCGGTTGCATAATTAATGAGGCCGGAGACATTTAGTGCATTTTCCTGCTGGCCTCCGCCGTGGAAAACACTCCACGTTCCTGTCCCGCCAGGGGACTCATTGATGGGAGAATTCCACTGAATATTTCATCCTCTGCTGCTCTTCATGAAGTTGGGCCAGGAATTTCCTATCTCTGTAAAACCCCCCCCAGACCCATAGTACTCTGAGATTTCGGCACTCCCCCAATTCTTATGCGTCCGCGATTTTAATTATTACATAAGAAACAGGAGCAGATGTAAACCACATCCCTTCAAACCTGCTTTAACATCCGGTACGACCTTGTGTAATCTTCCACCTCAGTCCCACTCTCCCACCTGCTCCCCGGTGATATCCGGTGATTTCCCAATCGACTAAAAATCTCCATCCCAGCATTGAATAGATTCAATGTTGGAGCATGTACAACCCTCTGGGGTAGAAAATTCCAACAATTCACAAACCTTTGAGTGAAGAAATTTGTCCTCATCCCAGTTCTGAGCAATCGGCCCCCTTATCCTGAGACTGTGAGGCCCCTATTTCAGATTCCCCGACCAGCGGAGACAACCCCTCAGTGTCTATCCCATCAAACAGTTTAAATCAGACACGTCTCATCCTTCTGAACTCAGAGATTATGGACCCCATTTACTCAGCCTCACGGAGGGACAGCCCCTTCATCCGAGGTACCAATCTAGTGACTCGTTCCACCACCGGAGACCTTGGGCGGGATTCTCCCAACGGGTGGCTGAGTGCCGACGTCAGAGTAAAAGCGGGAGTGTTTACTCCAGCGTTGGCGCCCGTTCCGGGACCCCATTTTGTGGCCCACAGGGGGCTAGGACGGCTCTGGAGCGGCCTGAACCCAGCGTCGTGGGGTCCGTGCATGCGCAGTTGAGCCGGCGCCAACTAGCCCATGTGCAGTGGCCTTCTTCCCCGCGACGGCCCGGACGCCCGGAGCTACTGGAGCCAGCGCGGAGGAATGGAGGCTGGGGGGCAGAGAGGCCGGCCCGCCGATCGGTGGGCCCCGATCGCGGGCCAGGCCACTATGGAGGCCCCCCCGTGGTCGGACTCCCCTCCTCCCTCAACAGGCTGCACCCGGACCCTTCCACGCCGAGATCGCACCGGCCCACAGCAGGTTAGAACGGCGCCGGCGGGACTCGGCTTTTTGTTCACGGCCGCTCGGCCCATCCGGCCTGGAGAATCAGCGTGCCGGCCCGGGCCGGAGAGTCGGCGCATACCCCGACCCACGCCGCGCCGACCACGCCTGTCAATGCCGCCGATTCTCCACATTAAGGAGGATTGTGTCCTGACGTTGGGGCGGTGTGGTGTGATTCGCACGGTGCCGCACCGATTCTCCAACCCGGGGGGGGGGGGGGGCAGAAAATTCCGCCCCATGTCCTTCAGCCGCCATGGCCAGACGCTCTGGAGTTAGTTCTTTAAACATCTCTCTCCGCCTTGAGGACGGAGCTTTAAACCCACCTCCTTGACCAAGCTTTGAGTCACTTGGCCCATTAGATCTCCTCATTTTACACACCTGCCAGGTAGCCTGGGGCATTTTGCTCAGGTTGTGATCACACCCAGGCAGGAAGATTCCAGTTGTTTGGGGAAGAGGATCCGTCCCATTGGGTAAATCCAAAAAGGCACGGATAGCAGCCGGTCAGGAAGACAGCTCACCACCACCTTCTCAAAGGGCAATTAGGGACGGGCAGTAAATGCTGCCCAGGTCAGCGACGCCCACATACCTCAACCAAATCATTAACAATGAGGGCGCTGGGCTGTAGGGATGGCTTCAGCTTTATTAACATTAACCGGTGAATTATCTGAATGGAATGGGCCCCATTCCTACAATGGGGGGGGGGGGGGGGGGGGGGAGAGGAGGTCAGGGTGGGAGGGGGTTGGGGGGGAGGTCAGGGTGGGAGGGGGGTGTCTGCCTCACTCACATTTCTTTCTGAAATGTTTGGCCCGGTTTCATATGATTATCTGATATTTCAGAAAGGGGAAAGGAATCATTACACGTTCAGCTGATCTTTATCATCGTTCGTTCCACCCGTAGGAGAACGATGAAATAAAAAACATGTTTCCATCTTGGTGATGTCAGAGTGAAGCAGTTACACTGCCGTATGGCACTCCCATTAATCTGTCCAAATAGATATTCAGAGTATTTTCAAATGAATTGCACACAGTGTCAGAATACTTCATGGAGGTCTGCGTTTTGTATTGACACATCAGCACAATCCTAACTCACTTTTAATTCTATCATTCACTGGCTATGTGCTGTGTGTTATAAAGACTGTCAAAGTGACCTCTGTGAAGTGGCCTTTTGAGATTATCTTTCCAATGCTGGCTGGGAAGGTGGGTATCAGAGAAACATTTAGCTCAAACCTACTGCTTATATTACTTTTGCACCTTTTCTTCAGACATCTGTTGACACCAGGCCAGAATATTCCAGCCCCTCCTCCCTCCCTGCCAGTCGGGTTCTGGTCCCGCAGAACCCAATGGGCATTTGAATGGGCCACGTCCGGTGTGGGCAAACCCACCACAGGGTGGCCTGGGCTTCTCGGCCCCAGTTTCAAAGGTTTAAGTTAGTCGCCTCCGTTCAATCTGCCAGCACGACTCCGGGCTGCCAGTCTCCTGTCTATAACTCTCCACCTTGTCCTCGCTCTGCTCCACTGTTCCAATGAAAGTCGATGCAAACTCTACAAGGAACAGGAGCCCATCCCTCAGTGAAGGCAACTTACAGCCTCCTGCAGTCAACGTTGAGTTTGACGACTTCAGACCATGAGATCTGGCGTCCTCTCCCTCCTTCTCGATTTTGATGAGCTATACATAGAACATACAACATAGAACAGTACAGCACAGAACAGGCCCTTCGGCCCTCGATGTTGTGCCGAGCAATGATCACCCTACTCAAACCCACGTATCCACCCTATACCCGTAACCCAACAACCCCCCCCCTTAACCTTACTTTTTAGGACACTACGGGCAATTTATCACGGCCAATCCACCTAACCCGCACATCTTTGGACTGTGGGAGGAAACCGGAGCACCCGGAGGAAACCCACGCAGACACGGGGAGAACGTCCAGACTCCGCACAGACAGTGACCCAAGCCAGGAATCGAACCTGGGACCCTGGAGCTGTGAAGCATTTATGCTAACCACCATGCTACCGTGCTGCCCATACAGAGGAGAGATTCCTGCGCTGCTGACAGGGCAGCCTCAAGGTTTGTTAGTGCCCTGGGCAAATTGAATTTCGGCACCCTGAAGACTTTTTGCCATTTTCTTAATTACTTCAAGAACAAAAAAAGAACCCTCCAAATTTTGCAATTAGGAATCCATTGCGGAAAATGAAAATGATCAAATGGAGCGGAGAAATACGTGCGTTTTCCTAACTGGAACTTTTAGACTTTTACAACATTAAGAATATTTTTCACGGTAACAAAATAGAAGAAATGAAAAAGAGAACTTGATTTTTTTAAAACTCATTTGTTCAGGGTAATGAGAGAGAAAGAAAACAAAAATCAATCACAGATTCTGGCCTCGGGTGACTGTGTGGAGTCGACACGTTCCTTATCCTCATTCAGTGTCGTTCCTTCCGCTTTAGATCTGCAAATATTTTACATCGCTTTGCGTATTTATATTTCTGACAAGGTCATTTTCTACTGACAACATGACCTGAGAATGTAGGGGTTTTTTTGTGTTACATGGAAGCCATTAAGCAGAGGGAATCCCTGTTTTAAGTGTCCTTTTTTAAAGTGGTTTCATTTCAAAGGACAAAGAACAAAGAAAATTACAGCACAGGAACAGGCCCTTCGGCCCTCCCAGCCTGCGCCGATCCAGATCCTTTATCTAAACCTGTCTCCTATTTTCCAAGGTCTACTTCCCTCTGTTCCCACCCATTCATATACCTGTCTAGATGCTTCTTAAATGATGCTATCGTGCCCGCCTCTACCACCTCCGCTGGCAAAGGGTTCCAGGCACCCACCACCCTCTGCGTAAAAAACTTTCCACGCACATCTCCCTTAAACTTTCCCCCTCTCACCTTGAAATCGTGACCCCTTGTAACTGACACCCCCACTCTTGGGAAAAGCTTGTTGCTATCCACCCTGTCCATACCTCTCATAATTTTGTAGACCTCAATCAGGTCCCCCCTCAACCTCCGTCTTTCCAACGAAAACTATCCTAATCTATTCAACCTTTCTTCATAACTAGCACCTTCCATACCAGGCAACATCCTGGTGAACCTCCTCTGCACCCTCTCCAAGGCATCCACATCCTTCTGGTAATGTGGCGACCAGAACTGCACGCAGTATTCCAAATGTGGCCGAACCAAAGTCCTATACAACTGTAACATGACCTGCCAACTCTTGTACTCAATACCCCGTCCGATGAAGGCAAGCATGCTGTATGCCTTCTTGACCACTCTATCAACCTGCGTTGCCACCTTCAGGGTACAATGGACCTGAACTCCCAGATCTCTCTGCACATCAATTTTCTCCAAGACCCTTCCATTGACCATATAGTCCGCTCTTGAATTTGATCTTCCAAAATGCATCACCTCGCATTTGCCTGGATTGAACTCCATCTGCCATTTCTCTGCCCAACTCTCCAATCTATCTATATTTTGTTGTATTCTCTGACAGTCCTCCTCGCTATCTGCAACTCCATCAACCTTAGTATCATCTGCAAACTTGCTAATCAGACCATCTATACCTTCCTCCAGGTCATTTATGTAGATCACAAACAACAGTGGTCCGAGCACGGATCCCTGTGGAACACCACTAGTCACCCTTCTCCATTTTGAGACACTCCCTTCCACCACTACTCTCTGTCTCCTGTTGCCCAGCCAGTTCTTTATCCATCTAGCTAGTACACCCTGAACCCCATACGACTTCACTTTTTCCATCAACCTGCCAGGGGAAACCTTATCAAACGCCTTACTAAAGTCCATGTATACGACATCTCCAGCCCTTCCCTCATCAATTAACTTTGTCACTTCCTCAAAGAATTCTATTAGGTTTGCAAGACATGACCTTCCCTGCACAAAACCATGCTGCCTATCACTGATAAGTCTATTTTCTTCCAGATGTGAATAGATCCTATCCCTCAGTATCTTCTCCAACAGTTTGCCTACCACTGACGTCAAGCTCACAGGTCTATAATTCCCTGGATTATCCCTGCTACCCTTCTTAAACAAAGGGGCAACATTAGCAATTCTCCAGTCCTTCCGGGACCTCACCCGTGCTCACGGATGCTGCAAAGATATCTGTTAAGGCCCCAGCTATTTCGACCCTCGCTTCCCTCAGTAACCTGGGATAGATCCCATCCGGTCCTGGGGACTTGTCCACCTTAATGTCTTTTAGAATACCCAAAACTTCCCCCTTCCGTATGACAACTTGACCGAGAGTATTTAAACATCCATCCCTAGCCTCAACATCCATCATGTCCCTCTCCTTTGTGAATACCGATGCAAAGTACTCATTAAGAATCTCACCTATTTCCTCTGAGTCCACCATAAATTTCCTCTTTTGCCTTTAAGTGGGCCAATCCTTTCTCTAGTTACCCTCTTGCTCCTTACATACGAATAAAAAGCTTTGGGATTTTCCTTAACCCTGTTAGCCAAAAATATTTCATGACCCCTTTTAGTCCTCTTTATTGCGCGTTTGAGATTCGTCCTACTTTCCCGATATTCCTCCAAAGCTTCATCAGTTTTGAGTTGCCTCAATCCTATGTATGCTTCCTTTTTCATTTTAGCTAGTCTCACAATTTCACCCGTCATCCATGGTTCCCTAATCTTGCCATTTCTATCTTTCATTTTCACAGGAACATGTCTGTTCTGCACTCTAATCAACCTTTCCTTAAAAGACTTCCACATTTCAGATGTGGATTTACCCTTAAACAGCTGCTCCCAATCCACATTCCCTAGCTCCTGCCGAATTATGTTATACTCTGCCTTTCCCCAATTTAGCACTCTTCCTTTCGGACCCCTCGTGTCCTTGTCCATGAGTATTCTAAAACTTACAGAATTGTGATCGCTATTCCCAAAGTAATCACCTACTGAAACATCAACCACCTGGCCGGGATCATTCCCCAATACCAGGTCCAGTATGGCCCCTTCCCGAGTTGGACTATTTACATACTGCTCTAAAAAACTCTCCTGGATGCTCCTTACAAATTCTGCTCCATCTACGCCTCCAACACTACATGAGTCCCATTCAATGTTGGGGAAGTTAAAATCTCCCATCACAACCACCCTATTGCTCCTACATTTTTCTATAATCTGTCTGCATATTTGTACCTCTACTTCATGCTCACTTTTGGGAGGCCTGTAGTAAAGTCCCAACAATGTTACTGCACCCTTCCTATTTCTTAGCTCTACCCATATTGCCTCAGTGCTCGAATCCTCCATCGTGCCCTCCTTAATCACAGCTGTGATATCATCTCTGACGAGCAATGCAACTCCTCCACCCCTTCTACCTCCTTCTCTATCCCTCCTGAAGCATCTATACCCTGGTATATTCAGTTGCCAGTCCTGCCCTTCCCTCAACCAAGTCTCAGTAATACCAATAGCATCATATTCCCAGGTACTGATCCAAGTCCTAAGTTCATCTGCCTTACCTGCTACACTTCTCGCATTAAAACAAATGCACCTCAGACCACCTTTACGTTCATCATCTCTTCCCTTGCTACTCTTCCCCTTAGTCACATTGAGTTTATTGTCTCGTACCTTACTGGCTTTAGTTGCTGCTTCTTTACTGACCTCTAACTTCCAAATCTGGTTCCCATCCCCCTGCCATATTAGTTTAAAACCTCCCCAACAGTGTTAGCAAAAGCACCCCCTAGGACATTGGTTCCAGTCCTGCCCAGGTGTAGACCATCCAATTTGTAATGGTCCCACCGCCCCCAGAACCGGTTCCAATGTCCCAAAAATCTGAACCCCTCCCTCCTGCACCATCTCTCAAGCCACGTATTCATTCTGACTATTCTTAAATTTCTACTCTGTCTGTTTTGTGGCACTGGTAGCAATCATGAGATTACTACCTTTGAGGTCCTACTTTTTAACTTATCTCCTAACTCCCTAAATTCTGATTGTAGGACCTCATCCCTTTTTTTACCTATATCGCTGATGCCTATATGCACCACGACAACTGGCTGTTCACCCTCCCCCTTCAGTATGTCCTGCAGCCGATCTGAGACATCCCTGACCCGTGCACCCGGGAGGCAACATACCATTTGGGAGTCTCGTTTTCGACCACAGAAATGCCTGTCTACTCCCCTTACAATTGAATCCCCTATGACTATAGCCCTGCCAGTCTTTTTCCCGCCCTTCTGTGCAGCAGAGCTAGCCACGGTGCCATGAGCCTGGCTACTACTGCCTTCCCCTGGTGAGTCATCTCCCCAACAGTATCCAAAACGGTATATCTGTTTCGGAGGGAGATGACCGCAGGGGACACCTTTACTGCCTTCCTGCTCTTTCTCTGCCTTTTGGTCACCCATTCCGTCTCCCTCTCCAATCCTAATCTGCGGTGTGACCAGCTCACTGAACGTGCTATCCACGACCTCCTCAGCATCGCGGATGCTCCAAAGTGAGTCCATCCGCAGCTCCAGAGCCATCATGCAAACACCATGGGATGACGTATTGGTTACTTAAAATAACAAGAACACCGACAACATTCACCTCGTCCACAACGAAAAAGAGAAAACTCAATGAACAAATTAATCAAGTTTGGACTCATAAATGTTTTTATTACGATTGGACTCATAAATATAAATTGGCTTTGTAAAATATGCAATAGCACCATCTCTTGTATAGATACACATACCGCAAGTAATCTAACTGTTTTGTACAATTTTCTTTAATGATGTACAGAAAATATGTAAATCAAAAAGGGGGGGATATGGTGATTGTAGATCTAAGTAGATGCAATACAACTGAGCAAGCACTAGAGGGAGCACGGGAGAGCTATAAATACACAGGGACAGGAAGTGAGGACACACTTCACGGAAGGCAGAACTGGTAGCAGGACACAAGCAGGCAGCATTTGAGGTAGCCGTGAGTTAAGCTCTGAAGACAGAACAAATTCACAATAAAGCATCTTCTCCAACTTTGAGACTACGAGCTTTGTTAAGACACGAGGAACAACACAGTCACCATGACCATGTCTTTATTCATTTCCGTTTTCTAAAGCTTCTTTTTCCC
This sequence comes from Scyliorhinus canicula, assembly GCF_902713615.1. NCBI lineage: Eukaryota > Metazoa > Chordata > Chondrichthyes > Carcharhiniformes > Scyliorhinidae > Scyliorhinus > Scyliorhinus canicula. The sequence goes on along the minus strand of NC_052155.1, from coordinate 187,643,698 downwards.
ATGGCCAAAGTTACTGGAGTTGTGAGCGTTCTCCCTACTGCAACCCACAGATTTGGGACAACATCCTGCAACTAGTTAGTGTTGATAAATCTAACTGCTTGTATTGGGCATTTTCCACCTTCTGGAAATACTGCATTTGCTTTTGCTAATTCACTCAGTAACGGTGAAGCAGAATTCGGTGGTTGATCAGAAAATATGGATCACAAAAATATCTACCATCCAGCCCGTATCCTGTGTCAGCACTAACTAACATCACTACGTTAGCATTATGCGGGCAGCAACAATATTAACTACATAAATACCTTACATTGTATAAATATTGTAGATAATTGTTGTTGAAAGCACACGCAATGCACAGAGACAGCCCATGCTTCCCCACGCCAAGTCACATGGCGGGTTTCGCTGATCTCAAGTGTACTATTGGCTAATGAAAGTCGCCATAGACAGGCAGCACGGTGGCCTAGTGGTTAGCACTGCTGCCTCACGGCGCTAAGGTCCCAGGTTCCATCCTGGCTCTGGGTCACTGTCCGTGTGGAGTTTGCACATTCTCACCGTGTCTGCATAGGCCTCACCCCCACAACCCAAAAGGATCTGCAGGGTAGATATAATATTCTTTGATTGGGCTGATGTTGAATCTTGATATTGTAGTTTATCATAGAATTCACAGTGCAGAAGGAGGCCACTCGGCCCATCGAGCCTGCACCGGCTCTTGGAAAGAGCACCCTACCCGAGGTCAACACCTCCTCCCTATCCCCATAACCCAGTAACCCCACCCAACACGAAGGGCAATTTTGGACACTAAGGGCAATTTATCATGGCCAATCCACCTAACCTGCACATCTTTGGACTGTGGGAGGAAACCGGAGCACCCGGAGGAAACCCACGCACACCCGGGGAGAACGTGCAGACTCCGCACAGACGGTGACCCAAGCCGGAATCGCACCTTGGACCCTGTAGCTGTGAAGCAATTGTGCTAACCACTGTGCTACAGTGCTGCCCCATAGTGTGATCAAAGAACATTAGAGCTTGTTTTATAAACAAAGTTATTTATTACTAACACTGCACTAACGAATTAACAAAATGTCTAAGATTAATACAGTTGGAAATAATGGTCTAATACTAATTTACACTAAGATACTACAGAGCTAATCTAATATGCGACTGCTATCAACTCCTTACTAACACTTATTCTGGAACACATGGTGTATCTAGGTCACGTGTTTGCATACTCACACTGCCTGGTGGTCAGACGCTGGAACTATAACAGTTATACATATATTATTATTTACATACAGATGATAATACAGATGACAATCTACTTATCATCACAGTAGATAGATTGGCCGTGCTAAATTGCCACTTAATTGAAAAATAAATTGGGTACTCTAAATTTATATTAAAAAATGATTGGCTACTATACTAATATCTGACTAATAGTTGGTTAATTAAGAATGTAATGCCTTAAATAACTCGGTTTTCCATTTTTTCATTTATTTATTATCTTTTCATTCATTTTTTTCTCTCTCCATTTTTTGGTGCCCCTCTGCACATTGCGCCCAAGGAGACCACCTGGTTTAGCAGGGCCTTGAGGCTGTCCTGTCCAGTTGGGTTTGATAGTATCAGGAGGAGGCCATTCAGCCCCTTGCACCTGTTCTGCCATTTAGGTAGATTATCTCTAATCCCCATCCCAGCTTAATTTATCCACCTTTTCTTCACATCCTGTTTTATCCTTAGCTAATAAAATGTCGTCAATTTTAGCGTATAAAATCCAATTCCAGCACCTCACTCCCCCACCCATCTCCACAGCGAGTTCCAGATTTCCACTCCTCTTTGTGTGGAGAAATGCTTCCTGACATCACCCCTGAAGGGCCTGGCTCCAATTTGAAGGTTCTGCCCCCTTCTTGACTCGCCCAAAGTGAAGAAATGGTTTCTATCTGTCCTATCAAATCCTTCAGCCATCTGAGTGAGAAACTCTCGATAAATGTTCTAAACTCCTCCACACCTCCTCACATTACAATTCGGAAAATATTCCAACTTGTCTTTCTTGGATAGAAAAACAAGATGGAAGTTCCTCAGCGATGGCCAGAAAACTCCTCTTTTCCTGTGCGTTTGAATCAGAATAATTCCATTTGCATCATTTGGTTTACCCTGATTAGTGCACAGAGGACAAGTATCGAGGACACTAATGGGTCCATCACGGACTTTACAAAAGCTAAGGATTGCTACTGAAGCAGAATGAAATGAAAGTCGGAATAATCCCTGAGGAACATAGGCCGCTCCCCCATTTTGATTTAACCAGAGGGTCACCACACCTCAGGTGAGAGGTAAGGTTGAGAAGGCGGGGCCTTCATGGATAACCTCAGCCGATACGGGAATTGAACCCACGCTGTTGGCCTCGCTCTGCATCACGAACCAGCGGTCCATCCAACTGAGCTAACCGACTCCCCTATTGAAGTAGATTATTGTACCATCAAAGACACACCAAATATTCGTCAGGTATTGCACCTTATAATAACCTGCTTCATCTTAAAGCAGCACTGAATAAACAAACAGCCCTTTGTGATTTAACCATCCAATGCTTCTTAATCACAGTTAGATAGGAGCATCACAGAAAGGTCAGAGGCGATTCCACCTCCATTTGGCCGTCTCGCCCCGCAGCCAATAAATGGCTTTCGGCCCCTTTATGTGGGTAGAGGCTGGATATCTGTCCCTTGCCAAGAGGAAGCTCCACCTCAGAGAGCCACCAGCCAATTGGAGGGCCGGCAGCTCTCATGGCCCAACAGCACCACCGGGAGCAGTGGCCACTGCTGGAACTGCATCAGGACCAAGAGGAAGATGCTCCACATTAGAGTGAGAAGGTAAGGTGAATCAGGGTCCAGCCTGACAGGGCTGAGGAGGATTGGAAGCATGGTTGGGAACAGCAAAGAGTGAAGGAGGGTTGTGGTGGTTCACATGTTATTGTGGGGGGGCTCCAATGGACGTTGGGTGTTGAGAAACCCCCCCCCCCCCCCCCCAGCCTGGTACTTCATTGGGTTTTACCTGGCAGCTTGGTATCCAGGTGTGACCACCTCCAGATATAATCAGTGGTAACAGGAGAAGATCCTTAAATTACCAATTAAATGGTGATTTAGGGGCCACAATTTGCCCATGGGCAGACCCCTACCCAGCCTGCAGTAAAACACCCACAGGGCAGAGTTGGAATGGCTGGCAACGGGCATGCTGCTACTGGCCTGATGCCCAAATTTACACCCCCTCCCCTCATGCCATCCCACCCTCAGGGAGAGTGTAAAGCCAGCCCCTAGACACAGGAGGAGGCCATTCAGACCCTCGAGTCTGTTCTGACATTCCCATGGCTGATATATGACCCAACTCAATATGACCTTTGGCCCAGATCCCTTACTCCATGTGGTGAACAAAAATCTACCAATCTTAGTCCTGACGCAGCAGAAGGATCAGGGATTAGATCATTATTCCTTCAACGCTTTCTGTGAAGAACTGCACAAAAGTCAGTCCCCAATCAGTCAGATGAAAAATGCAGGGTATTTTCAAATTACAATGGATTTAAAGTCCCCTGATCATAGCTGGGCAGCTTAGTTAACCATTACAAAATAAATCTTTGCAACCTGACCACACATTACTGATCTCAAAGTCAAAGACATTTGAACAACACACTCTCATCGTATATCATCTAACTATGACAAAACTGCATACTTATTGAAACAAAACTTAACCAAAAATACAAAGTCAACAGGACAAAAGAATCTAAAAGGCTTAATATAACCATATGCTTGAATAGAATACATCTCTTAGCAAAAAAACATGAGCCAATTACCTTCCAGTTGGCTTCTGTGTCCTCCAAAGTACACAAGCATTCTTGGCTTCAAAACGTGCAAGAACAACCACCACAGTAAGTAATTGTTAGCCCGGAGAATATTCTTACGGTTTATGCAAACTCATACAATAAAGGAGGAGGCCATTTGGCCCATGGTGCGTGTGTCAGCTCCTTGAAAGTGCTGTCCAATTAGATCCATTCCCCATTGCTCTTTTCCCTGTGTCTCTGTGAACTTTTCCTGGTTAAGTGGATCATTTATGAAAGATTTCATGGCATCTTGGAGTCTCTGGCAGGGCCAGAATTTGTGACCCACCCCGAATTACCCTTGCGAAGGAGTGGCTTGCTTGGCCATTTCATTTAAGAGACAACCTCATGGCTGGAGTCTGGAGTCACATGTAGGCCAGACCAGGTAAGGACGGCAGATTCCCTTCCAGAAAGAGTTCCAGATGGGTTTTTACAACAATCGATAATAGTTTCATGGTCACCGTTACAGTGACTAGCTTTATAATGGCACAGCAGCACAGTGGTTAGCACTGCTGCTTTTCAGCGCCAGGGACCCGGGTTCGATTCCTGGCTTGGGTCACTGTCTGTGCGGAGTCTGCACATTCTCCCCGTGTCTGCGTGGGTTTCCTCCGGGTGCTCCGGTTTCCTCCCACAAGTCCCGAAAGACGTGCTTGTTAGGTGAATTGGACATTCTGAATTCTTCCTCTGTGTACCCGAACAGGCGTCGGAGTTTGGCGACTAGGGGCTTTTCACAGTAACTTCATTGCAGTGTTAATGTAAGCCTACTTGTGACAATAAAGATTATTATAATTGCATATTTATCAATTTAAATGATCAATTAATTTAATGTCATGGTAGGGCAGCACGGTGGCCTAGTGGTTAGCACAACCGCCTCACGGCGCTGAGGTCCCAGGTTCGATCCCGGCTCTGGGTCACTGTCCGTGTGGAGTTTGCACGTTCTCCCCGTGTCTGCGTGGGTTTCGCCCCCACAACCCAAAAATGTGCAGAGTAGGTGGATTGGCCACACTAAATTGCCCCTTAATTGGAAAAAATAATTGGCTAATCTAAATTTATAAAAAAAAAAAAAAAAATTTAATGTCATGGTGAGATTTGAAGCCATGATCATTGTGGGGTTTCCTTGCCTCATGTCTGAGCCTTTTGTAAACTCATTGACCTAAATCCTCCAGTCCCGCCCACCGCGGGCGGGAGTGTAAATATGACGGACAGGCCAAATGTCTGTCGATCCCGGGCGGGGATTTTCGGTCCTGGGGTGGCAAAACGGTAATTTGGAGCCCAGTGTTACTAGCCCTGTGACATACCACCACATCACCGCCTGTATGTGCATTCTTTGCCAGATATATTGAGTGTTGGCTCTCTGTGAGTTAATGACTCCCTTGCTGTCAAACCCATTCTAATCAAAGTTTCACTCTGCCCTGGTGGAAAATGAAAATAATTCTTGCCTTCTCCTTTCTTTTCACTAAATCAAATTGATTTCCCTGAAGCTGATAGCCTCGAGCGCTCCGCGGCACGTTAATTTATTGCCTGCACTTCAAAAGAACAAATATCACTTTAACCAACTCCACCTCCCACCATTTTTCCAAACCCCCCCCCCCACCGAGAAATCTCATTCAAAAGCTCTTGTGATTAATCTGATCAGATTTATAGATCTACTTATGGTGGTAAAAATAAACGGTTGAGACTAACCCCCACTGCATGAAGCACAGCAGGGAGGCTCCAGAGAGTGCACTTATCATCAAAGATTAATTTAAAACAACAAAACCTGTGGTTTATGACATGTATAGAACAGCCAGTTCCTTCAGATTTGTCATTTAATGGATAACAAATAAGATTGAAGCTGTAAAAATAATATACAAATTATGTGTCATAAGTTATTAGATAAAAGAATATTGCTTTCTGATGTCCCACAGGATAGAAAATATTTCAATTCCAGTCCACACAATGACATCCTTCAGCTTTCCGACCGTGTATAGTTTCCATCTGCATTACCTCCTGTTGCGATTAGCTGGAAGTGTCCTCGTGATTATTGAGAGCTTCCCCACCTAACACAATGCTTCAGCCATCCCAACAGGTTAAACCTAACATTGCTTCACCTGGCAATCACCTGATAAAGACAGACCAGGTTCCATCTCGTTAACCTTCCACTTGCCTGGTAATCACATGGTACAACAATAATGGAGTCATTGACCAATCACAGGCATCAGTCTCCATCAACTGGGACAGATTTTCCGATATCGCCACCCCAGGACCGAAAATCCCCGCCCGGGATCGACAGACATTTGGCCTGTCCGTCATATTTACACTCCCGCCCGCGGTGGGCGGGACTGGAGGATTTAGGTCAATGAGTTTACAAAAGGCCCAGACATGAGGCAAGGAAAACCCACAATGATCTGGAGCTTGGGAACCATGTGTCCACAGATGTGCAGGTTATTTGGGATTACAGGGATAGGGCGGGGGAATGGACTTGGATTGAGTGCTCCTTTGGAGGGTTGTTGCAGGCCCGATGGGCCGAATGGCCTTCTTCTGCACTAAGGGATTCTATGGATCTACGGACCTCTTCCCTCTGTGACACAATCCCCTCACCACACGTCATGTGTCCAATTATTCAGGAACTGAAGGAAGTATGTATTACATATGTATATAAATACTTTCCAGATGACCCAAAAGGATGAGCATAAACACGTTACCAAGCTGGCACAGTTCCCTATGGATCTGATCCTGTGCACCCTCGCCAGTAACCAGAGCTGCAGCAAAGATGGCCTTCCAGCAATATAGAAACCTAGTGAGTCGCTGAGCAGAGCTTTGCAAAGTTACCTTGGGCGGGGTTTTATGCCGGGGGGGATTTTATGGTCCTGCCAAAGGCAACAGACGTTTGAACAGCTCACGGCATTTTATGGCCCTGCCTCCAACGCGTGCGGGTTGTAACTGTCCCAGTCAGAAACATCAGTAGCGCCCTATTGCAGGAAAGCGGTGAATCAGGATTCAGCAGACAGGTCCGCAGCCTGTTCCACACTCAGACAGAACTGGAGAATTGTACAGCATCGGAGGCCTTTCGGCCCGCTCTGCCTGCTGTGCCAACCCTTCACTTTTTCCCTGTGCCTCTGCAATATCTTTCTCTTCAGATAGTAATCCACTTCCCTTTTGAAAGCCACGATTGAATCTGTCTCCACCACGCCCTCGGGCAGCGCATTCCAAATCCTAGCCACTCAATGCAATTTGGAAAGAAGCTTCCCTCATGTCACTGTTAATTGTTCTGCGTGCCCCTCATTCTTGATCCTTCTGCCAATGGGAATAAATTCTCCCGACCTACTCTGCCCAGGGCCCTCATGATTTTGAACCTGTCCATCAAATAGCCTCTCAGCCTTCTGCAGCAGCAGGAGAGGTGAGCAGGGCCCCGGCATCCTGACTTCCAGTGTCAGACAAGGCCGGATGCCCGGCACTTCTCACTGTGCGGCATTCCCTGCGGTACACTGGGATCTCGCCGGCAGAGGTTGCTGGCCCGGATGGACACCAGACCAGGGAATTTCTCGACACTGTGCCTCCCCCACTCGGGACAGGAGGTGAAGTCTGCAGTGGGCTGAGGCCAGAGTGCGGGGTGAGTGGGTGGGCTGAAGAGGGGGTGGGGTCAGAAGCCTCATGCAGAGAGAGAGAGAAAGCAAGGGCAACCAGAATGAGCAAGGAACAGGAGCCCAGAGCAGGAGAATCATTGTGTGGGAGAGAAAAGGTGATGGCTAGGGTAAACAGAAGCCTCGGACAGTGACTAGAGAGCTGGGAAGTGGCAGTGGAGCAGTTGAGCACCTACTGGAGATCTAGGCAGGCTGCCTGGACAGCACCCCTGAGCTTGAGAGGCCACAAGGAGAGGAAGATCCCTCTCATGTCCAGGACGCTGGGTTGTCTCAGTCACAGGTGTAGTGATATGAACTTGTCTGATTAGTATATAAGTGAATGTCAGAGTCAGTTGACCTCAGACCGACTACGGAGCTGGGAGAGATGTTGCTTGTGCATGTTCATACTGTTATTCATCTGTTGTTTTGTGTATGGTTGACCCACAGTTAATGTTAATAAATAATTTGTAGCTTTAGCTACAAGTGTTCTTGTAATATAAATCAGGCCATCTGAAAAGAACATTGCAACATGGCCGTGGGAATTTTGCAGTAAGAGCTCCACAACTGAATCTGGTACCTGGCTAATGAGCGAACAGGAGTTAAGCACTCGACAATCTCCTGGGGGATCTGGAGTGCTGCATATGAATAGCCATTATAAATAGTTCATTCCTCTAAATGAAGCTTTTCCATGAATGTTGATAAAGGTTTGATGCCTGTGGAGTAAGGTCTCCCTGTTTTATAACCTTAGTCCAGTCCATGTGCCAGAATTTCATGTAACATTTCACCAAGAACACCCCAGCTTCTCCAATCCGGAGTTCCTCTTTGTTTATTTTTTTTACGGGACGTGGTCCTCCCTGGCTAGGCCCAGGATATATTGGCCATCCCTAATTACCCTTCAAAAGGTGGTGGTGTGCTGCCTTCGTGAGCCGCTGCAGTCCCTGTGGTGTAGGTGCACCCACAGCGCTGTTAGGGAGGGAGGCCCGGGACTTTGACCCAATCACTGGAACCCTTTCTGCACTCTCCCTTCACACCCTTACCAAAATAAACACAACCAGATACAATACTCGAGCTGGGGCGAAGCCAATGTTTCCTACAAGTTTAACATAACGTATTTGCGTTTGCTCTCTCTGCCGCTATTAACAACACATTTCTGTCGATTTATGCACATTTACACTCAGGTCCATCTGCTCCTACACCCCCCTTTAGAATTGTCCCCTTTCCTTTACATTGTCTTCCCTCATTCTTCCCATCCAAATGAATCTCTCACATTTATCTGTCTTAAATTTCATTTGCCATTTGTCCGTCCATTCCACCAAACTGCTCTTTGCAAGAAACAGGAAGATTCACTCAGAATTATTCACAATCGGAATTGCACATGTTGTTAAAACACACGTTCCTTCATTCTCACTCAGGATTCCCCCAACCAGTATATGCACCTGGTAGTCTTCATAAAATGCACAACATAATTTTCGATACGCTGTTCATGTGCTTTTGAAGTCAGTTATTATCCTCCTTACAATTCATCCACAAATTTGGAAACTCTGCCCTGTACCCCAACGTTCAGGTCATTGATATCGATCAGGGAAAGCAGACGTCCTAACACTGACCCCTGGAGATCGACACTAAAAAACCCTCTTAAAGATTATTATTATTCCAGTCCAAAAAACAACCATTAACCACCACTCGCTGTTTCCTGTCACACAGACAATTGCTGCTCCCGTCCCTTTTATTCATGAGTTCCAACTTTGCCCACAAGTTCTGTTGTGTGACACTTTTGGAAATCCATGGACACCTGTACTCTCATTATCCCTCTATAGTACCTCATCAAAAAGCTCCAGCAAGTTAGTTAAACATGATTTGCCTTTAACAAATCAGTGTTGATGGGCGGCAGGGTGGCGCAGTGGGTTAGCCCTGCTGCCTCACGGCGCTGAGGACCCGGGTTCGATCCCGGCTCTGGGTCACTGTCCGTGTGGAGTTTGCACATTCTCCCCGTGTCTGCGTGGGTTTCGCCCCCACAACCCAGAGATGTGCAGGGTAGGTGGATTGGCCACGCTAAATTGCCCCTTAATTTAAAAAAATAAATCAGTGTTGACTTATGAATCCATATTTGCCCATACCCTTCTCCCAAATTATTGTTTCTAGAAGCTTCCCACCACCAAAGTTCAACTAACTGGTGTGTAGTTTCTGGGCTTACCCTTTACCCTTTTTTGAACAGGGTACAACATTTGCAATTCTCCAGTCCTCTGGATCACCTCTGTAGATTGGAAAATGATGACCATCGGCGCTGAAATTTCCACCCTTACTTTCCTCAATATCTTAGAAAGTGTAAATGTACAAAGAGACCTGGGTATCCTCATCAATAAGTCACTGAAGGCTAACATGCAGCTATTAGGAAAACCAATGGTGTGTTGGCTTTTATCGCAAGAGGATTTCAGTACAGGAGTAGCAAAGTCTTGCTTCAATTGTATTGAACCTTGTTTAGACTTCACCTGGAGTACTGGGTGTAGTTTGGATCCCATGACCCCCATCGAGGGAGAGCAACGAGGGTTTACCAGGACTTGTTCCGGGGACGGCGGGATTGTCCCATGAAGAGAGATTGGGAAAACTGGGCCTGTGTTCTCTAGGCCGGGATTCTCCGCTACCCGGCAGGGCGGGCGGTCCTGGCGCCAAGGGGTGGCGTGAACCACACAGGCGTCGGGCCGTCCGGAAGGTACGGAATCCTCCGCACCTTCAGGGGCTAGGCCAGCGCCACAGGGCTGGCACCGCGCTAGCCAGTGCCAAAGGGCTTGGCGCTGTGAAAAACCGGCGCCGAAGGGCCTCCGCCGGCCGGCGCGAGTTGGTATATGCGGGGGAGCGCCAGTGTGTACTGCCGTCATCCCAGCGCATGTGCAGGGGGGGTTCTTCTCCGCGCCGGCCATGGCGGACCATTACACCGGCCGGCACGGAGGGAAAGAGTGCCCCCATGGCACAGGCCCGCCTGCGATCGGTGGGCCCCAATCACAGGCCTGGCCACCGTGGGGGTCACCCCCCCTTCGGGGCCAGATCCCCCCCCCCCCCCCCTAGGACTCCGCGGGTCGCCCACAGAGCCAGGTCACGCCAGTAAGGACCTGGTCTAATTTACGCCGGCAGGACCAGCCAAAAACGGGCGGCCACTCGGCCCATCGCGGGCAGAGAATCGCCGGGGGGGGGGCGCGATTCCAGCCCCCGCCGAAAACCGGCCGCCGGAGAATCTGGCAGCCAGCGTCGGGGAGGGATTCACGGCACCCCCGGCAATTCTCCGGCGTCGGCGAATCAGGTTTGGCAGCATCAGCGGAGAGAGAAGGAAGCTAATGTTTCGAGTCTGGACGACTCTTTGTCATCCAGAGCAGAAATGAATCCCGAGAATGGTTCCAGGGATGAGAAACTGGACTTCCGGGGATAGATTGAAGAAGTTGGCAATCTACTCCATGGAGAAGGGAAGGTTGGGAGGAGAGTTGATAGAGAGTTAAAGTCATGGGGAGTCTAAAGAGCTGACATAGAAAAACTTGATTGAGGATGTACCAGAGACACCGATTGAAGGCAATTGGCACGAGAAGCAATGGGGACATGGGGAGAATCTTTTTCACGTGGCGAGGGGTTAGGGGCTGGAATGCACTCGCTGAGAGTGTGTTGGAGGCAGGTTTAGTCATAGCTTTCAAAAAGGAATGATATCGCCACCTGAAGATAAATATTTTTCAGGGAAAGAGCAGAGAGTGAGACGAGCTGAGTTGCTCTTGCAGAGAACCAACACAGATATGATGGGCTGAATGGCCTCATTCTGTGCAGTTATGATTCTCTGGCTATGGGAGAAGAGCACTGCACTGGGTTTTATTGGATAGCTCTTACAAAGAGATAGCACAGACACAAAGGACTGTACGGTCTTTGCCGCGCTGTATCATTCTACATCAGCTGTGTTTGTATTCTCCGATACTTTTCAACTCCAATAACCTTATCTGAATTCAACAACTCACTAACTACAAACTATTAGTGACTGATTCACTTGTGTGGGCGATGAACTTGATGTGTTAGGCAGTTTGGTTCGATGTGGACTGCTCTCGATGCAGGGAAGTTAGAAACAGACGTCTAACACTGGAGACAATCCAACACTGTTTTATTCAACTACAGAACTGCTATACATATTCAGCTGTGGGTCAACACTATACTGAACTGATTGGAGACCTAGTACTAGCCTGACCAGACTTACTAGCTACCGCGTGGTGTTTGCACTGGCTAGCTCGTGGACTCTGACTGTCTCAGTGGCTGGGTCCAGAGAGAGCGGGAAACCTAGTGCCCTCTGGCTTTATAGTGGTAGTGTCCTGTCTGGTGATTGGCTGCACTGTGTTGTATGCTTACTGGTCATCCTATCTGTCAATCATTGTCTGTCTGCATCTCATTATATACATGAGTGGCTATTATGACAGAACTCACGATCGAACAATGTGATCAGTCTGTTGTTTGTGAAGGGTTAATCAAATGGGAAGCTACTTGTTTCTCAGTCTATCAATTTAATTGTGTCCAGGAACTTGTGAATTGTAACTGGTCTGATTGGTCATTGCTGCTTTGACATGGACAGACCCTGTAACACGATCCTGGGAGGGTGGTGGAGAGTGTGGCTGTGTAGTTTTAGATTGGCATTGCATGGTTTAATTTCACAGGGACACAGGAGAGAGATGAGAATTTAATGAGGGTCAGGTGCCTGTAAAGGTCAAGGTGGCTCGACTAATACATAAATAGCTCAGTATGTACAGGCCATCTCAGAAAGGCACACGGCAGACACTAATGGAAATATAACCCCCACACAGGAGAGTGCAGAGGAATTTCTGTAACTATCTTCAGCCTGAGTATTTGACTGACAAGTCAAACAGGATGTGTAAAACTGAAGTGATTAACTTGCAAAGGTTATCCAGGGTGTTAACAAAATGCAGCAGGATTGGGGAAAAAGTGATACAAAAGATTAGTTGTTGGGGCAAAGTGCTCAGAATTGAATGCTCAGATGGCGTTAAAGTGTGGAATCTACAGTAAACAACAGTGTCACAAGTAGGCTTCCATTAACACTCCAATGAAGTGCATGTACTTAATAAATCTGTGAATATCCAGCAGTACTGAACCCTGTTATTTTGAGAAGTAAATTATCAATAAAAACATTCACTCTGTGCCACTGGAGATTTTAATTACACCGTGCCCTGCTCCAGACCATGAGAAATCGCGATGCACCCCATGGCCAACAAGCTCATGTAACTGTGCACCAAGTACACTAATTTAGCTCAGATTCAGAAACAGAAGAACCTCACAAAACTCTGAAAAAGACATGAATGTTACCAAGGTGGGAGGCATTCAGTAGTTAACAAAGAGGTTTATGGATGAATGGGAAAGGCAGCTAGGTAACAGGCAATAAAACAGGTCTGCTCACTTTGGGCTCTGGGGTCCACACTGCTATTGGCAAGGGTTCACGCACTCATAGAACATACAGTGCAGAAGGAGGCCATTCGGCCCATCGAGTCTGCAGCGACCCACTTAAGCCCTCACTTCCACCCTATCCACGTAATCCAATAACCCCTCCTAACCGTTTTGGACACTAAGGGGCAATTTATCATGGCCAATCCACCTAACCTGCACGTCTTTGGGCTGTGGGAGGAAACCGGAGCATCCGGAGGAAACCCACGCAGACACGGGGAGAACGTGCAGACGTCTGCAAAGAATTAATGAAACTTTCTGAATTTTGCTGTAAGGTTCAGTTGCAAATCAAACACCTCAAACCTTACACCATGGGAATGTAACATGGCAAGCGGTACAAGTTGTGGGGAGGGGTGGGGGGGGGGGGGGGGGGGGGGGGGTAGGTGGCTGGGAGTCTGTGAAACCTTCCCCAGCTCCCAGTGGCTGCACTCACACACATTACCTACCTCTTCCTCACTGGGTCTCAGAACCTGTCAGGAGTTTAATCCACCCCAGTCCTCAGGTGAAGCAGGAGCGGATAGGCAACAATAACAGCCAGCAACCTCCAACGCCAGTGATTTGATCAAAAGTGACAACTTTCAGAATGCTGTGGGCTCTCTGCTCTCCCTGGAGGTCATCTTTGTGGTTTTGGTCAGTTGACACAGAATGGAAACATTTGTGTTGCGTGGCAAGATGGAAATTCCATGCTTCATTTGTGAAATTCAATAAACTCTCTCGGATACAACTGTTCTGCAGATATCCCATTTCCGCCTGAAGGTTTGCTCCTTCCTCACGCACGTTCCCAAACTGCCCGCTCTTCATTTCTTCCATTTTCAGCTGTCACCAAAGGAAAGGAAGGTACCACTTTGTAATCAGCAAGACTCCCCCAGCCAGACTGCTGTGGGGTGAAGTCTCAGCGATACTCTGGCTGATGTTCCTGGGCAGCACCAGGGGTGAGCCATTGGGAAGGATCTGAGACTGAACCTGTGATTGTCACTGCCTAAGCCCAGGGCCATTGTCACACAGTCTAACTGAGAGATACTGATCCTGCTCATCACATGACTGTGTCTAATTCACCCAGACTGGCTTCTCGATGATGCCAAATGCACTTGCTATTTAAACAAATCTTCAGAGAAAAATAATAGATAGGTAGAAGTAACCGGAGTGGGTTAATCATTGTTATTCAGATTTATTTTGACATGGCGGACACTGTTGCTCGTTCTGATCCTCTCTAACAGTTTTGAAAAGCCCACTTTCACTCACAAGAGCTTTTGTTAAGATCCCAATTCTCCAACGTCTCAGTGCTGATGTTTCACATGGAGTGTGGGGCCTGTCTCCTCCAGCAAGCGGTCCACTCTCACCCCAAGCCTAGCTTTGTCAGGAGCTGTTCTCCTTCACAATCCATTTGTTACGGAGCCCATGGAACCCAATTAAAGTGGCAAATCAGAGTGAAACGATTGTACCGACCTACGCTGAGCTTCAGAGTTTTAAGTGATTCCCAAATTTCCTGTAGCAATTGGAGAAGGCAGCATTAACACACCGAGTTAGTCCTGTGTAGTTTGAAACAGGTTTGGGGATGGATAAAGTCAGGTGTTGTGAAACCAGATCATAAAATCAGGCAGCATCAGGGGCTGGGAGGCAATTGGAAAGAGAAATCTCCAGCACTTGATTAGCCCGCTCAAATCAGAGTCTTGACATTAATACTGTAGGACTCTAATACAATTGGATTCAGATCTTAGGAAGCATGGATTGTGGGTCCGATCCCTAGCACTTTTCCACATTCCTATTCCTTAACCCCAGTCTCACCCGGACAGTGCAGATATTCCATTTCACTAATTCCTGTTGGTGTTTCTCGGAGTGAACTTGCGAAGGGGCCAAGATTCTTGATTGGACTGTATCAATAGTATCCAATCGCATCAATCTGAAATTGGGATTCACAGACAGAGACTGGTATTTAATCCACTGGGCCTTGGTTTTTCAAACATTTTGCCCGGGACCCATTTTTATCAACCGGCCATCCTTCGCGACACACGCCAGCCGACCTTCGCGACCCACGCCGACCGACCTTTGCGACCCACGCTGGCCGACCTTCGCGACCCACACTGGCCGACCTTCGCGACCCACACTGGCCGACCTTCGCGACCCACACTGGCCGACCTTCGCGACCCACACTGGCCGACCTTCGCGACCCACGCTGGCCGACCTTCGCGACCCACACTGGCCGACCTTCGCGACACACGCCAGCTGACCTTCGCGACCCACACTGGCCGACCTTCGCGACCCACGCCGGCTGACCTTCGCGACCCACACCGGCCGACCTTCGCGACCCACGCTGGCCGACCTTCGTGACCCACGCCGGCCGACCTTCGCGGCCTACGCCGGCCGACCTTCGCGGCCCACGCCGGCCGACCTTTGCGGCCCACGCCGGCCGACCTTTGCGGCCCACGCCGGCCGACCTTGGCGACCCACGCCGGCCGACCTTCGCGACCCACGCCGGCCGACCTTCGCGACCCACGCCGGCCGACCTTCGCGACCCACGCCGGCCGACCTTCGCGACCCACGCCGGCCGACCTTTGCGACCCACGCCGGCTGACCTTCACGACCCACGCTGACCGACCTTCGCGACCCACGCTCACCGACCTTCGCGACCCACGCTAACCGACCTTCGCGACCCACGCTAACCGACCTTCCCGACCCACGCTGATCGACCTTCACGACCCACGCTAACCGACCTTCACGACCCATTCCAGCCGACCTTCGCGACCCACGCCGGCCAACATTCGCGACCCACGTCAGCTGACCTTCGCGATCCACGCTGACCGACCTTCGCAACCCATGTCGGCCAAACTTTGCGATCCACACCAGACAAACCTCGTGACCCTGAGTTTGAAAAGCCCTGGCTACACCATCCGTTCAAACCCTCAGCCTCCTGTGTGCTTGCAACTGTGAAAATCTAATATATATCCAGTTGGATAACAAACTGGCTAACCGATAGAAGACAGAGAGTGGTGGTGGATGGCAAATATTCAGCCTGGAGCCCAGTTACCAGTGGCATACCGCAGGGATCAGTTCTGGGTCCTCTGCTGTTTGTGATTTTCATTAACGACTTGGATGAGGGAGTTGAAGGGTGGGTCAGTAAATTTGCAGATGATACGAAGATTGGTGGAGTTGTGGATAGTGAGGAGGGCTGTTGTCGGCTTCAAAGAGACATAGATAGAATGCAGAGCTGGGCTGAGAAGTGGCAGATGGAGTTTAACCCTGACAAGTGTGAGGTTGTCCATTTTGGAAGGATAAATATGAATGCGGAATACAGGGTTAATGTAAGGGTTCTTGGCAATGTAGAGGAGCAGAGAGATCTTGGGGTCTATGTTCATAGTTCTTTGAAAGTTGCCACTCAAGAGGATAGAGCTGTGAAGAAGGCCTATGGTGTGCTAGCGTTCATTAGCAGAGGGATTGAATTTAAGAGCCGTGAGGTGATGATGCAGCTGTACAAAACCTTGGTCAGGCCACATTTGGAGTACTGTGTGCAGTTCTGGTCACCTCATTTTAGGAAGGATGTGGAAGCTTTGGAAAAGGTGCAAAGGAGATTTACCAGGATGTTGCCTGGAATGGAGAGTAGGTCATACGAGGAAAGGTTGAGGGTGCTAGGCCTTTTCTCATTAGAACGCAGAAGGATGAGGGGCGACTTCATAGAGGTTTATAAGATGATCAGGGGAATAGATAGATTAGACAGTCAGAGACTTTTTCCCCGGGTGGAACACACCATTACAAGGGGACATAAATTTAAGATAAATGGTGGAAGATATAGAGGGGATGTCAGAGGTAGGTTCTTTACCCAGAGAATAGTGGGGGCATGGAATGCACTGCCTGTGGTAGTAGTTGAGTCGGAAAAGTTAGGGACCTTCAAGCGGCTATTGGATAGGTACTTGGATTAGGGTAGAATAATGGAGTGTAGGTTAACTTCTTAAGGGCAGCACGGTAGCATTGTGGATAGCACAATTGCTTCACAGCTCCAGGGTCCCAAGTTCGATTTCGACTTGGGTCACTGTCTGTGTGGAGTCTGCACATCCTCCCCGTGACTGCATGGGTTTCCTCCGGGTACTCCGGTTTCCTCCCACAGTCCAAAGATGTGCAGGTTGGGTGGATTGGCCATGAAAAATTGTCCAAAATTCTATGATTAACCTAGGACAAAAGTTCGGCGCAACATCGTGGGCCGAAGGGCCTGTTCTGTGCTGTATTTCTCTATATCTATATCATATTAAATTGCAGCACACATTTCATTGGCAACTCAAAAGTGTTCGGCGTCCCTATTTCTGCTATAATGTGCACATTAGTGCTGATGTATGAGTTGTGACTCTGTGGATAGCAGCCTCAGTTCTGCATCAGAAGGGTGTGGGTTAAAGTCCCAGTACAGAGATTTGGGAACAAAATCTAGGTTGGGACTGAAGGGGATCTGCACTGTCAGAGGTGTCGTCTCTTGCAGGAAATGTCAAACAGAGTCAAAGAGCGGGCATAAGAGACCCTAAACCCTATTTCAAAGGAGAACAGAGAAGTTCCTCCAGCGTCTTGGCCATTATTTACACTTCAACCACTATCCCTAAAACGAGATTATCAGGTCATTTAAACCAGGGTTTGTGGGAGCTTGCTGTGAGAATTAGCTGGTCCCTACATCACACTTCAAAAGTACATGACTGGCTGTAAAGATTTTTGAGGTGGTGCTGAGGTTGTGAAAGGTGCTATAGAAAGGCAAGTCCTTCCACCTGCTTTCACCTACACAGGCAGTGGCTGCCACGGCCAACGTTCACATCACTAACATTCCATTGGGCTTCTCACTGCAATTTAATTTTGTGATTAATCTCTGTATCCCTCGCTCCACCCATGGGACTCTGGGAATGGTGCGATTTGGAGATTCTCAGAGATCTCGGCCAGGCAGTGTAAAATGATGGAAAATAAATCCTGCATTTGTGTTTTTTTGTTATTGTGGAAATGAGGTGATGGTCCAAGGGGTCAGGGCAGAATACCACCAAGATTCAGGGAGAGAAATAAGGAGCGGGATTCTCCGACCCCCCCCCCGCCGGGTCGGAGAGTCGCCGGGGGCGTCGTCAATCCCACCCTCCAGCACCGGAGATTCGGCGGGGGCAGGAATCGTGCCGTGCCGGTCGGCGCCCCCCCCCCCCCCCACCGGTCCCTTACCGGCGGGACCTGGTGGCGCGGGCGGGCTCCGGGGTCCTGGGTGGGGGGGGGGGGCACGGGGCGATCTGGCCCCAGGACGGGTGCCCCCAAGGTGGCCTGGGCCCACCGATCCGCGGGTGGGCCTGTGCCGTGGGGGCACTCTTTCCCGACGCGCCAACCATGTCAGCCTCCGCCATGGCCGACACGTAGGTGAATCCCCCCTGCGCATGCGCGGAAATGACGCCAGCAGCCGCTGACGCTCCCGCACATGCGCGGACCTGCGCCGGCCGGCGGAGTCCCTTCGGCCCCGGCTGGCGTGGCGCCAAAGGCCTTTCCCGCCAGCCGGCGGGGCGGGGGGGGGGTCCCGCCAGCCGGCGGGGCGGGGGGGGGGGGGGTCCCGCCAGCCGGCAGGGCGCAAACCACTCCGGGGCGGGCTCAGCCCCTCCGGTGCGGAGGGTTCGGCACCTTTGGGGCGGCTGAAGCCGGAGTGGTTCACGTCACTCCGTCCCGCCGGGACACCCCCCCCCCCCCCCCCCCCCCCCCCCCCGCCCTGCCGGGTAGGGGAGAATCCCACCCAAGGTGAAAGTTAGATTTTAAGGCATCATGTCGCAAAGTGATAATGACCCTGAAATCTAGACCACTGAAAAGCTCTGGAATGATTTTAATCAACATAATGGAGATTAAATGAGAATGATTTAAATGGAGCAACGTTTTCTAGACTTGTATCCGACTCCCAGGAGGCCGCACACTTTGGAAATATTTTTCGGTATGTGGACGTCGCTGTCCTGGCTAGCCTACGGTGACCATTCCTGTAACGATCCACTTTCACAGACTTCATCAGTGAACACAAAAGGTCTTTATTAATGAAAAATTGTACAACAGCCTCATGGCTTTAGCTCATTCCCAAAATGTCTGTGCCTGGGATCCCCTCTCACCAGGGTGCAATCCCACCCTCCGAGCCCCGATCAGTTCTTTAGATGGGTTGAAGTCTACAAACACGTTTGAGGAACTGAAGAGAACAGCAATTGCTTGACTCTGTTGAAAGCTTCTTCCTGGGGTTCGGCTTTGGTCGGGTGTGGGGGGGGCGGGGGGGGGGGGGGGGGGTTAGAGTTTGTAGGTGGTGGGTTTCCCAGGAATTTGCTGCCCTTGTCCTTCTACATGGCAGTGGCTGCAGGTCTGGTAAGGTTTTGTCGAAGGTGGCTTGGTGAGTTACTGGTCCAATAATGGCTCTGCGGATCTGTCAGCCGTAATAGGCACAGTCCCGTGTCCATTTTCACTGAAATGCAGGAAGATTAGAAACTGACCATCATCTAATCACACCCCCCACCCAACCCTATGTGTCAGTTCACAGAATTATACGATGCAGAAGGAGGCCATTTGGCCCATCGTGCGTGGGCCAGCTCTCTGAAAGAGCTATTTAATTACTCCTCCTACCCTGTTTGTTCCCCATCGGCCTTGCACAGTTTTCCTTTACAAATGTATCCAATTCCTTCTGAAATCCATCATCATTGAACAGGCTTCGACCATCCATTCCAGGTCAAAGCAACCTGCTGTGTGAAAAGGAAATTCTTTTCATTTGTCATCTATTTATTTTGCATCTGTCACCTTCAGAGGCAACAGTGTGTCTCCACTTTGCCCCATCACTTTGTATTCCTCTGTTAAATCTCCCCTCTTAACCTTCCCTGCTCTGAGAACAGCACCAGCTTCTTCACTCTCTCCACATTAACTGGGCCATTCCAGTAAACCTCCACAACCACTGCCAAGGTCTTGACACCCTCCCTAAAGCGTAGCGCCCAGAATGTATGTTTTATTCTTTCTCAGGATGTGGGTGTTTCTGGCTAGGTCAGTATTTGTTGCCCATCACTAATCACCCGTGAGAAGGTGGTGGTGAGCCGCCTTCTTAAACCGCTGCAGTCCTTGTGGTGTAGGGCCAGAATTGACAAGGTCTGCAGAATTGATCACAATTATCCCACTGAAGCCTAACCAATGATTTATGGAGGTTTGGCATGACTTGCTTGTTTTTGTGTTCAACGTCCTCATTTAAAAAGCAACCATCTATTTTAATCGCCTTAGTAACTTAGCCTACCATCTTCGAGGATTTGCAAATAAGCACTACCCTCCTGGTCCTTCAGGACGTCTTGTGGTGCAGAGAGTAACCGCCCTCCCTCTGAGCCAGGAGCTTCGGGGTTTGATGGTCAAGGATGGTGCGTTCATAATGCGGCCAAATAGTGTCAACCTAGCAAATCCTTCCAAACAGACCAGTAGCTGGCAGTACGAGCGCGAGAGACACCTGGTCAGCCAGGCTAGATGTGGAGTGGCCCCCCCTCAATCTCTCAGCGCCTATTGGCCTATCCAGGGAATTACTAGCTATGGAAACAGACAGATGTCTACCAGAGTGCACTCGATGTGGAAGAGAATCGGAATCATGGTCCCTTTGCTGTTGCAACCCCCCCCCCCCCCCCCCGCCTCCCCCTCCCCCCCCCGCCTCCCCCTCCCCCCCCCTTCAAATTAGCACCATTTATGTTATACTGCCACTCAATGTTATTCATCCAAAAGTTCACCACTCCACTCTTTTCCACAGTAACTTGTGTCTGCACACCCCTGCCGTGGCACACCCCTGCCGTGGCACACCCCTGCCGTGGCACACCCCTGCCGTGGCACACCCCTGCCGTGGCACACCCCTGCCGTGGCACACCCCTGCCGTGGCACACCCCGCCGTGGCACACCCCGTCGTGAGGATTGCTTTCATCCTGATTGGTGGGAGAGAGCAGGGTGCTCGCATGATGAAATCTGAGCCGTGTGCCTCACCAGCCCAAACTCAGCAGTGCCCTTTGACCTTAATAGGACCCAGTGCAATTTGGAGGCAGCATTGGGTAGGGTCAGTAACCAATCGGGAGGCGATGCAGATAATATTTTGAAACTGCCGTTCCCCATCAGCAGATAAGCAAGAAGGGAGAAAATATTGTGCAGAATGTTCAAAAATCCCCCAGAATTACGGTTTGTGAGTTTGCACTTTGGAACAGTTACAGAATGGGAAAAAAAAACTACTTTGTTAAATGGCCATGTCTGTGAATCACACCCCAAGAGACATTAACATTTAAACAATAGCCTGAGACTGAGTTCACGCATGGCCTCTCCACAAGCCCCTACAGTGGAGCCAACTCCAGATTCAGTGCGAGGATAGTCCACAAACCCCATTAACCCCTCCATCCCAACAAATGCCCAGTGACAGACAGTCCCATCAAACCATCTACATCGCTTAGCCACAACATCAGGGCAATGGGTCAAAACAATCAACACCTGATCAGGTCACCCCGGAAGCAGTTACCACATAATGCAAGACAAAACTAAGTCAAGATTGGGTGTGCAGATAAGCCAACCTAGCAACTAGAATATGGCTGGAAGACGACAAGAATTCAGGTTTTGTTTTTGAGAAAAGATTCCAGTTCCAGCAGTCCTGGAAGATTCAAGCTCAGCTCCCCAGGTACATCAAGGTCATGCCTGAGAAACAAGGAGCTGACATCAGCAACGGAAACCTTAACAGAGAAACACCGACGGAAGACACCCCAACTGACCTGGAACGCAGTCGAGGGCTTCAACAAAGTCCGGGTACGGTACCTCCAACTAGCAAAGCCAAGGGGGAACCAAAACCCCATTTTGGAAGCATCTGTCCAGATCACAGTGGTGGGCATAGACCCTGACACCCCAAACCCCAATCTAGTCAGTCAAGAGAGGGAAGTGGGAGGTTGGTGTGGTTTTTTTTCTCTCTTCTGCTTATGGTATATTGTATTTTCATCTTTCCCACCTTCTCCCTCATCCAGTTTGTATCATTGTAATGTAAGTTTGGTAATATCAGTGTGGTGTAAGTTTGGTGATATCACTGTGGTGTAGGTTTGGTGATATCAGTGTGGTGTAGGTTTGGTGATATCACTGTGGTGTAAGTTTGGTAATATCAGTGTGGTGTAGGTTTGGTGATATCAGTGTGGTGTAAGTTTGGTGATATCAGTGTGGTGTAGGTTTGGTGATATCAGTGTGGTGTAGGTTTGGTGATATCAGTGTGGTGTCGGTTTGGTGATATCAGTGTGGTGTAAGTTTGGTGATATCACTGTGGTGTAGGTTTGGTGATATCAGTGTGGTGTAGGTTTGGTGATATCAGTGTGGTGTAAGTTTGGTGATATCAGTGTGGTGTAAGTTTGGTGATATCAGTGTGGTGTAAGTTTGGTGATATCACTGTGGTGTAGGTTTGGTGATATCAGTGTGGTGTAAGTTTGGTGATATCAGTGTGGTGTAGGTTTGGTGATATCAGTGTGGTGTAGGTTTGGTGATATCAGTGTGGTGTAGGTTTGGTGATATCAGTGTGGTGTAAGTTTGGTGATATCAGTGTGGTGTAGGTTTGGTGATATCAGTGTGGTGTAAGTTTGGTGATATCACTGTGGTGTAGGTTTGGTGATATCAGTGTGGTGTAGGTTTGGTGATATCAGTGTGGTGTAAGTTTGGTGATATCAGTGTGGTGTAAGTTTGGTGATATCAGTGTGGTGTAAGTTTGGTGATATCACTGTGGTGTAGGTTTGGTAATATCAGTGTGGTGTAGGTTTGGTGATATCAGTGTGGTGTAGGTTTGGTGATATCAGTGTGGTGTAGGTTTGGTGATATCAGTGTGGTGTAAGTTTGGTGATGTCAGTGTGTTGTAGGTTTGGTGATATCAGTGCGGTGTAGGTTTGGCGATATCAGTGTGGTGCAGGTTTGGCGATATCACTATGGTGTAAGGTTGGTGATATCAGTGTGGTGTAGGTTTGGTGATATCAGTGTGCTGTAAGTTTGGTGATATCAGTGTGCTGTAGGTTTGGTGATATCAGTGTGCTGTAGGTTTGGTGATATCACCATGGTGTAAGGTTGGTGATATCAGTGTGGTGTAGGTTTAGTGATATCAGTGTGGTGTAGGTTTAGTGATATCAGCGTGGTGTAGGTTTGGTGATATCAGTGTGGTGTAAGTTTGGTGATATCAGTGTGGTGTATGTTTGGTGATATCAGTGTGGTGTAAGTTTGGTGATATCAGTGTTGTGTCGGTTTGGTGATATCAGTGTGGTGTATGTTTGGTGATATCGGTGTAGGTTTGGTGATATCAGTGTGGTGTAGGTTTGGTGATATCAGTGTGGTGTATGTTTGGTGATATCGGTGTAAGTTTGGTGATATCAGTGTGGTGTAGGTTTGGTGATATCAGTGTGCTGTATGTTTGGTGATATCAGTATGGTGTAGGTTTGGTGATATCAGTGTGCTGTAGGTTTGGTGATATCAGTGTGGTGTAGGTTTGGTGATATCAGTGTGGTGTATGTTTGGTGATATCAGTGTGGTGTAGGTTTGGTGATATCAGTGTGGTGTAAGGTTGGTGATATCAGTGTGGTGTAGGTTTGGTGACATCAGTGTGGTGTAAGGTTGGTGATATCAGTGTGGTGTAGGTTTGGTGATATCAGTGTGGTGTAGGTTTGGTGATATCAGTGTGGTGTAGGTTTGGTGATATCAGTGTGGTGTAAGGTTGGTGATATCAGTGTGGTGTAGGTTTGGTGATATCAGTGTGCTGTAGGTTTGGTGATATCAGTGTGGTGTAGGTTTGGTGATATCAGTGTGTTGTAGGTTTGGTGATATCAGTGTGGTGTAGGTTTGGTGATATCAGTGTGCTGTAGGTTTGGTGATATCAGTGTGGTGTAGGTTTGGTGATATCAGTGTGGTGTAGGTTTGGTGATATCAGTGTGGTGTATGTTTGGTGATATCAGTGTGGTGTAGGTTTGGTGATATCAGTGTGGTGTAAGTTTGAAATGAACCTTGGGCAGGATTCTCCGTTGGGAATCGGTGATCGGGCGGAGGATCCCTTCTGACACCCAAATCGGGGGCGGCGGCAGTTTTTGATTCTCCGCCCCCTCTGAAATGGTGTCATTGCGTTGCGTACTGCACGCCATTGGAACAGCGTTGGCGTGTCACCTGAAGGCCCTCACCCGATGCTCCACCCCTGATGGGCCATGTTCCCGACGGCACGGGGTACATGTGGTCTCAGCAATCAAGAACCCGGCGTGACAGCTGCAGAATTTGTCCAGCGCCGCCACAGTCGCCCGGGAGCTACACTGCTGGCCGGGGAGGGGGGGGGCTTCCATGAGGGCTTGGGGGACTGTTAGGGGGTGGCCAGGTGTTGGCCATGGGTTGTCCTGTGGGGTCGTATTTGGCTGGTCGGTTCTGCGCACGGCCGGCGCCGTGTTGTACGGTGCAACTACTGCAGGTCATCGCAGTGAGCATGCGCGGCCAGGACCCGCCCATTCTCCGGCTGTTTTTGGCACGGGAGCCGGGGGTTTTACCCAGTGCCGCTGCTACCCCTTCACCAATCCCAGAATCGGTGAGGGTTCGGTGCCGATTTTGACGTCGTAAAATGCCACAGTTCCCACGCCGGCGTCGACACTTAGCCGAAGAAATGGAGAATCCAACTACCTATTTTCTGACCTTGCATCCGATGCCTTGCCTGCCTTTTTACTCACACTCTGCTAACAGAACCGGGGTAGGAGCACCTTGCAACGCTCCGGGTGTCCCACGGGCTAGGAATAAGCCGTAGGAAGGCAGACTCTCGTAGCAGACCCCCCCCCCCCTGCGGTTGTGATGGTCTGTAATTCTTCTGGCCAAAAGAACACTCGTTCCCGAAGAGGTCATTGTTTATGAAGAGCACACGCAGAGAGCTGGCATTGTCAATCTTCTCGGATTAGTCTGCAATATCTTAATCAATCATACAGACAGCTTGCAGTGACACAAGGCCGGTGGTGACAGAACTGTTTACCGTCTGTAAGTGAAGGCACACTTGTGCAGTGTCAAATAGCTCAAACTACGAGTCATCTTACACTGAGGAATTTTGTTTGCTGACTTCACTGTTATGTGTATTCTAAGTTGGTAATCGGGCCAAGCCATTTTGCTGTGCAGAGATTGTACATTACAAAACGCACCAGCCAATCCAGCCTGTCCCACACCACCCTGATGCCTCAAGTGTCCCAATATAGTTGCTCCCTGATTGCCCCCTAACATCTTCCAAAAACATGACCTCTACCACCTAGAAGGACAAGGGTAGCAGGCGCATGGGACCACAGCCACCTGCAATCTCCCCTCCACGCTGACTATGTTGGTTGTTCCTTCACAAAATCCTGGAACTCCCTCCCTGACAGCACAATGGATGTACCTACACCACACTGACAGCAGCGGCTCACCGCTACCGTCTCAAGGGCAATTAGGGATGGGTAATAAATGCTGGCCTAACCATTGAAGCCCACGTCCCATAAATGAATTTTTTAAAATGTTGAAATTCTACCCCAACATCTGGTGTCAAGAAGTGGCTTACATCTGTAAAACCTTAAATGCTGAACCGATGGCTTAAGACGCACAAATGCAGAAGAAGAAAAGTCAACGTCTGGCATTGTGCTGTCTACAGCCAAACATCTCATGGCCAAGCCCCATTGAACCTGCCAGTCTTTCCAGCTAATGTGCGGGAATTTGTGGATGCAGAGGTTGGGAGGGGGGGGAAGAGGAACACACCTGTGTTCTTCAAGGTTGAAAGAACTGCCCACATGGGCCCACGTGCCCCAAGAAATGAGACAATACTGGGGTTGAGAATTTGGCTGCTCCTTCGCTCACTGTCAGCGTCCCGTGAAGATTGGCAATTCCTTGCCTGTTCGAAAAGAATGTGTTTATGATTTCACCACCAAGCCAACAAAGAAATAATGGTTACAGTGTGGTTACAGCTCCTCAGTATTTACACCCCCAAAATGAGAAGAAACCAACTATGGGCAGAATGCCCTGGAGAATATTCAAAGAGCTGATGGTAACTAAACTAGTGCCAACTCCAACACAGAGGAATAAAAATAAAATCTATTTTTGGAAAACTTAAGCTCAATCGTTTGATTAACTCATAACTAAAGGAAAACCAAATACTTCTCTACAAAGAGTGTGGTTTGGGTCATCAAATGAAAATATTTGGAACAGAAGTGAGGTAGCATTGCCCTTGAAGGGGGTGATCTTTCACAGGTCAGGTGACCCCCCTCGGGGTCGATTGTGCAGGAATGCATGAACCCCGACCAATGGGAAAACAGCGTGGGGCCCCGGGAGCAGGGATCCGGCCAGAGAGGACCCAGGAGTCAAGGAGTAAAAATATATGAGTTACCTCTGTGCCTGTATATAGTTAGACCTCATTATTGTTTCCAATAAACCTCTTTGTTATGCAAGCCGCCTCCTCAGTGATACCTCGAGCTATAACTTTTGTTTTAATAAATTTAGAATACCCAATTCATATTTTCCAATTAAGGGGCATTTTGGCGTGGCCAATCCACCTACCCTGCACATCTTTTGGGTTGTGGGTGCGAAACCCACGCAGACACGGGGAGAATGTGCAAACTCCACACGGACAGTGACCCAGAGCCGGGATTGAACCTCGGGCCGTGGCGCCGTGAGGCAGCAGTGCTAACCCACTGCGCCACCGTGCTGCCCACCTCGAGTTATTACAAGCTATTCAAACTCTCATTCCAGTTCTAACAATCTAGTAGATCATGGATGATCTGTACGTTAGGGTCTATTTATCATCCTTTGTTCCATATCCCTTGACACAGAGAACCATCAATTTCAGTCTCCAAACTGATCCCAGCATCCATAGCTTTTTGAGGCGGGTGCACCCAAGGGTGTCACCTGTGGTTCGGTGGGTAGTATATCTGCTTGTGAGATAACAGCTCTCACATTTCAGCCCCAATTCAGAGAGCCGTGTCCATAATCCAGCCTGCCCCCCTCAGCTCGGCACGGTAGCACAGTGGGTTAGCACTGTTGCTCCACAGCGCCAGGGTCCCAGGTTCGAATCCCGGCTTGGGTCGCTGTCTGTGCGGAGTCTGCATGTTCTCCCCGTGTCTGCATAAGTTTGCTCCGAGTGCTCCGGTTTCCTCCCACAAGTCACGAAAGACGTGCTTGTTAGGTGAATTGGGCATTCTGAATTCTCCCTCAGTGTACCCGAACAGGCGCCGGAATGTGGCGACTAGGGGATTTTCACAGTAACTTCATTGCAGTGTTAATGTAAGCCTACTGTGTGCCAATAATAAAGGTTATACAAGTTAAACAACGTGGCTGTAAAAGATCCCATGTCACTATTTTGAAGAGGAGCAAGGATAGTTGTCCCTTGTGTCCTGGTCAATATTTATGCCTCGCCCAACACCGCTCAATTGCCTGTCAGTATCACATTGCTCTTTGTGGAATCTTGCTGTGCACAAATTGGCTGTTGCATTTCCTGCATTCTGACAGTGGCTGCAGTTCAAAAGCACATCACTGGCTGTGAAGCACTTTGGGGCTTTCACAGGTTGGAAAAGCTGCTCTGGAAAGGCAAACTCCTTCCCTCTTTCCCAATCAGCCCATTGCACGAGCCATTTTCGAGATGGCTCAGAGTTTCAGGAATAGTTCCATTCTACACCATCAAAGACCAGTCGGGCCGAATGGCCTGTTTCTGTGTTGGAAATCCTACCTACAAATCCGTTGGACAGGTTTCCCAGGCTGATGAATAGATTTTTTTTGCTAATCCTCCATCTCATGAGTTTTGAGTTATGTTGGAAATCTTCAAAGGGTCAGTGTGCAATTTAACAAAACAACTTGTCTTGAATGTGAAACAATCAGGCCATTCCTTCTCATTCCAAGGCAACTTTACCTTCCGCGATGCTGCCAGGTTAATTAAGGCCCATGTGAGCGACATTTCAAAGCAGGTCCTTATATTGAATTAATAAGCCGGTGGAAAGGTCCTTCTGGGCAAATGATTCAGTAAACAGTGACACTCAATCAGAAACTCATTATTGTTGGCAGTCCTTGACATCTTTATAGAAAACAATCTCCTAATTGCAGATGAAACGTTATAATTACATAGTTCACCTCAAGGAAGAATTTGGTAAGCAGCTTTTGAATTGAGGAGATCAACGTTGAATGTGCCTTTGGTCCCAGCTCGCCTGATCTCTGAAGGGATGACATCCATGTATAATTAGGGGCTGCATTCCCATGTGCAGCTTCAGTGTTCCCAGTATTAACATGAATATTCTGCCTGGTGAAAACTCAGCACAAAACACTTCAATGGCGGCAGAACACAGGGGTTGGTAAAAGGAAGGCTCGCTTGCCAGAGGATCATCTCACGTTCTCAACACTTTCTCCCAGTGGGTGTCAGCTGTGGCTCAGTTAGTAGCACTCTTGCCTCTGATAGTGGAGTCTTCAAACCCCGTGCATTCCGGATGCAGTACTGAAGGAGTGCTGCACTGTTGGAGGTTACTTCTGCCAGATATGATGTTAAACCGAGGTCCAGCCAGCCCCCGCAGACAGACTAAAAAAACAACCCACAGAAAATCCCATTTCAAAGTAGCCTTGGGGAGTTCTCCCTGGGAGACATTTAGCCCTCAACACGTAAAGCAAATGATGCCGCCTTTATGAAAATACTGTTTGTGTGGGATCTTGCTGTGTGTAAATTGGCTGCTGCATTTAATAATAATCTTTATTATTGTCACATGTAGGCTCACATTAACACTGCAATGAAGATACTGTGAAAATCCCCTAGTCGCCACACTCCGGCGCCTGTTCGGGTACAGAGGGAGAATTCAGAATGTCCAATTCACCTAACAGCACGTCTTTCAGGACTTGTGGGAGGAAACCGGAGCACCTGGAGGAAACCCACGCAGACACGGGGAGAACGTGCAGACTCCGCACAGACAGTGACCCAAGCTGGGAATCGAAGCTGGGACCCTGGCGTTGTGAAGTAACAGTGCTAACCACTGTGCTACTGTGCATTCCCACATTACAACACTGACTACTTTCAGAAATATGACATTTTCTGTAAAGTGTTTTGCGTGGGACGGCCTGAGGTTGCAAAAGGCGCTATAGAATTGCAAAATCTGTCTTCGTTTCACCATTTCTGTTATCCAATCATATCAATCGTTAACGTCCAGCCAGTTAACTGGGTAGGAAGCAGACACAAGAAATCCAGGTTAGTGAAAGGTACTTGTGTAAGGATGATAAGTAAAGTTATAAAATAGAGTCACGGTTGAAAGGTTTTGAAATTACACTCGGGGAGTGATTTGAATCTTTCCCTTCAAGTGGGAAACTGGCATTATCAATCGGAAAGTCTGTTCAATTGAAATCAGTCAAGAATTACAAGGGGATATGATTGGAAAAGAAATAGGAGCCTGAAATCTAATTGCTGACAAGATAAAGGTTCCTCCTGCTGACAGACCAGGATTATCTGTCCTGTACTAAAGCACAAACTGTTTGGAGAAATGTCGAAAGACATCATTTGAAACACTTAAGCCATAATCGTCAATGACGCACTCCCACTTTGCCCTTCCTTCGAGGGAAACTGCGATTTACAATATTTACTCAACATTTTTCTGACGTTAGATTTCATTACGCACAGATAAATAAACAAAGAGTCGCTTACTCTCAATACTCTGAACCCCTTACATCCTGGTGAACATTATTCATGGTGAGCACTGTGTAAATTGTTTGAAAGGTACAAGGGGAGACCCCTTAATGAATGAGAATGTTTTAGCTCATTCTCCCGGTAACATTTCCCACAATGCACTCATTGCATTGACAGCAAGTTCACAATGAAGGAAATAGCGATGTAATTACAGCTTGGAACACTAGTGGTTCTTTGACTATCAAAGTAATGTTCTCAAACCACGCGGTGGTGGTGTGTAGTTGTGTTGTCACTTAACCAATAATCCAGAGACCCAGGAAGATGCTCCGAACCCCAGGCTCATTTTGTTTTCAAATCTCAAATTAAAAGGCTAATGATGACCGTAAAACCATTGGCAATTTTTGTAAAAACCCATCAGGTTCACTAATGTCCTTCAGGGAAGGAAATCTGTCGTCCTTACCCGGTCTGGCCTACATGTCACTCCTGATCCACAGCAATATGGTTGATTTTTATTAAGACTATAAGACCATAGGGCAGAGGAGCAGAAGTAAGCCATTCAGCCCATCAAGTCTACTCCACCACGCAATGAGATTGCGACTCATCTGATAAAATCCTCAACTCCACTTTCCCACCTTATCTCGGCATGGTGGCTCAGTGGTTATCACTGCTGCCTCACAGCTCCAGGGTCCCAGGTTCCACTCCAGCTTTGGGTGACCGCGTGGAGTTTGCACGTTCTCCCCATGTTTGTGTGTGGGTTTCCTCCGGGTACTCCGGTTTCCTCCCACAGTCCGAAGATGTGCAGGTTAGGTGGGTAGGCCGTGATAGATTGCCCCTTAGTGTCCAGTGATGTGCAGGTTAGGTGGGGTTACGGGGATAGGGCAGGGGAGTGGGGTTAGGTATGGTGCTCTTTCGGAGGGTTTGTGCCGACTCGATGGGCCAAATGGCCTCTTTCTGCACTGTAGGGAATCTATGGGATGACCCTTGATTAAAACTCTTGTCTATTTCAGCCTTGAACATACTTAACAACCCAGCCTCTACGGTAAAGAATTCCACAGATTCACTCCCCTCTGAGAGAAGAAACTCCACCTTATCTCAATCTTACATGGACAATCTCTTACTCTGAGATTCTGCCCTCTGGTCCTAGACTCTCCAACAACAGGAAAGATCCTCTCAGCATCGACCCTGTCAAGCCCACTGAGAATCGTACATGTCTCAATAAGGTCGCTTCTCCTGAAATGGCTGAGCGAGCCACTCAGTTCAAGGACAACTGAGGGTGGGCAACAAATGCTGGGCCCAGCCAGCGACTCCCACATCCCATGAATAAAAAAAAACCCTGTTTGATTGCTGAGCAACATGAGATGGGTTTGATGGTACAATGGCTACATTACAGGATTGGTCAGCAGTGAGTGGAATCCACCTTTGGCACTTTGAGGTTATACAATTCAGTTTTGAAAGGCTGAAAATATTATCAGTAAAAGTCAACATGATGTAATGGGATTGTTGCTAAAACCAGTCCGGTTCACAGAAATGCCCTTAAGGAGGGACACCAGCCACTCCTGCCTAGGCTATTGTAAGTGTGACATGCCCTCAGTGCCTCAAGGCCACACCTGGTGTATTGCGCACAGTTTGGGTCCCCTTATTTGAGGAAGGATGTAGTGGCATTGGAGGCAGTTCAGAGGAGGTTCACTAGATTGATTCCAGAGATGAGGCGTTTGTCGTATGAGGAGAGATCGAGCAGTTTAGGCCGATTCTCTCTCGAGTTTAGAAGAATGAGGGGAGATCAAATTGAGGTACACAAGATGCTAAAAGGTCTGGATAAAGTGGCCGTGGAGCGGATGTTGCCTCTTGTGGGACATTCTAGAACGAGAGGTTACAGTCTTAGAATAAGAGGCAGCAAATTTAAAACAGCGATGAGGAAAACTTCTCCCAAAGGGTTGTGAATCTGTGGAATTTGCTACCCCAGAGAGTGGTGGATGCTGGGACAGTGAGTACATTTGAGGAGGAGTTAGACAGATGTTTAATTGGTAATGGGTTGAAGGGTTATGGAGAACGGGCAGGACGGTGGAGTTGAGGCCAGGATGGGATCAGCCAGGATCACACTGAGGGTGTCAGGCTCGGGAGGCTAAATCGCCGATTCCCGCTCCTATGCCGTGTGTTCCAGGGAGGAGATGCTCTGGCTGATTTCGCAATCCAGCTCTTGGTCTGTAGCATTGTAGGGAGCAGATGAGGAACATGTCAGCCATGATAGAATGGCGGAGCAGACCCGATGGGCTGAATGGCCTAATTCTGCTCCTCTATCTTATGAACTTATGATGAGCAATAAATGTAGGAATTGTCAGTGCAGAGGATGGATGACACAAAATACAGGAAAATGGTCTAACAAACGGAAGGGATACAAGAGAGGATACAGTGGGTTCAGACAGTCTCACCATCCTTGAAGATCAATGTCTACCTTCCCCATCACAACTGCAGAATCTGAGTGCTATCGTCCATAGTCATCCTCCGTCTCACAGCATCTGTGTACAGAGCTGTGCGATTGTGGACTGTCTGTTTACGGGGGTATCTGAGAAGCAGAGTAGCTGTATTTCTGTTCCGCAGGGTTGAGCATGCCAGAGAATATGAATAATGGCCACTTTGCTCATGTTTATTTGACCGAGAGAAAAAAGTGACAGAAACCAGAGTACAAGTTGTACATAAACAGAGAGAAGAGTTTCTGCCAAAACCCTTACTTATAGTCCATATGTCATAGCATCTAATAGCTGGGTACAATGCACCCAGTAAAGGCAGATTCAGGGATAGAGTAGGAAGGTGGAGTTTGGATAAAAGATTAGCCACAATTTTACCGAATGGCTGGATCGGGTCTTCTTCTCCAATTTCCTCCATTTGTGTAACCGACACTAAGCGGGGAAAGCTTCCGAGGTCTCCGTGATCCTTCTCGACAATTTTCCTCACCCAATTGATCCAACAAGATCACAGACAGGAACAGGAGCATCGATAGAATTCCGTTCCGTTGAATGTTAGTTTTGGAGCATTGGTGCGGGCTTTCCTGGGAGCAGTTTCCAGTCTGACATCGTAAAACTCTGCTGCAACGGCCCAGGAAAGTTCTGCAGGCTCGGTGAAATACGGGAAACAGATCAGGTCAGATAACCGTCAGACCTGGTGGCTATGCCAGCTGAAGCCACGCTCACTACTTGAGTGAACGAACAGTGTTTGAACAAAACTGCCATCACTCAGCATGTATGTTAGTTGGACACCTTAATCACTTTGTAACGTGTTAACCAAAGTCATGTGAGGTCAACTTTCAACAACACCCTCCAAGCCTGACAATTTGGGGAAGAGAGGAGAGTTTTCCCTGAGGCCCTGGGCAGAACTAATCCTTCATCACTAAAAATAGAGTAGGTACTCATTTATCACATAGCTCTTTATGGGAGTTTGCTGTGCACAAATTGGTTGCTGTGTTTCCTACTTTACAACAGTGACTACACTTTGAACGTGTTTCATTGGCTGTAAAGCACTTTGGGACATCCTGAAGTCATGAAGGGCGCTATATAAATGCAAGGCTTTCTTTAGAATTGCTCAACAGAGATATGACTCTTGGCATGACGGCACACAATTTCGGAGTTTATTGTGCTGGAGGAAAGGCAGCATCTTTACAACTTGAGAGGCCGGTTGATATTTTTTTACAAAACTCCCACAGAAAACTATGGTTATTATGAAGTGGGACATTATAAGATGTAGAATCTAATCAGGCATTTTCCGGAACCCATAATCTTATC
The DNA here is from genome assembly GCF_902713615.1 of Scyliorhinus canicula. Lineage (NCBI taxonomy): Eukaryota > Metazoa > Chordata > Chondrichthyes > Carcharhiniformes > Scyliorhinidae > Scyliorhinus > Scyliorhinus canicula. The sequence continues at coordinate 187,610,395 of NC_052155.1, read as the reverse complement.
TTCTGACTTAAAATAAATGTTCTGACAAAATAAATTGCTCTATAAAACAAGGGATTGAAAGACAAGAATTAAATTTTTTTACAAAATGCAATCAGTCAAACTCCACTCGATAAACCAGCCCAATTGACTACGAACGTGAGATGACTCCGTGATTTTAACATCATTGCTTTTCACCAATGTTACCCAGGTGCGTGCTAAGTTCCCAGCCCATGAGATGCTCTATTCCTGCTGAATCCTGCCTATGGTCTCGTGACAAATCTGGGAAAATGCCTATTCTGGATTGCACATTCCCAATTACTGAGATTCTAAATAGCCACTCTTCCCAGTTACTGCCTGTTTGAGGGGGTGAGACACACGCAGACACGGGGACAATGTGCAAACTCCACATGGACAGTGACCCGGGGCCGGGATGAACCCTGGTCTTCAGCGCCATGAGGCAGCAGTGCTAACCACTGCACCACCGTGCCACCCGTCATGCCTGCTCTCCTGCTCAATAAGATCTTAACATCAACCCCATTTCACCTCCTAATCCCCATATCTCTTGATTCTCATCAAGTCCAAAAATAATTTATTCCTGTCTTGACGAAACTCAGTGACGGAGCATGCACAGCTCCCTGGGCTCGATAATTCCCAAAATTTTGAATCCTCGGAGCGAAGAAATTTCTCCCCATCTTAGTCTTAAATAATCATCCCTCTTTCTTAGATGAATTGCATACAGGGGATGGACACAGATTGAAAATGCGGTAATGTGGAACTCTGCAGATAAATGCTTATGAAAAGTGTGTAAAGATTGGCTCCTGTTCTACCCTCCACCAACTGGCTTATAAGAACATAAGAACAAGGAGCAGGAGTCGCCCATCTCGCCCCTCGAGCCTGCTCCACCATTCAATGAGAGAGATCATGGCTGATCTTTTTGTGGACTCAGCTCCACTTACCCGCCCGCTCACCGTAATCCTTAATTCCTTTACTGTTCAAAAATCTATCTATATTTGTCTTAGAAACATTCAACGAGGTCGCCTCAACTGCTTCACTAAGCAGGGAATTCCACAGATCACAACCCTTTGGGTGAAGAAGTTCCTCCTCAACTCAGTCCTAAATCTGCTCCCCCTTATTTTGAAGCTATGCCCCCTAGTTCGAGTTTCACCCACCAGTGGAAACAACCTCCCTGCTTTTATCCTATCTATTCCCTTCATCATTTTATATGTTTCTCTTAGATCCCCCCCTCATTCTTCTAAATTCCAATGAGTACAGTCCCTGTCTACTCAGTCTCTCCTCATAAGCCGATCCTCTCAACTCCGGAATTAACCGAGTGAATCTCCTCTGCTTCCCCTCCAGCGCCAGTACACCCTTTCTCAAGTAAGGAGACCAAAACTACACACACTGTTCCAGGTGTGGCCTCACCAACACCCTGTACAGCTGCAACATAACCTTCCTGCATTTAAATTCTATCCCTCTCGCAATGAAGGACAACATTCCATTTGCCTTCTTAATTACCTGCTGCACCTGCAAACCAACTTTTTGCGATTCATGCACTAGGACACCCAGGTCCCTCTGCACAGCAGCACGCTGCAATTTTTTACCATTTAAATAATCATCCATTTTGCTGTTATTCCTACCAAAATGGATGACCTCACATTTACCAACATTGTACTCCATCTGTCAGACCCTAGCCCATTTGCTTAAACTATCCAAATCCCTCTGCAGACTTTCAGTGTCCACTGCACACTTTGCTCTACCACTCATCTTAGTGTCATCTGCCAACTTTGGTACATTACACTTGGTCGGCAACTCCAGATCATCAATGTAAATTGTAAACAATTGCGGTCCCAATGATGATCCCTGAGGCACCCCACCAGCCACTGATCGCCAACCAGAAAAACACCCATCTATCCCCACTCTCTGCTTTCTGACTGTTAACCAATCCTCTGTCCATGCTAATGCATTACCCGTAACGCCATGCACCCTTATCTTATGCAGCAGCCTTTTGTGCGGCACCTGGTCGAATGCCTTCTGGAAATCCAGATACACCACATCCACCAGTTCCCCCTTGTCCACCGTGCTCGTAATGACCTAAAAAAGTTCCAGTAAATTAGTTAAACATGACCCATGCTGCGTCTCCCCAATCGGACAATTTATATCCAGGTGTCTCACTAGTTCTTCCTTGATGACAGATTCAAGCATTTTTCCCACTACAGAAGTTAAGCTAACTGGCCTATAGTTACCCACCTTTTGTCTACCTCCTTTTTAAAACAGTGGCGTCACATTTGCTGTTTTCTAATCTGCCGGAACAGCCCCAGAGTCCAGCCAATTTTGGTAAATTGCCACAAGCGTATTTGCAATTTCCGGGGCGGCTGACTGTTTTGTTGTCGCCCTCCCTGAATCAGTTCCCATCCCGAATAGTTGTCACTGACACTTTGACCTCAACATCTTTCCCTGGCCGCTGGATATTTAGGAACCCAACTCAAAGGAGGAGAAATATTTGGGTTGAAAAGTGATGTGCAATATTCCTCTTTCTAGACTGGTCACAGCCAAAAGTGATCAGGTCAAATGTTACAAGGAGGACAGACTGATGTAGAACAGAAACCTTTACTTTGCTGAGCTTTCTGGGAAAGATGGGAACATTTTCATTGTCCTTTGGGTTATTCAGCAATGGTGTGTTCCTCCAATAAGGGGCTGGGTATGGAGTCATGTGACTCGGGGGGTCACTCCTGCCTCACTGTCAGACATTTGTGGGGTCCAGTCCAGGACTTGAGCTCAAGATCCATAACATACAAGATCCATACCATACAAGATCCATACCATACAAGATCCATACCATACAATATCCATACCATACAAGATCCATACCATACAAGATCCATACCATACAAGATCCATACCATACAAGATCCATACCATACAAGATCCATACCATACAAGATCCATACCATACAAGATCCATACCAATACTCCAGTGCAGGACTGAAGGAGTGCTGCACCCTCTAAGATGCCATCTGTTAGCTGAATTGTTAAACTGAGACCCCATCCAGCCTGCCAGGTGTTCCTGAGAGATCCCCACATTATGGCAGTGAATACACTTCGAAAGGGTTTCTCAGTCTGTAAAACACTTTGGACACAATTTAGCGGACTTGAAACGGTTTTGGGTGCGTTTGGTGCCGTGAATCTTGGTGGCTGCTATGCCAAGATTCACCCCGCTTTTCACCGCCACTTTGCCGTTTTTTTGGGCCTTGGGGAGTTCCTCCTGCCGAGGCCGGACTTTCGTTGGTTTCCTGCACTGGGGAGCTGGGCTCGCCATCTAGACCAGCTCCTCGCAGATCGGGGCACCATTTTGACCGGCAGCCCTGATCTCTGCAATCCCCTCTTCAGATCCTACCCCACTTTCTGGACCCTCCTTTCTCCTCCCCATCCTTCTAGTGGATTCTGGAGCCACCCCCACCTCACCCCCCCCCCCCCCCCCCCTCTCTCATGGGCAAGGCATCCTGGGCCCAACACCTTGCACTGCCAGCCTAGTACCCTGGCACTGCCATAGTGCCCAGGTGCCACTTTCAGACTGTTAGGCTGGCAGTGCAAAGATGCCCGAGTGTCAGGGGTGTGCCAGTGTACTACCCTGCCCTGTCCCCAACCACCCTGGGGGTCTCTAATGGCCTGCATGACCCTCAAGCTGCCAACACACATGCTCCACGTTTGGGCAGCGCTCGGTTGAGGTCACTCAGACAGGCCCATAGACTCCTTGGGAACCGGGTGAATGCAGCACCTGGGTAGTAAAATTAATCTAATGGCTCATTTAAATATAAGATTATCTGGATCACTCTCAGCGAAGGCGTGATTCCAGATTGTGCAGGGTGGGGAGATTGAGTAACTCACGATTAGCCCGGCGCCCTGCGCGGAGTCCAATTTGGGGCTCCCACGGGATCCACACCGGGCACAATGCGATGGGTGAATTGTGCCCTATGGGATTTTTCTAGGCAGTGAAAGGTGCTATAGAAATGCAAGCCTTTGCTCCCAGTACACAAAACCAGGAAGAACCTTTCACTCCATCGGGCTTGGTTTGATTGAAAACGAACAGGAGAGTTCTCCCGAAACTAATAGAACATAGAACATACAGTGCAGAAGGAGGCCATTCGGCCCATCGAGCCTGCACCGACCCACAGAAGCCCTCACTTCCACCCTATCCCCGTAACCCAATAACCCCTCCTAACCTTTTTGGTCACTCAGGGCAATTTATCCCGGCCAATCCACCTAACTAATATTGTTAAAACTGAATAGCTGCCCACTGGCTGAGGGCCACTGGCTGAGGGCACTGGCTGAGGGCACTGGCTGAGGGCCACTGGCTGAGGGCCACTGGCTGAGGGCCACTGGCTGAGGGCCACTGGCTGAGGGGCACTGGCTGAGGGCACTGGCTGAGGGGCACTGGCTGAGGGCACTGGCTGAGGGCACTGGCTGAGGGCACTGGCTGAGAGCACTGGCTGAGGGCCACTGGCTGAGGGCACTGGCTGAGGGCCACTGGCTGAGGGCCACTGGCTGAGGGCACTGGCTGAGGGCACTGGCTGAGGGCACTGGCTGAGGGCACTGGCTGAGGGCCACTGGCTGAGGGCACTGGCTGAGGGCACTGGCTGAGGGGCACTGGCTGAGGACCACTGGCTGAGGCCACTGGCTGAGGGGCACTGGCTGAGGGCACTGGCTGAGGGCACTGGCTGAGGGCACTGGCTGAGAGCACTGGCTGAGGGCCACTGGCTGAGGGCACTGGCTGAGGGCCACTGGCTGAGGGCCACTGGCTGAGGGCACTGGCTGAGGGCACTGGCTGAGGGCACTGGCTGAGGGCCACTGGCTGAGGGCCACTGGCTGAGGGCCACTGGCTGAGGGCCACTGGCTGAGGGCACTGGCTGAGGGGCACTGGCTGAGGGCACTGGCTGAAGGCACTGGCTGAGGGCACTGGCTGAGAGCACTGGCTGAGGGCCACTGGCTGAGGGCACTGGCTGAGGGCACTGGCTGAGAGCACTGGCTGAGGGCACTGGCTGAGGGCACTGGCTGAGGGCACTGGCTGAGGGCCACTGGCTGAGGGCCACTGGCTGAGGGCACTGGCTGAGGGCACTGGCTGAGAGCACTGGCTGAGGGCACTGGCTGAGGGCACTGGCTGAGGGCACTGGCTGAGGGCCACTGGCTGAGGGCCACTGGCTGAGGGCACTGGCTGAGGCCACTGGCTGAGGGCACTGGCTGAGGGCAATGAATAATGGGTTTCCCATCCTTGCTAAGAGTGTCTCAGTGAGTGTAAAGAGACACTGTGACAAGCACAATATCAGTGCAAGTTCATTTATTCAGCAAAACAATGAGCCAGAGATTAATATTCATCAATTCTTTTCCACAAGGTTGGTCACCTGATAATCCCATGTCTAATTTCTTGGATTTCTGCCTTTTGAACAATAACTGTTTAACAAAATCACATCCAAGCTCTGTCTAATCCTAGACATGTTGGTAACCTGGCACCCCCTCGTCACTGAGTTCAGCCAGTGCAGGAAGCTGTCACACTCACTGTCACTGAGTTCAGCCAGTGCAGGAAGCTGTCACACTCGCTGACACTGAGTTCAGCCAGTGCAGGAAGCTGTCACACTCACTGTCACTGAGTTCAGCCAGTGCAGGAAGCTGTCACACTCGCTGACACTGAGTTCAGCCAGTGCAGGAAGCTGTCACACTCACTGACACTGAGTTCAGCCAGTGCAGGAAGCTGTCACACTCACTGTCACTGAGTTCAGCCAGTGCAGGAAGCTGTCACACTCACTGACACTGAGTTCAGCCAGTGCAGGAAGCTGTCACACTCACTGTCACTGAGTTCAGCCAGTGCAGGAAGCTGTCACACTCACTGACACTGAGTTCAGCCAGTGCAGGAAGCTGTCACACTCACTGACACTGAGTTCAGCCAGTGCAGGAAGCTGTCACACTCACTGACACTGAGTTCAGCCAGTGCAGGAAGCTGTCACACTCACTGACACTGAGTTCAGCCAGTGCAGGAAGCTGTCACACTCACTGACACTGAGTTCAGCCAGTGCAGGAAGCTGTCACACTCACTGACACTGAGTTCAGCCAGTGCAGGAAGCTGTCACACTCACTGACACTGAGTTCAGCCAGTGCAGGAAGCTGTCACACTCACTGACACTGAGTTCAGCCAGTGCAGGAAGCTGTCACACTCACTGTCACTGAGTTCAGCCAGTGCAGGAAGCTGTCACGCTCACTGACACTGAGTTCAGCCAGTGCAGGAAGCTGTCACACTCACTGACACTGAGTTCAGCCAGTGCAGGAAGCTGTCACACTCACTGACACTGAGTTCAGCCAGTGCAGGAAGCTGTCACGCTCACTGACACTGAGTTCAGCCAGTGCAGGAAGCTGTCACACTCACTGTCACTGAGAAAAGCTCCCTCGTTGTGTGGAGTAAAATCTTCTGATTGGTAAAAAGCTGAGAAGCTGTACACAGTCAGAACTGGAGGTTGCCACCCCTACAGCCCTGTCCCAGAGTTTCCAGGAATTACAGATTAATCTCCCTGACACTGCTGCAAAAAAAAACAAATCCCAGGAGAAACAATAGAGAGCATTAATATTTTTTGCTGTCTCGAATGCTGAAACTATTGAGGATAAACAGCTTTTGACTGAAGGATCATCCAATTGGAAATCCACAAGTTTGTTCATTTCCTGATTGGCCAAGGGAAGATGGAACTCTGTGAGAATCAACTCGAGGATCAGGCCAATGGTGGGGTTGGGAGGCACAGCAGTTACAAGCAAGAGCTCAGGCCACTAAAATCCCCGGAAAGGGCTCTAAATCCCACTGCAATGGGCAAGCACACAGTGACAAACATAATTCACGGCAAAGTTTGAAAGTTTAGTGTTGGCTTTGCTCACCATTAACCAGCCCTGACAAACGGCCTCTCCAAAACGGCCTTTTCCAATCTTTTGCATTTGACACAAACCCAATTCAGTCATAACTAAGTTCAATTTATGAGCAGACGAGATAACAGAAAAATTACAGAAACTTTAATAAGTGATTTGGGGGGAAAGTGCATTTGCTCACTTGATACAAGCAGCATTGTTTTATTTGGCCAATAATAGTAACCAAGGCGGCTTCTCCAGGGTCCCACATCACTCACAGTAATATACTTGTGGCTCTGTTGTAATCCACTCTAGACATTTGCCAGCCTATTAATATAACATGTTTGTACAAGTCTCTGGCTGTCCAGCAGTCTGTAGCCAATGTAAAGGCTGCATGCGGCAAAGAATATCCTTTCTCTCTGGGTATATCATTGCATCAATAAAATGAAATGTTCACAATCTCACTCTGCACCAAGCTAGCAAACGGAATGACAATGTTTGCAAAAGACACCCTTGTCCCGCGATGGCAATCTGGTCTGTATTCCGTCTGGTGAATGTTTTCTTAAACTTGACCTCATGGAGCTCTTCGGTGTCAGGATTTTCTTTTCTTTGACAATCTCATGCAATGGAAGCTCAGATATCAAAATTATTCAGTATCTGGATCAAAACCACAAGAGTTCACAACCAGACTGAAGTTTAGGCGGTTCCAACATGGGATTCATCCCTTGGATTCTGTGTTTTCTTTTGTATTGATGACTGAACAAGACTTTTTTAAGTCGTAACAAGAATCAGTCACAGCAACCCTATAGAAGGTCGAGCAACAGGTGTAGACAGGGTCCTGGACGACGTTGGTAGAAGCACAAATTATAAGCAAGGAAGTTCTGCTAACCCTTTGTAAAATACTGGATCTGGCATAGCTGGAGGATTGGGCCTAATTCTGGGCACCATTAATCCCTGGAGAGGGTGTAGATACGAATCAGAATGGTACCAGTGAGGGACCTCTGTCAATGTGGAGAGATTGGAGAAGCTGGGATTCTTGTCCTTCGAGCTGAGAAGGTTAAAGGGGAGATTTGAAAGAGCTGTTCAAAGTCATGAGGTGCTTTAATAGAGTAACTGAGGAGAAAATGTTTCCACTGACAGGAACCATGGTAACCAGAGGGGCACAGAATGAAGAGAATCGTCCAAAGAACCAGAGGGGGAGACGAGGATATTGTCCACGCAGCGAGTTGTTGTGATCTGGAGGGTGGTGCCTGGAAGGGAGGTGGAAGCAGATTCAATAATAACTTTCAAAAGAGGGAATTGGGTAAATACTTGGGGGGGGATTCTCCGAGCCCCGCGCCGGGCCGGAGCATCGCCATGACGCCCCAACGCGGGCGCACGATTCTCCGAGGTGCGGAGAATCGGCGCCATTTGCACCAGCGCGGTTGGCGCCAGCCACAGGCCGCTGGAATCGGCGGGGCCGCCATTTCTCCGGCCCGGATGGGCCGAGCGGCCACGTGGATATGACAGTGCTAGCCACGTGTGCTATCGTGCTGCCCAAATACATTTGTAATATCCTGGCAGATGGGTCATCGCCATGTTGATTCGTTGATTAACAAATAATAGTTTATTGAAGTAATAACTATATACAGAGAGTGAGATAAAAGGCAACCATGGTCTAAACTCCTCACTTTAGGGCAGCACGGTAGCACAAGTGGATAGCACTGTGGCTTCACAGCGCCAGGGTCCCAGGTTCCATTCTCCGCTGGGTCACTGTCTCTGCGGAGTCTGCACGTTCTCCCTGTGTCTGTGTGGGTTTCCTCCGGTGTAGCCACCTGGGGTGACCACTGCCCAACACAAAATGGAAGATTGCAAGGAATGCAGGGAAAATGGACATGTTGCAAAAGCAAGCAGCTTGCAAAGCTCTTGTGTATTCTGGCTACTGCAGAAACCAGTTCTGAATGCTGCAGAAACCAGACAGCACTGTGAAAGAAAACAAGTTAGCATACTAATGAGGCGATACCGGGCGATCCCCAGGTACAATGGAAACAAGTTAACACAAATCGATACATTAAATGGAAGGCCAGACTTCCTGGCGCCAAAAGAAGTCCAAAACAATAAGTCCCAAGAACCGCCCAGGGATCGAGGAACTGCCCCGTTATTGGGGAATTCAAATCAATCGATTGGGAAGAGACCCAATCGATTGCGAGTGAATAGAGGGTCCGCCCAGACCCTGAGAGAGGTATAAGACAGAGACCCCGACCCCAGCTCTCTCTCTCTGCCAGCCTCTCCTTGACCAGCCAGCCCTCCCAGCAGAACACCGTTGCAGCAGAAGAACCTTGAGGAGGAGAGGTCTGGACAGCAGCCGCCAACACGCAAGTGTCATACAACGCACGCTACGGGAATAGACACTCCTGACCCCCTTTAGTCCATAACTACTGGAAGCCTGCGGACCCAGGACAAAGCTAGAGGTCATTGTTCCCTGATCCGGCAGTCCCCTTATCCAGATAAGTATTTGGCCCATTAGTGGTAGGATTAGCCTAGTCTTATAGTTTTATATGCATGATTAGTAGATTACTGAAATATAATAAACGTGTCTTGTTTGAACTTACTAACTGGTGTATGGATTTATTGCTTTGAACTTGAACTTGAAACTTGTGGCGGTATCTTAACGATACCTGGCGACTCCAAAGCCAAATTGAGTGTTAAGCACACTCACCCAGAACGAGCCACACTGGGGGCTCCGGTTTCCTCTCACAGTCCAAAGACATGCAGGTTCGGTGGATTGAACATGCTAAATTGCCCTTAGTGACCAAAAAGGTTAGGAGGGGTTATTGGATTACGGGGATAGGGTGGAAGTGAGGGCTTAAGTGGGTCAGTGCAGACTCGATGGGCCGAATGGCCTCCTTCTGCACTGTACGTTCTATGTTCTAACTGGGAAAGCCGGGCTCTCTGTTTCTGATGCCAGCTGGTTTCTAGTATTCTCACTCACAGTGAAAGTGGACTGACTACATCGAGACGCTCCTCTGCTCAGTGAAACCACTGGATTCAGAAATGATGGCTCACCTGTTTCATTTTTTAACTTTCAAAAATTCAGCAAACAAAATGAAGATTTGGTGGATTCTGAGATTTTAAAGTTCTCATCCTTGTTTACAAATCCCTCCATGGCCTCGTGCCCGTCTATCTCTGTAATCTCCACCAGCCCACGCCAGCCTCCATAATCTCTCTGCTACTCGAGCCTGGCCCATTGAGCACCCTGGATTTTAATCTCTTCCCCGCTGGTGCTTTAAGCTGCCTGGACCCCTCGCTCTGGAATTCCCTCCCGAAACCCCTCCACCTCACTCTCCTCCTTTAGGATGCTCCTTGACACCTCTCTCTGACCAATCGTTGGGTCACCTGCCCTGATATCTGCTTGTGTGGTGCTGTGTCAGACTTGCTTTGATAATGCTGCTGTGAAGCTCCCGGGGATGGTTTGCTATGTTAAAGGTGCTGCATAAAAAGCTAATGATTATTGCTGTATTCAAGGAACTGTTTCATTCTTTGGAGTCATAAAGGGTTAATTGAGCAGTCAGCTCATTCTCAATTCAGAACAACACAGAGAGCCCACAGCAGCCTCAAAGGCTTAATCATCCCCCACTCGCTTGTCCAGTCATCATTCTTCATCGGCTAAAGGGGGATGGGGGGGTGGGTGGAGATGGTAGAGGGTTCCCCACTCCAACACAGCACGTGATTCCAAATGACCCTGGATTTGTCATGTCATTGGCGTGTCACCCAGCCCTCCCAGGGTGTGTGGGCCGACGGCACCGTTTTCAGTGGCAGCTTCAGCAGCCTCTGATGCTTATCTCTGCTCCTCAGCGTTTGTACAATGTGTCGAATTTTATGGCAACCGTGACAATTCCTCGTCTCCAAAAGTGCTGGGGTCGGACAAAGAGTTTGCTTTTCTGGGTCACTATTAAAACTTGTAAGGAACCAATAGATTGGGATCTTCCCAGAGTCAACTTTCCATAAATCAGGAGTTTCATTGCACTTGGAACTGCCTCGATGGAAACTCTGATGGGACTGAAAGCACCGGCCTCCGTTTCCTGGGCTATGAGCAGGGTGATTATATATTTCTAAATGATGCAAGTCGAGGGTGAAGCATTGGCCCAAGACACCGGCAAGAACCCCCCCCCACCCACCCAGCTCCTTTTCAAAACAGGATTGTTATTTATCCACCACCCAACATATTTTCTGGCCATTTATCTCACTGCTTATTTTGAGATCTTGCTGCATGTAAATTGGACTGCACTTCAAGAGGACCTCCATTGGCTGCAAACATTTTGGGATGTCCTGATGTTATGAAAGACGCTCCGTAAATGCAAGGGCTTTCTTTCTCTCTTTCCACCAGTCTGGTAAAGGAGTGTTATGGTCACCGCGGGTCTGGTGGTCGGAATTGTACAGCAACATGGGAACGCAAGGAGCCCATTGACTATATTCAAGGCCAGGATCAGTAGATGGGATACGGCGAGAAGGCGGGTGGGTGGGGTTGAAGCAAAGGATCAAACTGAATGGCAGAGCTGGCTGGAGGGACGTTGTTAGATCCACTCCTGCTCCTGTTTATGGTCTTATTCAGCCCGCTGAGCCTCTTCCATCATTCAATCAGATCATAGGCAATCTGTATTGTAACACCATCGACACACCTTGGTTCTGTAACTCTTAACACTCTCAGCGAACAAAAAAATGTATCAAAATCAGTTTATGGGAGTCTAGTGAGCAGAGTATGTGTCCATTGACACAACTTGGCAGTGATTGTACATCGGGTAATGACAGTCACATGTTGATATAAGCCACATGTCTGACGCATGGCATTTTTCTCCGAAACGCCTTCAAGGAGAGAAGATTGAAAGCTACGGAGCAAATAATTTCACACCTTCATGGCCCAGCAAGAGGCAGTTTAATTATTCTGCAACATTTAGTTCGACAGTTAATCATGAATTGACTCCACATGTAGATGAATTGGATTGCGATGGTTGACAAACAATATGGCCATGGGCTTTGCGTTATAGCCTTTGCTCATTGGCCAATAATAACACAGGCTGATACAAGACATGGACCCACAAGTGGCAGCTTAGCCCCCCCCCCCCCCAGCGATTAACTCAGCAACAAGGAAATTGACCTGTACAGCGTCAAGCCAATCCCATAACCTCCGAAATGCTCATTATGAAATTGTCACCGTGCACACATGCCAGATCCCAGGCCCACACGGACCTTTGTCATGCCAAGAATGGATCATGTGACCAGGATGGTGCAATATCTGGAAACTTGAGTCAAAATCAGAAACAATAACGGTTCAAAGAAAGTTCGGCATTTCTGGTTGATCAGCGTAGTTCCATCAGAAAATACAGCTCCACAGTCCTCGCTGAACTGCCAAACTATACAATTCATCATCAGTATTACCCTTTTAAACTCAACTGTCTGCTCAGCGATCAGTCAGATTTGTTTAGGCTTCAATCCACTGGGATCGTTTGCTAATGACTCCCTGGAGGATGTTGTGCAAAATCTGTTGCCTCGCTTTTGCTGGTGGTTAACCATCCACAATTAGAAAATAAAAACTTGCATTTCGAGAGTGTTTTTCTCAACCTCAGGGTGTCCGAAGACACTTCACGGCCAGTGAGGTACTTCTGAGTTAAGTGTAGTCACTGTTGCAATGTAGGAAACGTGGCAGGCGATAGACACACAGCAAGATCCCACGAACAGCGATGTGATAAATGACCAGATAGTCTGTTTTATAGTTGATGTTGACTGAGGGCTAAATATTGGCCAGGGCACAGAGAGGAACTGTCATTGACTCTCCTTCGACAGAGTCTCAGGCGATCCTTCACACCCTGAGAGAGTCCCAGTTTAACGTCTGACGTGATTTATATTTAAGTATTGTGAGATGGTAGTTCCATGATTTTGACACGGTGCCAGTGCCTTATCGAAACACTATTGCTGGAGGAGAGGAAGCGATTTTGCACAAAGAGCAAATTATTTTTTTTAATCATTCCAACTCCGATAGTGACGATTTCCATCGAACTGAATTTTTAAAAAGATATATTTTGCGCTACCTCCATCAAGACGACCACTGATGATGCTGGCAGTGTCAATATGACACAGATCGCTCCCCAGATCACCAATTCAGTTGTTTATTAAGACAATAGGAATAATTGAAATTGTGATGTTAACCTGGAGCTAACACACTCACTGATTAGTAAATGGCCAGCACAGGGGGCAGGATAATCCCAGCCCGGGGCTGGGCCGGAGAATCACAGCGACGGGCGTGAATCGCGCAGAGCAGAGAATCGGCCGAGCAGCCGTCGTAAAAAACCCGAGTCCCGCCGGCGCCGTTCACACCTGCTCTCAGCCGGTGGGACCGCAGCGTGGAAGGGTGGGGGGGGGGGGGGGGGGGCTTGTGGGGGGGGGGGGGTTCTGACCCCGGATGGGGGGACACCGATGTGTCCTGGCCCGCGATCGGGGCCCACTGATCGGCGGGCCGGCTTCTCTGGCTGGGAACCTCCTCTCTTCCGGCCCCTGCAGCCATGCGCCGGGGCCGGCGCGGAGAAGGGAACCACTGCGCTTGCGTGCATTGGCGCAGGTGCAACTGCACATGCGCAGACCCCGCGGCACCCAGTTGATGCCAGGATGAGTAACTGGTGCGGCGTGGGTCACACCAGTGCTGTGCTGGCCCCCTGTAGGGGCCAGAATCTCTGCTCCTGAGGCCATGTTGACGCCGTCGATCACCAATCTGAAACATGGCAAACTCGTGTTTCTCTCTCCACAGGCGCTCCCTGACAGGCTGAGCATTCCCAACATCCCTGGCTTTTTATTTTTAAACTGTAGTCACTGTTGCCAGAGTCTGACAGTTCAGCTCTCCCTCAGTACTGACCCTCTGACAGTGCAGCGCTCCCTCAGTACTGACCCTCTGACAGTGTGGCACTCCCTCAGTACTGACCCTCTGACAGTGCGGCACTCCCTCAGTACTGACCCTCTGACAGTGCGGCACTCCCTCAGTACTGACCCTCTGACAGTGTGGCACTCCCTCAGTACTGACCCTCTGACAGTGCGGCACTCCCTCAGTACTGACCCTCTGACAGTGCAGCACTCCCTCAGTACTGACCCTCTGACAGTGCAGCACTCCCTCAGTACTGACCCTCTGACAGTGCAGCACTCCCTCAGTACTGACCCTCTGACAGTGCGGCACTCCCTCAGTACTGACCCTCTGACAGTGCGGCACTCCATCAGTACTGACCCTTTGACAGTGCAGCACTCCCTCAGTACTGACCCTCTGACAGTGCAGCACCCCTCAGTACTGACCGTCTGACAGTGCGGCACTCCCTCAGTACTGACCCTCTGACAGTGCGGCACTCCCTCAGTACTGACCCTCTGACAGTGCGGCACTCCCTCAGTACTGACCCTCTGACAGTGCGGCACTCCATCAGTACTGACCCTTTGACAGTGCAGCACTCCCTCAGTACTGACCCTTTGACAGTGCGGCACTCCCTCAGTACTGACCCTCTGACAGTGCAGCATTCCCTCAGTACTGACCCTCTGACAGTGCGGCACTCCCTCAGTACTGACCCTCTGACAGTGCAGCACTCCCTCAGTACTGACCCTCTGACAGTGCGGCACTCCCTCAGTACTGACCCTCTGACAGTGCAGCACTCCCTCAGTACTGACCCTCTGACAGCGCAGAACTCCCTCAGTACTGACCCTCTGACAGTGCAGCACTCCCTCAGTACTGAACCACTGACAGTGCAGCACTCCCTCAGTACTGACCCTCTGACAGTGCGGCACTCCCTCAGTACTGACCCTCTGACAGCGCAGAACTCCCTCAGTACTGACCCTCTGACAGTGCAGCACTCCCTCAGTACTGACCCTCTGACAGTGCGGCACTCCCTCAGTACTGACCCTCTGACAGTGCGGCACTCCCTCAGTACTGACCCTCTGACAGTGCGGCACTCCCTCAGTACTGACCCTCTGACAGTGCGGCACTCCATCAGTACTGACCCTCTGACAGTGCAGCACTCCCTCAGTACTGACCCTTTGACAGTGCGGCACTCCCTCAGTACTGACCCTCTGACAGTGCAGCATTCCCTCAGTACTGACCCTCTGACAGTGCGGCACTCCCTCAGTACTGACCCTCTGACAGTGCAGCACTCCCTCAGTACTGACCCTCTGACAGTGCGGCACTCCCTCAGTACTGACCCTCTGACAGTGCGGCACTCCCTCAGTACTGACCCTCTGACAGTGCGGCACTCCATCAGTACTGACCCTTTGACAGTGCAGCACTCCCTCAGTACTGACCCTTTGACAGTGCGGCACTCCCTCAGTACTGACCCTCTGACAGTGCAGCATTCCCTCAGTACTGACCCTCTGACAGTGCGGCACTCCCTCAGTACTGACCCTCTGACGGTGCAGCACTCCCTCAGTACTGACCCTCTGACAGTGCGGCACTCCCTCAGTACTGACCCTCTGACAGTGCAGCACTCCCTCAGTACTGACCCTCTGACAGCGCAGAACTCCCTCAGTACTGACCCTCTGACAGTGCAGCACTCCCTCAGTAGTGAACCACTGACAGTGCAGCACTCCCTCAGTACTGACCCTCTGACAGTGCGGCACTCCCTCAGTACTGACCCTCTGACAGCGCAGAACTCCCTCAGTACTGACCCTCTGACAGTGCAGCACTCCCTCAGTACTGACCCTCTGACAGTGCGGCACTCCCTCAGTACTGACCCTCTGACAGTGCGGCACTCCCTCAGTACTGACCCTCTGACAGTGCGGCACTCCCTCAGTACTGACCCTCTGACAGTGCGGCACTCCATCAGTACTGACCCTTTGACAGTGCAGCACTCCCTCAGTACTGACCCTTTGACAGTGCGGCACTCCCTCAGTACTGACCCTCTGACAGTGCAGCATTCCCTCAGTACTGACCCTCTGACAGTGCGGCACTCCCTCAGTACTGACCCTCTGACAGTGCAGCACTCCCTCAGTACTGACCCTCTGACAGTGCGGCACTCCCTCAGTACTGACCCTCTGACAGTGCAGCACTCCCTCAGTACTGACCCTCTGACAGCGCAGAACTCCCTCAGTACTGACCCTCTGACAGTGCAGCACTCCCTCAGTACTGAACCACTGACAGTGCAGCACTCCCTCAGTACTGACCCTCTGACAGTGCGGCACTCCCTCAGTACTGACCCTCTGACAGCGCAGAACTCCCTCAGTACTGACCCTCTGACAGTGCAGCACTCCGTCAGTACTGAACCACTGACAGTGCGGCACTCCCTCAGTACTGACCCTCTGACAGTGCAGCACTCCTTCAGTACTGACCCTCTGACAGTGCCGCACTCCCTCAGTCCTGACCCTCTGACAATGCAGCACTCCCTCAGTACTGACCCTCTGACAGTGCAGCACTCCCTCAGTACTGACCCTCTGACAGTGCGGCACTCCCTCAGTACTGACCCTCTGACAGTGCAGCACTCCCTCAGTACTGACCCTCTGACAGTGCAGCACTCCCTCAGTACTGACCCTCTGACAGTGCAGCACTCCCTCAGTACTGACCCTCTGACAGTGCAGCACTCCCTCAGTACTGACCCTCTGACAGTGCGGCACTCCCTCAGTACTGCAGTGGGTGTGTCGGTCTGGGGTTTTGTGCTGAAGTCCTGCAGTGGGTCTTGAACCAACAATCTTTGATGCCAGAGTGAAGGGTGCTTACCTTCTCCATCACGGAAGGAACGCTGCCTCTCAAACCATTCCAAAATCTTCAGCAATCTACACATCTTTCTTTGCACAGGTTTAATGTGGAATTAGAAGTATCTATCACACCACCCTGCAATTCTCCTCAAACTGATGTGTAAGCGACATCTTATTATTTTAATTTGCAGCAAAATATTTCAGAATTCCCTCTTGACTCTTCAATGAAGCAAAATTATATTTCTGATTGGGCTGGCTGGAAGAATGTCAGGTAAGTGGCTGGGAATGTGTTGGTGATTCTGTCCTCAACCCTGTTTTTAAATTAAAGACATAAAGAATGTTCCCCGCATGTAAACAGACCGTTGGCCGATATCCATTCCTGTCGTGTCCCTCCAGTTTAACTGATACCTCTGCTCCGTATGTGAGCTGTCCCTCTGCTCTCCTGCGGGACCTCCTCATCACCGCGGGGGGTAACCTCTGACTGATCGTCATCCTTTCCCAAGGGAAAGATTCACAAACAGCTTTGCTATTCAACATGCAGAGCCTGAAAGAGCTGGAACATGGAGCTAATCAGTAACACATGAAGGTCCATCCATTGAGTATTCCAATTCGTTCAAATGCATAGACTCAAGGAAGGCCATTCGCCCCATCATACCTGTGCTAGCTCGCCGAAGCGGCGATTCCACCAGTCTTATTTCCCCGGCTCTTTACCCATGAACCAGCACTTTTCAAGCTGTGGATCCGTATGTCCTGACACAGTGATCGATCCCGACCTACCAATCCAAGTCACACACTCACTCACACTCACACCCATGCTCAGACACACTCGCACACACTCACACACACTCAAACACACACATACAGACACTGACACACGCACACTCAGACATTGACTCACTTACTCACACTCACTCACACACTGACAACACACTCAGACACTGACACACACTGACTCTCACACACACACACACACTCAGGCACTGACTCACCGACACTGACACTCACTCACACACACTGACTCTCACACACTGACCCAGACACTAACTCACACACACACACCCAGGCACTGACTCACACACTCACACACTGATTCACACACACACTCACACACTGATTCACACACACACTCACACACTGACTCATACAAACACTCAGACACTGACTCACTCACACACTCACTCACACTGACACTCACACGCTCACTCACACGCTCACTCACACGCTCACTCACACACTCACTGACTCACACACACACACTCACTGACTCACACACACACACTCACTGACTCACACACACACACTCACTGACTCACACACTCACTGACCCACACACTCACTGACTCTGACTCACACACACACTCACTGACTCACACACACACTCACTGACTCACACACACACTCACTGACTCACACACACACTCACTGACTCACACACACACACTCACTGACTCACACACTCACTGACCCACACACTCACTGACTCACTGACTCACACACACACTCACTGACTCACACACACACTCACTGACTCACACACACACTCACTGACTCACACACACACTCTTACACTGACTCACACACACACTCAGACACTGATTCACACACACACTGACTCACACACACACTCAGACACTGATTCACACACACACTGACTCACACACACACACTCAGACACTGATTCACACACACACTGACTCACACACACACACTTACACTGACTCACACACACACTCAGACACTGATTCACACACACACTGACTCACACACACACTCAGACACTGATTCACACACACACTGACTCACACACACACTTAAACACCGACTCATGCACACAGCTCCGGGTTCTTGTCCCGCTTCAGGATCAGCGAAATCGTGGAGTGTGACATCATCGGGGGCAGCTCCCCCTCTCTCCCTTGCCTCATTGAACATCCTCATCAACACCGGCCCCAATATCCTAGAGAACTTTTTATAAAACTCCACAGGGTACCCGTCCAGCCCCAGGGCTTTACCTGACTGCATGGCCTTCAGACCCTCCACTATCTCTTCCAACCTGATCGGGGCCCCCAGCCCTTCTACCAGCTCCCTGCCCGCCTTTAGAAATTCCGCCCCTCCAAGAAGTGCCTCATCCCCTCCTGCCCCGTAGGGAGTTCCGACCTATACAGCCTACTGTAGAAATCCCTAAATGCCTTATTCACCCCTGCTGAATCTCCAACCAGGTTCCCATCTCCGTCATTTACTTTCCCTATCTCCCTGGCTGCCTCCCTCTTTCTAAGCTGCTGTGCAAGCATTCTGCTGGCCTTCTCTCCATGCTCATAGATCGCCCCCCTCACCTTTCTCAGCTGCTCCACCGCCCTCCCTGTGGTTAACAAGCCAAACTCCGCCTGTAGCCTCCGTCGTTCCCTAAAAAGCCCTGCCTCTGGGGTCTCTGCATACCTCCTACCGATCTGTAGTATCTCCTTTACCAGTCGGTCCGTCTCTGCCCTGTCCACCTTCTCCCTCTGGGCCCGTATCGAGATCAGCTTCCCTCTGACCACCGCCTTCAGTGCTTCCCAGACCATCGCTGCTGAAATTTCTCCCGTGTCATTGACCTGCAGGTAGCTCTGAATACATTTCCTCAGCCGCTCGCACACCCCTTCGTCAGCCAAAAGTCCCACATCTAACCTCCATTGTGGGTGCTGATTACTGTCTTTACTAGCACGGTAGCACAGTGGTTAGCACAGTTTCTTCACAGCGCCAGGGTCCCAAGTTCAATTCCCGGCTTGGGTCACTGTCTGTGCGGAGCCTGCACGTTCTCCCCGTGTCTGCGTGGGTTTCCTCCGGGCGCTCCGGTTTCCTCCCACAGTCCAAAGATGTGCAGATTAGGTGGATTGGCCATGATAAATTGCCCTTAGTGTCCAAAAACGTTTAGGAGGGTTATTGGGTTGTGGGGATATGGTGGAAGTGAGGGCTTCAGTGGGTTGGTGCAGACTCGATGGCCGAATGGCCTCCTTCTGCACTGTATGTTCTATGTAAGGTCAACCCAGTGCGGAGCATGGTCTGAGATTGTGATCGCCGAGTACCCTGTGTCCACCACCCCTGCCAGTAAGGCCCTACTCAAAATAAAGAAATCAATCCGGGAGTACACTTTATGCATGTGTGAGTAGAAGGAGAACTCCTTCACCCTCGGCTGCCCAAATCTCCATGGATCCACCCCCTCCATCTGCTCCATGAACCCTTTTAGCTCCCCTGCCATTGCTACCCTGCCCGTTTTTGAGCTTGACCGGTCCAAGCTAGGGTCAATAACTGTGTTGAAGTCCCCTCTCATGACCAACCTGTGTGAGTCCAGGTCCGGTATCTTCCCCAGCATCCTCTTTATAAACTCCACATCATCCCAATTTGGCGCATGCACATTTACTAACACCACCTGCACCCCCTCCACTTTCCCACTGACCATAATGTACCGGCCTCCCACATCCGAGACTATTCTACCCGCCTCAAACAGCAGCCGCTTATTGATCAGGATCGCGACTCCTCTAGTCTTTGAGTCTAGTCCCGAGTGAAAGACCTGACTGACCCAGCCTTTCCTCAATCTAATCTGGTCAGTTACTCTAAGGTGCGTCTCCTGCAACATTACCACGTCCGCCTTCAGTCCCCTAAGATGCACGAACACACGGTCCCTCTTGACCGGCCCATTTAACCCTCGAACATTCCAGGTGATCAGCCTAGTTGGGGGGCTCATTGCCCCCCCCCTTTGCCGATCAGCCATCCCCTTTTTTGGGCCCGCCTCCGGCCCATGCTCCGTGCCTCCTCCGGCCTGCTCCCAGGCAGCCTCCGTCCCCAACCTCCTGTCTGTAACCCAACCCTCTCTGATAAACCGAACATATGTGCAGCCCCCCCCACTGCGCTTCTATGAGCTAGCCCACCCAGCTAGCTTGGTGGCCCCCATCCCTGGTGCCGGATAGTTTCCCACCTATTGTTCCCTCCAAACCCCCCCCCCCCCCCCCCCCCCCCGCTCATACAAACATACTCCAACATCAAACAATCCCCACACAATTGCCCAACATAAAAACACCAAAATCTAAACAAACACACCTCCATCCCCCAACAGTGCAAATGAAAACCTAAACTCACTCAGCTCTGCCACTGGTCCCAAATCAATACAGACGGCATTACAAACAGCTTCATTTTCTTTTCGCAAAGTCCAGCACGTCCTCAGGCGACTCAAAATAAAAGTGCTGTTCCTCGTGCGTGACCCAGAGACGGGCCGGATACAACAGTCTGAACTTCACCTTTTTCTTAAACAGGGTCGACCTAATCTGGTTGAAGCTGCTTTTCACGTGGCCACCTCCACACTCAGGTCCTGGTAAACCCGCAGAATACTGTTGTCCCACTTACAGCTCCGTGTCTGCTTGGCCCACTGTAGAATGTGCTCCTTATCCAAGTACCTGTGGAATCTCACCACCATTGCCCTCGGGGGGTCTCCCACTCGCGTGCGCTCTGTGAGCCCTGTCCACCTCCTAGGGCCGGGAGAATATCCCCTCCCCCAGCAGCTTCTCAAACATATCTGCGATGTCTGCCCCAGCGTCCGCTCCTTCGGACCCCTCCGGGAGCCCAACCATTCTCAAGTTCTGCCGGCGCGACCTATTCTCTCGGTCCTCCACCTTCTCCGGGAGCTTCTTCTGCTGGTCTCTCAGCATCCCCACCTCCAACTCCACCGCAGTTTGATGTTCCTCCTGCTCAGCCAGCGCCTTCTCTACTTTCTGGATCGCCCGATCTTGGGCATCCAATCTGTGCTGCAGCTGCTCAATCGACTCTTTTATCGGGTCCAAGCAGTCCCGTTTCTGCTTAGCAAAGCCTTCCTGAGTAACTTGCTTCAGCTGCTCCGTTGACCGCTGGGTCGACAAACCAGAGGTCCGGTCCTCCGCCATGCTGTCCCCTGCTGCAGCTTCAGCCCAAGCCTTCTCTGTCTTTCTGTTTCTGCCTTTACCAGCACTTCTAGTCCTTCTCTCCATGCACCGATGTGGGAATTCAGGACACAATTGCCTCCGTCGTCAGTTTTACAATTCATGTCCGGCAGGAAATCGGGGGGGAAAGGTCCAAAAGTCCGACCAGAGCGGGAGCCGCCAAATGTGCTTCATAGCCGCCACCGGGAGTCGTTCCCACCCTTTCTGAGATGGAACTTTGTGAGATAACCGGTGAGGGGGGTGGGGAAAATCACAGAATGATATCTTGCCACCGAGGTTCCCGTTTAACCGATCCCGTGAGATTTTCCACCGGCATCTCCATTTTCGCCCCCAGCGAATTCGGGCAGGAAATGGCCAGCTTAGTGTCAGATAAATGGTGTAAATCGAACAACAAGTCCTGGAGATTGACAGCTCACTGTGCATTCCCATCCCCTGTATCCGCTTGCTGATTAATGTGTCATTAACATGATCCAATCCCAGCAATATAAAACAATTTGGATCATTTAGAACTGGCTTATTCCTCCACTGTAATATTCTACTCGCTGCTGGAATGTCTGATTTTAAAGGCCTCACGTTGCAACCCTCCAGAGATACAGTGTGAGAGTTGAAGCAATGTCAAAGGTGGGAAAGGTTTGATTTAAGAGTATTTGAGACATGGGTACAGCAATCTGACTAAGTTTGGCCCAGCAGGAAGTTCCCCATCTTGCTGGCCCTCCTTTAGCAGGTAGCTGACCCCCAGCCGGAGCTTTGCCATCTCACCTTCTGGGAATAACAGGAATGTGCAGCTTCAATTAGACGTAAATGTTGAACAATCACACCAAAGGGAAATGATCTGGGTCTGAAAAAATACACCTGCCATAAACAGGCAGCAAGGAACTGGAAGAGTAACTGCACTGGAATTCCCTGAGCTCGGAGAGTCATTAAAGAGAACTAAAGTGAACACACATGATAACTCACCCACAGACACATAGACATACAAACGTACACACAGACATAGACAGGGGCTGGTTTAGCTCACAAGGCTAAATCGCTGGCTTTTAAAGCAGACCAAGCAGGCCAGCAGCACGGTTCGATTCCCGTACCAGCCTCCCCGGACAGGCGCCGGAATGTGGCGACTAGGGGCTTTTCACAGTAACTTCATTGAAGCCTACTCGTGACAATAAGCGATTTTCATTTCATTTCACATACACACGCAAACACTTCGACATACAAACGTACACACAGACATAGACACAAACATATACACAGACATAGACACAAACATATACACAGACATACACACCCACAGACTCATAGACATACAAATACACGCACAGACATAAACACAGACATATACACACACAAATATGCAAACACAGGCACGCACAGACTCACACACACTTGCAGTGTAAGGGTCTAGAATAGAAAGTGTTAATGTGGCACTCTAACGTACTGCCCACAATGTAATGCAAATTAACACATGACCTGGGTCTGAAAGGCAGTCTTGGACTGGACAGAGACTTGTGTAGAGGCAAGCTTGGAGACAGCTCCTAACTTAGACTGGATACGGTATATAGTTACAAAGTTATGTGCAGTTAATAAACACTTACTGTTGAACTACATAAGACTCAGAACCTCTTCATCAGACCTACAAACTACACACAGTGGGCTTGATTCTCCCATTCTGGGGTTATGTCCTCACGCCGGCGTGGGAGCAGTGGCGTTTTATGCCAGAAAAAATGGCGTAAATCAGCCACCGTTCCCTGTGTTGCTGGGGGTTAGCAGGTCGGCAGCGTAGAGCACTCGGCTCCAGCTGCCAATACGCCCCAGAGATTTGCCGGGTCCATGGCGGCGCACGCACACGGCGGCAGCCTGAAGCAGCCGTGCCGTGCAACATGGCAGATCCCGCTTGCGGACCCAGCCTGCGAAATAGCGCCCCCCCGTCGGCTGGTTCGCGCGCCCCAAACCACCCACCCACAGTGCCTCCAGCTCCGAATATTGTCCCTCCTGCCCGCGGATCGACCCTCTCCTGACTGTGACAGTGCGGGACTGTGTCCGCAGCTGCCGCACCGCGATCTGACGGGTGAGACCACACGAGCCCCACGCCCTCGGGAACTCGGCCGGTCGGGCGCGGAGCATCGAGGCGGCGGCCCTCAGGCAATGTCCCAGGCCATCGATACGTGGCCGCTTTGGAAGGGGCAGAGTATCACGAAAGCGGCGTCGCTCCCAATTCGATCGGGAACCGGATTCTCCCACCGGTCAGCGACCGGAGAATCCAGCCCAACATCTTAAAACAACACTGACATACACACACAGTCACACTCACATACTAACACACTTAGACATTTTCAAACTCACACACGCACATGTGAAACACACAGACATACTCACATACACACACAGATGCAAACACATACATACACATACATACGGACACGCACACACAGACATACACATGTGCACAGACATAACTACGCACACTCACATACTAACAGACATTCAGATGCAGCACACAAAATAGACATAAGCATTCACACACACAGACATAGGCACACACACAAGACAGATACGTGGCTAGACACATACACACCCACACACAAACACACACTCATACGGACACAGACACATGCACTCCCACATTCACACACACAGACATAAGCACACACACACACAAGACAGATACATGGATAGACACATAAATCCTCACACACACACACTCATACACACACAGGCATGCCTACAATCAGGCACAAATCCCTTGATTCACTAACCAAAGCATTTTTGCAGGAGAAAGTTCCAGATTTGGAATACTTTTTGTGTGCAGGAATGC
The DNA here is from genome assembly GCF_902713615.1 of Scyliorhinus canicula. Classification (NCBI taxonomy): domain Eukaryota; kingdom Metazoa; phylum Chordata; class Chondrichthyes; order Carcharhiniformes; family Scyliorhinidae; genus Scyliorhinus; species Scyliorhinus canicula. The sequence goes on along the minus strand of NC_052155.1, from coordinate 187,586,101 downwards.
TATTTTATGTTAATCCTAATCGGACTGGCTCTAATTTTAAGGGGCTGTGCTGTCTTCTTTTGGCAAGCTAGCCGGACGACACATCTTCTCCCTCCTAATGAATCATATGAACATTTTAAACAGTCTCAATTAGATCACTCCTCAATCCTCTGAACTCTGATGAATGCTACTCAAATCTGCGCAATCCGTCCTTATAATTTAACCCTTTTAACTCTGGTATCATTCTGGTAAATCTGTATAAATTACAACACGTTGACACCCAAATCTCTTCGCTCCTCCACCTCTTGGACGTTCTCTCACCAGTAAGACCACATTCCAGTTTGTCTTTCTGTGATCCATTGTGGGCAATCTCACCCTTGTCCGGATTGAACTCCATCTGTCTCAGATTTTCCATACTGGAAACATACTGGACAATTGGGGGGTGGGTGGCAATATCACTTAGAATTGCCCTCCAGAAAAGATATGTCTATGTCCCATTGGGTCATTCTACCCAATTAATTTAGTAAAGTCTCAGTAACTGGATAAAGAACTCGTGATTCCTTCATCCAGGTCATTAATTTTCATGGTTTAAATGGAGACCCATGCTCAGAACCCCCCCCCCCCCCCCCCCCACCTCCGACCAGTTTCAACTGAGAAAGTGATCAGAGGGAGATTGGAAATAAACGCTGGGGCTACGGATACCAGCTGGGTTTGGGAGAGGGTTTAAGGTCTGAATTATCACCCTCCCTACCCTGAGCTACAGTCAGGTCTTCAATCTCAAACACTGGCCAATGGGGGCACATTTTCATTGTGCCAGTTTTTGCATGCTTTGTGAAACGTGCCATTATGTAGAATTTACAGCACAAAAATCAGGCCATTCAGCCCGACTGCTTCGTGCTGGTGTTCATGCTCCACACAAACCTTACCTCATCTCCCCTCCCATCCCCACATCTTTCTATTTATCTCTCCCTCATGTGTTTATACAGCTTCCCCCTTAAATGCATAAGTGTTATTCATTGCAAACCACTCCCTGTGGGAGTGAGTCCCACATTCTCCCCACTCCCTGTGGGAGTGAGTCCCACATTCTCCCCACTCCCTGTGGGAGTGAGTCCCACATTCTCCCCACTCCCTGTGGGAGTGAGTCCCACATTCTCCCCACTCCCTGGAAAAAGGAAGTTTCTGCTAAGGTCCCTGTTGGATTTATGAGTCACTATCTTATCTTTACAGCCCCTGATCCCCATACAGCTGCAAACATCTTCTCCACATCTACCCTAATAAACAGCCTTAATGAGTCCTTCTTTCCAGCCTTGGCACTCTCGTGCATTTCTGTTACCCCCATCTCCAGTGTCTGTATCTGTACGTTGCGGATTAGGAGCGGTATTAATAAACACTGGAGGGTTGTGGAGCTCAATTGGAGGTTCTGAATGACAGAGTTGTTTCAGACACTGTCTGGAGTTTTACTCTGTGTGAGGGGTGAGGTTGGCTTTGGACAGTGTGGTTTCTGCAGGAGACTCAGTCAGTTTGAACAGATATTCTGACTTTACTTACTTCCAACTACAAGGAAAAACAAGCCGCAAAGGTTATGTACGTTTGAGGTGAATAGAGAGAGGAAGCTTGGAGGAGGGATGTGTGCGATGGACGGCTGGTTCTTTATCGTTCCATCTTAAACTGGTGGCCAAAGTTAGAGTGACCCCTCCCTCCAGCTTTCAACCACAGACACTCCATTACACAGAGCAATGGGACACGAACAGAGAAATGCATCGCAACGCTTTGTTGATGCTACATTAACACTTCTCGAACTCAAGTAAGTTAAGACAAAATCTTGGCCGACACTCCATTGTGACAGCTCACCACGGCAACAAATACTGAAAATTCTGTCCTGCTCCTTCAGTGCAAAAAAACATTTGAAGAATGTCACTTGCCCCCCTCAAAGCTTCTCACTGTTTCAAACTATGGTTAACATATTCATACAGTCCCCTGCTGAAAGCAGAAGGCCACTGTGGGGGTTAACACCTTCGCCACTTCCAAATAAAATTGTACAATCACGGCTTGTATCCGTTCAGTCGCGGGTGCACAGCCAGTGTGTGGAGCAGTGTCACCAGGTTCTGTTATGATGAGGGTGTTGGATCTGGTCCCGTGTTTACAGACTTGTTTATACACAGAGCAGTCTTTCCGTTCAATAGACTGAAGAGAGGCCAAATCGAAAGATGTCTGGTGGAGACTGAGATTGTCCCTGTCTGTTTGAAACGCTCACAATTCTTTCACCAGAGTGTGCAGCTCTGGCTTTTCGACGCATTTAGCACAACTGAACAAAATCTATTTGTGCCAGGCAGTGTGAAGGACTGCTGTGAAGCACCTGTGTGTTCAGTGGGGGTAAGATTCCCCACCTTAGCCCCAGGAAACATAACAAATACAGAATAGAAACGGAACATTGGACACAACCTGCACGTGGCAATTAAACCACTTTCTTTACCAATCAAACGGGAGCTCCATGAATGAATCGTTTTTAAAATAAATTTAGAGTACCCAATTCATTTTTTCCAATTAAGGGGCAATTTAGCGTGGCCAATCCACCTACCCGGTACCTCTTTGGGTTGTGGGGGGAGAGAATGTGCAAACTCCACACATACAGTGACCAAGAGCCGGGATCAAACCTGGGACCTTGCCGCCGTGAGGCAGCAGTGCTAACCCACTGCGCCACCGTGCTGCCCTCAATGGGGTGAATCCTGACCTTGTGCGATCTTGTTGGTCTCATTCTTTACATTTCTCCCCAACTTTATTTCGATTGCAGTGACTGAAATGAGATGTTAGGCAGAGCTGATGATTTGCCATCACTCCAGTTATGGAATTATAGAATGGTAGCAGCCCAGAGGGAAGCCATTTACCCCATCACATCTGTGCCCCCTCCCTGCAAGAGTAACTCAGCTAATCCCAGTCTCCCACCTTATCCTCACTGCCCTGGGCTGCCTTTTCCCATCAACTGGTTCTCCAATTATGTTTTGAAAGCCACGGTTGAACCTGCGTCCACCACACTTGGCAGACCCCATCCCAGATCCTAACCATTCGCTGTTCGACCCAATTCATTTTTCCAATTAAGGGGCAATTTAGCGTGGCCAATCCACCTACCCTGCACATCTTTGTGTTGTGGGGGCGAAATCCACGCAAACACGGGGAGAATGTGCAAACTCCACACGGACAGTGACCCAGAGCAGGAATCGAACCTGGGACCTCGGCGCTGTGAGGCAGCAATGTTAACCACTGCGCCACTCTGCTGCCCTGGTGTGTTATATTTTAGTGCAGCTTCACAAACGGCCACCCACTTTAACCTGCACAGCTAACTCAAAGGGAGCTGCTTCAGAATATCGTTGGAACAAAATCCATAAACTGCTCACTTAAACCACATTCATTCATCAGCCAACGTTGTCATGCAAAGCCCGACATCTGCAATCGAACAAAACACACTTCCACGGTCATCAAACAGAAATACTACATTCATAAAAAGAAAGCAGCATCTAAAACAGACACCGTGTATTAAATATACGCAGCATATGCAACCACATAGCACAGTTGGCTTACGAGCAGCTTTCATACAAACACATCTCTATTGGATCAGCTTTCAGAATATCCTGAACAATTGCAGTATTGTTAATGCAGGAGAGCCATCCAGCTTCTGACCAACATCAGCAAATCTTGTCAAGGTTCACCAGCCTGATTGGGGCTTTCGTATCAAGGGATCCAGGCTGTCACATCCAGCATGCTGCAGATTACTTTGAGCTTGGCATGTGAAGATCATCCAATACAACAAGAGAAAGTTGCATTTAAACAGCGTCTTTAACACAGGAAAACATTCCTAGCTGCTTCACCGGCACAATATCAATCAAACAACTGACACCATGAGGAGGTCTGAGGGCAGGTCGCAAAAGCCCGGTCAAAGAGGGAGATTTTAAGGAGCTTCTTCAAGGAGGAGAGAGAGGTGGAGGGATTTAGGGAGGGAAATCCAGAGCATAGAGTCCAGGCAGCTGAAGACACGGCCGTCAGCGTTGGAGTGGCGGAAATTGAGGATGCTCAAGAGGCCAGAACTGGAGAGAGCGCAGATTGTTTAGGAGGGTTGTAAGGCTGGAGGAGGTTACAGAGATAGGGAGGGTTGTAAGGCTGGAGGAGGTTACTGAGATAGGGAGGGTTGTGAGGCTGGAGGAGGTTACAGAGATAGGGAGGGTGGAAGGGACTGGAGGAGATTACAGAGATAGGGAGGGTGGAAGGGACTGGAGGAGATTACAGAGATAGTGAGGGTGGAAGGGACTGGAGGAGATTACAGAGATAGGGAGGGTGGAAGGGAGTGGAGGAGGTTACAGAGATAGGGAGGGTGGAAGGGACTGGAGGAGATTACAGAGATAGGGAGGGTGGAAGGGACTGGAGGAGATTACAGAGATAGGGAGGGTGGAAGGGAGTGGAGGAGGTTACAGAGATAGGGAGGGTGGAAGGGACTGGAGGAGATTACAGAGATAGGGAGGGTGGAAGGGACTGGAGGAGATTACAGAGATAGGGAGGGTGGAAGGGACTGGAGGAGGCTACAGGGATAGGGAGGGTGGAAGGGACTGGAGGAGATTACAGAGATAGGGAGGGTGGAAGGGACTGGAGGAGGTTACAGAGATAGGGAGGGTGGAAGAGACTGGAGGAGGCTACAGGGATAGGGAGGGTGGAAGGGACTGGAGGAGATTACAGAGATAGGGAGGGTGGAAGAGACTGGAGGAGATTACAGAGATAGGGAGGGTGGAAGGGAGTGGAGGAGGTTACAGAGATAGGGAGGGTGGAAGGGACTGGAGGAGATTACAGAGATAGGGAGGGTGGAAGGGACTGGAGGAGATTACAGAGATAGGGAGGGTGGAAGGGACTGGAGGAGGCTACAGGGATAGGGAGGGTGGAAGGGACTGGAGGAGATTACAGAGATAGGGAGGGTGGAAGGGACTGGAGGAGGTTACAGAGATAGGGAGGGTGGAAGAGACTGGAGGAGGCTACAGGGATAGGGAGGGTGGAAGGGACTGGAGGAGATTACAGAGATAGGGAGGGTGGAAGAGACTGGAGGAGATTACAGAGATAGGGAGGGTGGAAGGGACTGGAGGAGGTTATAGAGATAGGGAGGGTGGAAGGGACTGGAGGAGATTACAGAGATAGGGAGGGTGGAAGGGACTGGAGGAGGTTATAGAGACAGGGAGGGTGGAAGGGACTGGAGGAGGCTACAGAGATAGGGAGGGTGGAAGAGACTGGAGGAGATTACAGAGATCGGGAGGGTGGGAGGGACTGGAGGAGGCTACAGAGATAGGGAGTCAAGGAGGCAGTGGAAGGATTTGCAAAGAAGGATCAGAATTTTGAAATTCAGGTATTGTCAGCCTAATGTAGGTCAACAAGCAGGTGGGGGCGGCGGATGAATGATACCTGGTGTGAGTTAGGACCTGGCAGCAGAGTTTTGGATGAGCTGAGTTTTACGAAGAGTGAAAGCTGGCACTCAGGCTGGGAGAGAATTGGGACAGTTAATTCTTGAGGTAACAAAGGCATGAGGTCCGACATCATTGGGGAAACTGGGTACCCTCCACAGGTTCTGCGTTCCCTTGCTTCCAGCTTGAGTTGAAGCAGCAGGAGGTGCAGGCACTGACAATTAGAGAAGGAGATCTTACCTTGCGCAGCCACTGCGTGTTGTTGTCCGACCTGTTCTCCAGCTGCTGCAGCTTCTGCGACGGCCACTCTTGCTCTTCCTGGGGCGCGTCCCGCTGAAGGGAATTGCTGCTGCGGTGCTCGGGAGTCGTGCGGCAGCCCCCCTCGGGTTCGGGCAGGACGAAGGTGTAGCTGCACGCTCCGTTCTGGACCCGGCTGAGCTTCCTGCGGCCTCCCTCAATCCCCCTGGACTGGCCACTACAGCCAGCGTGAGCCAGAGCAGCACACAGCAGGGCCACTGAGAGAGAATCCATCGCCCACATTCCCTCTGCCGCTCTCTCACTGACTCCTTTACGTTTTCTCTTCAATCCTCTTGGTGAAACCCAACAAAATTCTGGGCAATGATTTCACCTTCGGCTCTTTAACTGATTGCAATTTTGAGTTAGACCGAGCAGGTGATTTAAACAGTATTCTTCTAAAATATCAAAGATTGAACGAGTGACAGTCTGATTCTCCTCTCTCCGAGGGGCTGTCTCACTCACTTCAGCACCAACACTCAATGAAAGCATTTGGCTGTTTCTCAGTTTGTTGTCGATTAAAGCTCCTTCAGCCCATGTACTGAGCTCGAGGCTGGAAACTCCTCACTGAATCCTGACTGAAGAACACAGCGTAAGCTCAGGCTGGAGGGAAACGTCCAAAGACTTTGACAGGAATGTGTGCGCCACTATGCGAAGGATGCCTGATACCCGAGTTTTACAGGGATCATCTTACAACACACACAAGAAAAACACTGCTGGTATCTGACCTCAAGCACATGGAGCAATCCAGCCCCCTGTTGCCCTTATCTGGTTGGTGTCCACCTTTCAGTTTCCCTCTGTCAATCGGCCAGTCAAAGCTAAGTTCTCTTTGGACGTGGAGAATCTCAGAATCCACAGACTCTGTTCAGAAGCTGTCGTCTGCAGTCTGGTGTTGCAGCAAAACAGCAAAGTTACTGCAGGCAATTAGAATAAATTACATGGCTCTGTGAACTGAACAGGACCCAGCAGATTTAATAAAAGCAGAGCACAGTCAGAGATTACACTGAATTCCTGATCATTTCACTGCTTTCCTCTACTTCTGAATCTCTGCCAACTGCTGACAGACTCGTCAACTTCTGCTTTTTTACACTTTCCGATCAGTCTAACCTCCTCCTCTCCCTCCCTCTCGCACACAAACACACATATTCTCTACTCCCTCTCACAATCTCTCTCACTTTCCCTCTCACATTCTCTATCTCAGTCATTTTCATTTTCACTTTCTCTCTCACTTTCTCTCATTCTCTCATGTTCCCTCTCCCCTTTCTCTCTCTCTCTCTCTCTCATCACTTTCACTCTCACATTCCCTCCCTCGCGTTCTGAAAAATGAAATGAAAATCGCTTATTGTCACGAGTAGGCTTCGATGAAGTTACTGTGAAAAGCCCCTAGTCGCCACATTCCGGCGCCTGTCCGGGGAGGCTGGAACGGGAGGCTGGAACCGTGCTGCTGGCCTGCTTGGTCTGCTTTAAAAGCCAGCGATTTAGCCCAGTGAGCTAAACCAGCCCCTCTCTCACGTCCGCTATCAATTCCTCTCTCATTCTCTAACGTTCCTCCTCTCATACTCTCACTCACATTCCCTCTTTCACTCTCCTGTATTCTCACTTTCACAAATCATTCTCTCGCTCACTTTCTCTCCCCCACATGCTCAACCTCTCTCGCATTCCCTTCCTCACATTCTCTCTCTCGCACCATCTCTCTCTCACACACTCTCACACTCCCTTGCTCACCCTTCACCAATCAACCCTATTGGATGATACTGTGCACTTACATGGTAATTGACGATGATCAGACTGATATCTCAGTACAGAGCATGTCAATGCCTCTAGTGCTTTGATGATAAACTGCAACATATAAGTTCCTGCCCTGGGACATGAGGCTGTACAGCTGGAGAATGCACATGTCATTTGTTTTCTGCCAGAAGAGCTGGGTGAGCTGTGTCCCATTGATCACCCTCTGGGCATTGGAGAATATCGACATACCAAACACTCACAGCAGCAGTGGCAAATTTGGTGTTTTGACAGTTTTCTCAATTGCTGACTGTTGTTGAGAGTGAGTATGTTTGCCTTTCACCTCTGACAACCGCACTCAAACTCAGCCTTCGTGTAAGCGGCTTTTATCATGGATTATCGCTAAGGAGCTCTGAAAATGTTATAATTCTCTGAAGCATCAGAAAGTGCAGCAGACACTGAATTACTGTCACACCAAATGTACAGCCCAGAAACAGGCCATTCGGCCTGCTCCATTTAGGCTCCACATGAGCCTCCTCCTAGCCCCTCTTCAGCTAGTCCCAGTCCCATATCCTTCTATTTCTCTCTCCCTCTTTACTTATCCAACTTTCCCCTTAAACGTATCTCTGTTATTGACCTCGACCACTCGCTGTGGGAGAGAGTCCCACTTTCTCCCCACTCCCAGTGGGAGCGAGTCCCACATTCTCCCCCACTCCCTATGGGAGCGGGTTCCACATTCTCCCCTCTCCCTGTGGGAGCGGGTTCCACATTCTCCCCACTCCCAGTGGGAGTGAATCCCACATTCTCCCCCACTCCCTGCAGGAGTGAGTCCCACATTCTCCCCCACTCCCTGCGGGAGCGAGTCCCACATTCTCCCCTCTCCCTGTGGGAGCGGGTTCCACATTCTCCCCACTCCCAGTGGGAGTGAATCCCACATTCTCCCCCACTCCCTGCGGGAGCGAGTCCCACATTCTCCCCTCTCCCTGTGGGAGTGAGTCCCACATTCTCCCCACTCCCTGTGGGAGCGTGTCCCACATTCTCCCCACTCCCTGTGGGAGCGAGTCCCACATTCTCCCCCACTCCCTGCAGGAGTGAGTTCCACATTCTCTCCACTCCTTGTGGGAGCGAGTCCCACATTCTCCCCACTCCCTGTGGGAGCGAGTCCCACATTCTCCCCACTCTCTGTGGGAGCGAGTTCCACATTCTCCCCACTCTCTGTGGGAACGAGTTCCACATTCTCCCCACTCTCTGTGGGAGCGAGTCCCACATTCTCCCCACTCCCTGTGGGAGCGAGTCCCACATTCTCCACACTCCCTGCAGGAGTGAGTTGCACATTCTCCCCACTCCCTGTGGGAGTGTGTTGCACATTCTCCCCACTCCCTGTAGGAGTGAGTCCCACATTCTCCCCACTCCCCGTGGGAGTGAGTTGCACATTCTCCCCACTCCCTGTGGGAGCGAGTCCCACATTCTCCCCTCTCCCTGTGGGAGCGAGTCCCACATTCTCCCCACTCCCTGTGGGAGAGAGTCTCACATTCTCCCCACTCCCTGTGGGAGAGAGTCCCACATTCTCCCCACTCCCTGTGGGAGAGAGTCCCACATTCTCCCGACTCCCGGTGGGAGTGTGTTGCACATTCTCCCACTCCCAGTGGGAGTGAGTCCCACATTCTCCCCCACTCCCTGTGGGAGTGAGTCCCACATTCTCCCCTCTCCCTGTGGGAGAGAGTCGCACATTCTCCCCACTCCCTGTGGGAGAGAGTCCCACATTCTCCCGACTTCCCGTGGGAGTCAGTCCCACATTCTCCCCACTCCCCGTGGGAGCGAGTCCCACAATCACACCACTCTCCCGGTTAAGAAGTTTCTCCTGAATTCCCGATTGGATTTACGAGTGATCATCTTATATTTATGACCCCTAATTCTGCTCTTGCCCACAGGTGAAAACGCCTTCACTGCAAATGCCCAGTCAAACCCTATTCGGGGCACCATCTAGAACATTCCACCTGAAATGGTGGTGAACGCTGATTCCATAAATGATTTGAAGAGGGAGTTTGAGGAGGAGGAACTGGCAGAGTGCCGGAGAAAGGGCAGGAGTGGAGGATGAAGCATGACTGCTGTTCCAAAGAGCTAGCACAGGCATGATGGGCTGAATGGCCTCCTTCTGTGCTGGAAGAATCTGTGAATCTAAATCTGAAAGAGCTCCGTCAGCCACAGGTCTGGTTTATGATGAAGCTCTCAGTTCTGATTGGTATCACCATCCAGATCTATTCTGCACCTCGAAATTCTTTATGCAATAAAGAGATAGGAACTGTTTGCAGAAATCAAGCCTGGCTATGTAAATAAGCAGCCGTCTTGGACAAACACGATTCCACAAACCTCGATGAAAGGACTGACATTCATTCCTCTTTGGTGATATTACTTAGCAGGAAAAAGAGAACTTACATTTTTATAGCAGTTCCCACTTTCCCCTGGGAGATGCTGAGGTTAATTATTGCACCATCGCTCCTGCCCCCTCGACCACACCGACACGAGCCTGGAACAGAGGCGGGATGGCGTCACAGGGGCTCAGTGGGGCAGCGTTCCTCCCTCTGTGTCCCCAGGTTCTGGGTTCAAGTCCCACTCCAGAGACTTGAGCACAACGTCCAGGCTGATGCTTGAAGCTGTGTTGTCAGGGATGCCTGCTTGCAGATAAGACATTGAAGCCACGGCCTTTGCAGCCCTCTCAGGTCGAGGTGAAGTATCCCTGGATACAATTGTGAACAACAGTGGGCAGATTTCCCCCTGGGCACACGATAATTATCCTCAAATTTACAAAAATGTATCCTTTCATGAGAGACGCACTGTTCTGTTCCTCATTCTGATTGGCTCGCAGGAATATTGGATCGAAAATTGCCAATGGTGAAACGGAATAACACATCGTAGATCGGAACAGCCCAGAAGGAGGCCATTCGGCCCATTGTGACCGCCCTGACTCTTTGACGGACCGATGCAGTTAGTCCCACTCCCCTGCTCTTTCCCCATTTCGCCCCTGAGCAAAATGTTTATCATCAATATTTGCTTCAACATTCTTGTGACACATTTTAAAGCAAAAAGTGCAGAGGATACCGGAAGTCTGCAGAGGGATTTGGATAGGTTGGATAGGGCAGCACGGTAGCATTGTGGATAGCACAATCGCTTCACAGCTCCAGGGTCCCAGGTTCGATTCCGGCTTGGGTCACTCTCTGTGCGGAGTCTGCACATCATCCCCGTGTGTGCGTGGGTTTCCTCCGGGTGCTCCGGTTTCCTCCCACAGTCACAAAGATGTGCAGGTTAGATGGATTGGCCATGATAAATTGCCCTTAGTGTCCAAAATTGCCTTTAGTGTTGGGTGGGGTTACTAGGTTATGGGGATAGGGTGGAGATGTGGACCTTGGGTAGGGTGCTCTTTCCAAGAGCCAGTGCAGACTCGATGGGCCGAATGGCCTCCTTCTGCACTGTAAATTCTATGGAATTCTATGAAAAAAGGTTAAGCGAATGGGCTAGATCTGGCAGATGGAATACAATGTTGACAAATGTGAGGTTATCCATTTTGGTAGGAATAACAGCAAAAGGGATTATTATTTAAATGATAAAATATTAAAACTTGCTGCTGCGCAGAGAGACCTGGTGTGCTAGTGCATGAGTCACAAAAAGTTGGTTTACAGGTGCAACAGGTGATTAAGAAGGCAAATGGAATTTTGTCCTTCATTGCTAGAGGGATGGAGTTTAAGACTAGGGAGGTTATGCTGCAATTGTATAAGGTGTTAGTGAGGCCACACCTGGAGTATTGTGTTCAGTTTTGGTCTCCTTACTTGAGAAAGGACGTACTGGCACTGGAGGGTGTGCAGAGGAGATTCACTAGGTTAATCCCAGAGCTGAAGGGGTTGGATTATGAGGAGAGGTTGAGTAGACTGGGACTGTACTCATTGGAATTTAGAAGGATGAGGGGGATCTTATAGAAACATATAAAATTATGAAGGGAATAGATAGGATAGATGCGGGCAGGTTGTTTCCACTGGTGGGTGAAAGCAGAACTAGGGGGCATAGCCTCAAAATAAGGGGAAGTAGATTTAGGGCTAAATTTAGGAGGAACCTCTTCACCCAAAGGGTTGTGAATCTATGGAATTCCTTGCCCAGTGAAGCAGTTGAGGCTCCTTCATTACATGTTTTTAAGGTAAAGATAGATAGTTTTTTGAAGAATAAAGGGATTAAGGGTTATGGTGTTCGGGCCGGAAAGTGGAGCTGAGTCCACAAAAGATCAGCCATGATCTAATTGAATGGCGGAGCAGGCTCGAGGGGCCAGATGGCCGACTCCTGCTCCTAGTTCTTATATTCTTATGTTCTGTTGTGCGACTCAAATTGTTACAGCCACGTGGCAGATCAGTGAGAGGGTTCAGGGGCTGAAGCAGGGCATTTAACATTGTTCTGTGTCCCACTGACAACTTTGGTTTGGTGGTAGTTGTTCTCCTGGTTTAGGCCACACAAAGTGAATGACGCATTTAGATTGGGCCCAATACTCTGAGTGCCCACAGGTACCTGGAGGATGGGCACAGGTCCTTTAAGTCACCGTGTCACAAAACCTTTTGGGGCCACACATTTAAATAAATCACCCGCACATCCCAAAGAACAACCTCGCGGGTACGTTGCTTCCGAGAGTCAGTGAGATGTGTAGAAACACTTGCCTTTATATAGCACCTTTCATGACCTCAGGACTCCCAATGTGCTTTACCCCCAGTGAAGTATATTTTGAACTGTTGTAATGTAGGAAATGTAGTCGCCAATTTGTGCATAGCAAGATCTCACAATCGGATCCAATAGAACATAGAACAGTACAGCACAGAACAGGCCCTTCGGCCCTCGATGTTGTGCCGAGCAATGATCACCCTACTCAAACCCACGTATCCACCCCATACCCGTAACCCAACAACCCCCCCCCTTAACCTTACTTCTTAGGACACTACGGGCAATTTAGCATGGCCAATCCACCTAACCTGCACATCTTTGGACTGTGGGAGGAAACCGGAGCACCCGGAGGAAACCCACGTAGACACTGGGAGAACGTGCAGACTCCGCACAGACACTGACCCAGCGGGGAATCGAACCTGGGACCCTAGCGCTGTGAAGCCACAGTGCTAACCGCTATGCTACCGTGCTGCCCATAAGAGGGAGGGATGGAGATAGAGTGGCAAGGAGAGATAGAGAAAGACACAGAGAGGGCAAGACGGACAGAGAGTGAGGGAAGGAAAGAAAGATATAGAGAGAGATAGAGACAGAAAGAGAGGGAGCAAGGTCCAGAGAGAGAGAGAGAGAGAGAGAGGGAGGGAAAGACACAGAGATAAAGGGCGGGATTCTCCGACCCCACGCAGGGTCGGAGAATTGGCGGGAAGCGGCGTGATTTCCGCTCCCGCAGGTCTCCTAATTCTCCCGCCGGTAAAAAACCGGCGTTGTGCAAATCCCGCCGGCAGCCTGTGAAAACAGCTGGCGCCGGCGGGATTTCTTTTTTTAACAACTAACCTTAAATCTCCGGCCCGGATGGGCCGAAGTCCCGCCGCTGGGAGGCCTTCTCCCGCCGCCGAGGTGTACACCACCTCGGAAACGGCGGACTCAGCGGCGCGAGCGGGCCCCCGGGGTCCTGGGGGGGGCGGGGGGCGATCGGACCCGGGGGGGTGCCCCCACGGAGGCCTGGCCCGCGATCGGGGCCCCCCGCTCACTCCGCGGGCAGTGCCGTGGGGGCACTCTTTCTCCTTCCGCGCCGCCACGGCCTCCGCCATGGCGGACGCGGAGGAGAACCCCGCATCGCGCATGCGCCGGCAGTGAGGTCAGCGGCCAGCTGCCGCTGACGTCACTGCCGGCGCATGCGCCGACCGCCGAAAGCCTTTCGGCCAGCCCCGCTTCCGACTGCGCCGGGTGTTTGCGCCAGTCTACCGGTGCAAACTGCTCCGGCGCGGGGCTGGCCCCCAAAGGTGGGGAGAATTCCCCACCTTTGGAGGAGGCGCGACCCCTGAGTGGTTGGCGCCACTCCCCTACACTGGCACCCTCCGTCACGCCGGGTAGGGGAGAATCCCGCCCAATGATACAAAGAGAGGGAGAGAGAGATAAAGAGGGAAAGAGCATGTCATGATATGCAAACATTCAACCAATGAACACTCAGAATAGGACACAACCAATGGGCAGTCAGGACACTTAGAGGTGGCATCACCACAAGGGGGCATGACATAAACACTATAAAAGGGATGAGGCACTCACATCCTGCCTCTTTCCACTGACAGACATCTCGAGAGTTAGACAGCGTTGATCAGCAGCATCACACCCCAGCACGTGGCTTAGAGCAAGCTGGTACAGTTAGACTGAGTTACTACAGTTAGATTAGCAGAGAGTCAAACTCATTTGAGAACCGTGTTAATAGTTCAATAAACACGTTCAACTCATTTCAGAGTCTGGAGCATCCTTTAGTTAAGACTGCATCAAGTAGCAGCCTGTGTTATCAGAAGCAGCCGAACACAACAGAGCAGAGGGAAAGAGAGAGAGAGAGAGAGAGCTAGAAAGAGAGGGGGACAGAGAGGGAGAGACAGAGAGGGAGAGACAGAGAGCGAGACAGAGAGTGAGAGACAGAGCGAGAGAGAGAGAGGGAGAGACAGAGAGCGAGAGACAGAGAGCAAGAGACAGAGAGGGGGAGAGAGAGAGCGAGAGAGAGAGAGAGAGGGAGAGACAGAGAGCGAGAGACAGAGAGGGAGAGACAGAGAGGGAGAGACAGAGAGGGAGAGACAGAGAGAGAGAGACAGAGAGCGAGAGAGAGAGGGAGAGACAGAGAGCGAGAGACAGAGAGCAAGAGACAGAGAGGGGGGAGAGAGAGAGTGAGAGAGAGAGAGAGGGAGAGACAGAGAGCGAGAGACAGAGAGGGAGAGACAGAGAGGGAGAGACAGAGAGAGAGAGACAGAGAGCGAGAGAGAGAGGGAGAGACAGAGAGTGAGAGACAGAGAGTGAGAGAGCTGTAGTGAGAGACAGATGGATGAGAAAGAGGAAACCTCGAGGTATAACACCCCCCACCACCCACCGGCTTCCCCCTCCACACCCCCCACACCCTGTCCCCAACCACTGGCTCCCTCACACTGCCACCCACCACACCCACTGTCCCCAACCCTTTAAACCCAAAGTTTTAATCTGAAACGTTTGTCCCTTTGATTCTAAAATGTCTTGTGGAAACAACAGGAGTGGTTGGCTGTTTACTCAAGCAGAACAAATAAGCGTTACAGTCAAGAAGAGTGATTAATAACTCATTGGCTATCCGGGATTGGCTATCCGGGATTAGCTATCCGGGATTGGCTATCCGGGATTGGCTATCCGGGATTGGCTATCCGGGATACGTTATCCTGAAGTTTGGGAAAGAAAGTTGAGCAAATGCTCACTTATAAAGGGACCTGGACAGGAGCAAAAACAGACCCAGATCATACCTCCCAAACTGACCCCAGACTGGACACGGCACACATCACTGACACTCTGGCAGTGCAGCACTCCCTCAGTACTGACCCTCTGACAGTGCGGCACTCCCTCAGTACTGACCCTCTGACAGAGCAGCACTCCCTCAGTACTGACCCTCTGACAGTGCGGCACTCCCTCAGTACTGACCCTCTGACAGAGCAGCACTCCCTCAGTACTGACCCTCTGACAGTGCGGTACTCCCTCAGTACTGACCCTCTGACAGTGCAGCACTCTCTCAGTACTGACCCTCTGACAGTGCGGCACTCCCTCAGTACTGACCCTCTGACAGTGCAGCACTCCCTCAGTACTGACCCTCTGACAGTGCGGCACTCCCTCAGTACTGACCCTCTGACAGTGCGGCACTCCCCCAGTACTGACGCTCAGACAGTGCAGCACTGCCTCAGTACTGACCCTCTGACAGTGCAGCACTCTGCAGTACTGACCCTCTGACACTGCAGCGCTCCCTCAGTACTGACCCTCGGACAGTGCAATACTCCCTCAGTACTGACCCTCTGACAGTGCAGCACTCCGTCAGTACTGACCCTCTGACAGTGCAGCACTCGCTTAGCACTGGCCCTCTGATAGTGCAGCACTCCCTCAGTACTGACCCTCTGACAGTGCAGCTTTCCCTCAGTACTGACCCTCTGACAGTGCAGCACTCCCTCAGTACTGACCATCTGACAGTGCAGCACTCCCTCAGTACTGACCCTCTGACAGTGTGGCACTCCCTCAGTACTGACCCTCTGACAGTGCAGCGCTCCCTCAGTACTGACCATCTGACAGTGCGGCACTCCCTCAGTACTGACCCTCTGACAGTGCGGCACTCCCTCAGTACTGACCCTCTGACAGTGCAGCACTCCCTCAGTACTGACACTCTGACAGTGCAGCACTCCCTCAGTACTGACCCTCTGACAGTGCGTCTTTCCCTCAGTACTGACCCACTGACAGTGCAGCACCCACTCAGTACTGACCCTCTGACAGTGCAGCACCCACTCAGTACTGACCCTCTGACAGTGTGGCACTCCCTCAGTACTGACCCTCTGACACTGCAGCGCTCCCTCAGTACTGACCCTCTGACAATGCAGCACTCCCTCAGTACTGACCCTCTGACAGTGCGACACTCCCTCAGCACTGGCCCTCTGATAGTGCAGCACTCCCTCAGTACTGACCCTCTGACAATGCAGCTTTCCCTCAGTACTGACCCTCTGACAGTACAGCACTCCCTCAGTACTGACCCTCTGACAGTGCTGCACTCCCTCAGAACTGACCATCTGACAGTGCAGCACTCCCTCAGTACTGACCCTCTGACAGTGCGGCACTCCCTCAGTACTGACCCTCTGATAGTGCAGCGCTCCCTCAGTACTGACCATCTGACAGTGCGGCACTCCCTCAGTACTGACCCTCTGACAGTGCAGCACTCCCTCAGTACTGACCCTCTGACAGTGCAGCTTTCCCTCAGTACTGACCCGCTGACAGTGCAGAGCTCCCTCAGTACTGACCCTTGGACAGTGCAATACTCCCTCAGTACTGACCCTCTGACAGTGCGGCACTCCCTCAGTACTGACCCTCTGACAGTGCAGCACTCCCTCAGTACTGACCCTCTGACAGTGCAGCACTCTGCAGTACTAACCCTCTGACAGTGCAGCACCCACTCAGTACTGACCCTCTGACAGTGTGGCACTCCCTCAGTACTGACCCTCTGACACTGCAGCGCTCCCTCAGTACTGACCCTCTGACAGTGAGGCACTCCCTCAGTACTGACCCTCTGACAGTGCGACACTCCCTCAGTACTGACCCTCTGACAGTGCAGCACTCCCTCAGTACTGACCCTCTCACGATGCAGCGCTCCCTCAGTACTGACCCTCTGACAGAGCGGCACTCCCTCAGTATTGACCCTCTGACAGTGCAGCACTCCCTCAGTACTGACCCTCTGACAGTGCAGCACTCCCTCAGTACTGACCCTCTGACAGTGCAGCACTCCCTCAGTACTGATCCTCTGACAGTGCAGCACTCCCTCAGTACTGACCCTCTAACAGTGCAGCACTCCCTCAGCACTGACCCTCTGACAGTGCAGCACTCTGCAGTACTAACCCTCTGACAGTGCAGAGCTCCCTCAGTACTGACCCTCGGACAGTGCAATACTCCCTCAGTACTGACCCTCTGACAGTGCAGTGCTCCCTCAGTACCGACCCTCTGACAGTGCAGCACTCCCTCAGTACTGACCCTCTGACAGTGCAGCACTCCCTCAGCACTGGCCCTCTGATAGTGCAGCACTCCCTCAGTACTGACCCTCTGACAATGCAGCTTTCCCTCAGTACTGACCCTCTGACAGTACAGCACTCCCTCAGTACTGACCCTCTGACAGTGCTGCACTCCCTCAGAACTGACCATCTGACAGTGCAGCACTCCCTCAGTACTGACCCTCTGACAGTGCGGCACTCCCTCAGTACTGACCCTCTGACAGTGCAGCGCTCCCTCAGTACTGACCATCTGACAGTGCGGCACTCCCTCAGTACTGACCCGCTGACAGTGCAGAGCTCCCTCAGTACTGACCCTTGGACAGTGCAATACTCCCTCAGTACTGACCCTCTGACAGTGCAGTGCTCCCTCAGTACTGACCCTCTGACAGTGCGGCACTCCCTCAGTACTGACCCTCTGACAGTGCAGCGCTCCGTCAGTATTGACCCTCTGACAGTGCGGCACTCCCTCAGTACTGACCCTCTGACAGTGCAGCTTTCCCTCAGTACTGACCCTCTGACAGTGCAGCACTCCCTCAGTACTGACCCTCTGACAGTGCTGCACTCCCTCAGAACTGACCATCTGACAGTGCAGCACTCCCTCAGTACTGACCCTCTGACAGTGCGGCACTCCCTCAGTACTGACCCTCTGACAGTGCAGCGCTCCCTCAGTATTGACCATCTGACAGTGCGGCACTCCCTCAGTACTGACCCTCTGACAGTGCGGCACTCCCTCAGTACTGACCCTCTGACAGTGCAGCACTCCCTCAGTACTGACACTCTGACAGTGCAGCATTCCCTCAGTACTGACCCACTGACAGTGCAGCACCCACTCAGTACTGACCCTCTGACAGTGCAGCACCCACTCAGTACTGACCCTCTGACAGTGCGGCACTCCCTCAGTACTGACCCTCTGACAGTGCAGCGCTCCCTCAGTACTGACCCTCTGACAATGCAGCACTCCCTCAGTACTGACCCTCTGACAGTGCAACACTCCCTCAGTACTGACCCTCTGACAGTGCAGCACTCCCTCAGTACTGACCCTCTGACAGTGCGGCACTCCCTCAGTACTGACCCTCTGACGGTGCAGTGCTCCCTCAGTACTGACGCTCTGACAGTGCAGCAATACTTCAGTATTGACCCTCTGACAGTGCAGCTTTCCCTCAGTACTGACCCTCTGACAGTGCAGCACTCCCTCAGTACTGACCCTCTGACAGTGCAGCGCTCCCTCAGTACTGACCCTCTGACAATGCAGCACTCCCTCAGTACTGACCCTCTGACAGTGCGGCACTCCCTCAGTACCGACCCTCTGACAGTGCAGCACTCTGCAGTACTAACCCTCTGACAGTGCAGAGCTCCCTCAGTACTGACCCTTGGACAGTGCAATACTCCCTCAGTACTCACCCTCTGACAGTGCAGTGCTCCCTCAGTACTGACCCTCTGACAGTGCAGCACTCCCTCAGTACTGACCCTCTGACAGTGCAGCACTCCCTCAGCACTGGCCCTCTGATAGTGCAGCACTCCCTCAGTACTGACCCTCTGACAGTGAGGCACTCCCTCAGTACTGACCCTCTGACAGTGCGGCACTCCCTCAGTACTGACCCTCTGACAGTGCAGCACTCCCTCAGTACTGACACTCTGACAGTGCAGCACTCCCTCAGTACTGACCCTCTGACAGTGCAGCACTCCCTCAGCACTGGCCCTCTGATAGTGCAGCACTCCCTCAGTACTGACCCTCTGACAATGCAGCTTTCCCTCAGTACTGACCCTCTGACAGTACAGCACTCCCTCAGTACTGACCCTCTGACAGTGCTGCACTCCCTCAGAACTGACCATCTGACAGTGCAGCACTCCCTCAGTACTGACCCTCTGACAGTGCGGCACTCCCTCAGTACTGACCCTCTGATAGTGCAGCGCTCCCTCAGTACTGACCATCTGACAGTGCGGCACTCCCTCAGTACTGACCCGCTGACAGTGCAGAGCTCCCTCAGTACTGACCCTTGGACAGTGCAATACTCCCTCAGTACTGACCCTCTGACAGTGCAGTGCTCCCTCAGTACTGACCCTCTGACAGTGCGGCACTCCCTCAGTACTGACCCTCTGACAGTGCAGCGCTCCGTCAGTATTGACCCTCTGACAGTGCGGCACTCCCTCAGTACTGACCCTCTGACAGTGCAGCTTTCCCTCAGTACTGACCCTCTGACAGTGCAGCACTCCCTCAGTACTGACCCTCTGACAGTGCTGCACTCCCTCAGAACTGACCATCTGACAGTGCAGCACTCCCTCAGTACTGACCCTCTGACAGTGCGGCACTCCCTCAGTACTGACCCTCTGACAGTGCAGCGCTCCCTCAGTATTGACCATCTGACAGTGCGGCACTCCCTCAGTACTGACCCTCTGACAGTGCGGCACTCCCTCAGTACTGACCCTCTGACAGTGCAGCACTCCCTCAGTACTGACACTCTGACAGTGCAGCATTCCCTCAGTACTGACCCACTGACAGTGCAGCACCCACTCAGTACTGACCCTCTGACAGTGCAGCACCCACTCAGTACTGACCCTCTGACAGTGCGGCACTCCCTCAGTACTGACCCTCTGACAGTGCAGCGCTCCCTCAGTACTGACCCTCTGACAATGCAGCACTCCCTCAGTACTGACCCTCTGACAGTGCAACACTCCCTCAGTACTGACCCTCTGACAGTGCAGCACTCCCTCAGTACTGACCCTCTGACAGTGCGGCACTCCCTCAGTACTGACCCTCTGACGGTGCAGTGCTCCCTCAGTACTGACGCTCTGACAGTGCAGCAATACTTCAGTATTGACCCTCTGACAGTGCAGCTTTCCCTCAGTACTGACCCTCTGACAGTGCAGCACTCCCTCAGTACTGACCCTCTGACAGTGCAGCGCTCCCTCAGTACTGACCCTCTGACAATGCAGCACTCCCTCAGTACTGACCCTCTGACAGTGCGGCACTCCCTCAGTACCGACCCTCTGACAGTGCAGCACTCTGCAGTACTAACCCTCTGACAGTGCAGAGCTCCCTCAGTACTGACCCTTGGACAGTGCAATACTCCCTCAGTACTCACCCTCTGACAGTGCAGTGCTCCCTCAGTACTGACCCTCTGACAGTGCAGCACTCCCTCAGTACTGACCCTCTGACAGTGCAGCACTCCCTCAGCACTGGCCCTCTGATAGTGCAGCACTCCCTCAGTACTGACCCTCTGACAGTGAGGCACTCCCTCAGTACTGACCCTCTGACAGTGCGGCACTCCCTCAGTACTGACCCTCTGACAGTGCAGCACTCCCTCAGTACTGACACTCTGACAGTGCAGCTTTCCCTCAGTACTGACCCTCTGACAGTGCAGCACTCCCTCAGTATTGACCCTCTGACAGTGCGGCACTCCCTCAGCACTGACCCTCTGACAGTGCGGCACTCCCTCAGTACTGACCCTCTGACAGTGCAGCACTCCCTCAGTATTGACCCTCTGACAGTGCGGCACTCCCTCAGCACTGACCCTCTGACAGTGCGGCACTCCCTCAGTACTGACCCTCTGACAGTGCAGCACTCCCTCAGTACTGACCCTCTGACAGTGCGGCACTCCCTCAGTACTGACCCTCTGACAGTGCAGCACTCCCTCAGTACTGACCCTCTGACAGTGTGGCACTCCCTCAGTACTGACCCTCTGACAGTGCGGCACTCCCTCAATACTGACCCTCTGACAGTGCGGCACTCCCTCAGTACTGACCCTCTGACAGTGCAGCACTCCCTCAGTACTGACCCTCTGACAGTGCGGCACTCTACTGACCCTGTGACAGTGGAGCACTCCCTCAGTACTGACCCTCTGACAGTGCAGCACTCCCTCAGTACTGACCCTCTGACAGTGCGGCACTCCCTCTGACCCACTGACAGTGCGGCACTCCCTCAGTACTGACCCTCTGACAGTGCGGCACTCCCTCAGTACTGACCCTCTGACAGTGCAGCACTCCCTCAGTACTGACCCTCTGACAGTGCGGCACTCCCTCAGTACTGACCCTCTGACAGTGCGGCACTCCCTCAGTACTGACCCTCTGACAGTGCAGCACTCCCTCAGCACTGACCCTCTGACAGTGTGGCACTATCTGGATTGTCCTTCCGAAGGTTCGGCATGCTGATAATACTGCGCTGGGAGTGCGTGAGTCAAGATTATGTGCTCATGTTTCTGCAGTCGACTTAAACCCATGTCCTTTTGACTCGGGGATAGTGCTACTGGGCTAATTAACGTGATGGCGCTGTCCTTGCCTGGTGTCCAAGACAGAAAAGGGTCGTCACTTCAATCGCCTGCAGCTTTTTAGAAAATTATTTATAGCGGGGTCAATTGGTCCAGGTCTCGGACAGTGGTTGAACCGAACGTTTAAACAACAAGTAATGTTTGATTAAGTGTGAGACAAGTTGGTGAATCTGGCTGCTTAAAGCTTAATGATGAAGCATGGCTTCACCCTGTCTGCCCGTATCACAGGGGTCAGCATTTGTTTGGAAACAAGGCCGGTGTTCGCAGAAAGCAAACTGAGCTGAATTAAACCCTGCAGAGAAGCTGCAGCCCACACTTCAGAACACATTTCAATCTGGACAAAACTCCGGCAGCAGCAGCAGCAGACCAACAGCACGAGCCTGTGTGTGATTTGTGTGTTCGCTGTATCAGGAAATTGGCACTGTTAATGCATCATCATTACTGACAGGTTGATAAGGCTCTGTTGGCGGCGTCTGTCTTTTGCACGTTGTTTTCATTTTGGGCCTTTTATTTTTAGATCTTCCTGATATCGTTCCCGGGAGAGAAGGACCTGGTTTTTCTGCAGCTCGCGCTCACACCTCCCAGGATTCTCCGGAATTCCCTCGTCTCCGAGACTTATCGCAAGGCAGGAAAACAGGACAGGCACCCCGAACACAGGGACAGGAGGAGACCATTCAGCCCCTTGAACCAATTCCGCCAGTCGATGAGTTCATGGCTGATCTGTGACCTATATCCCTTCAGCACGGTAGCACTGTGGATAGCACAATGGCTTCACAGCTCCAGGGTCCCAGGTTCGATTCCGGCTTGGGTCACTGTCTGTGCGGAGTCTGCACATCCTCCCCGTGTGTGCGTGGGTTTCCTCCGGGTGCTCCGGTTTCCTCCCACAGTCCAAAGATGTGCAGGTTAGGTGGATTGGCCATGACAAATTGCCCTTAGTGACCAAAATTGCCCTTAGTGTTGGGTGGGGTTACTGGGTTATGGGGATAGGGTGGAGGTGTTGACCTTGGGTAGGGTGCTCTTTCCAAGAGCCGGTGCAGACTCGATGGGCCGAATGGCTTCCTTCTGCACTGTAAATTCTATGATATATCTCTTAATAATCTGGATCATGAAAAACTTATCAGTCTGAAATTTAAAACTGATCTAGCATCAATTACCCTTTGTGGAAGAGATTCCCAAACAACCGCCAACCTTTGGGCAGAATTTAATGCCCTCGCCCATGGCAGGTTCGGCACTGGGGGGCATTTAATCAGGCTGGGCACGGTGGTTGGTGACTCGATTAAGTCTATGGAAGGAAGGCTCATGGACCCTACCACCCAGTGAGACCGTGAAGTGGGCAATGAGGTGAGCTACGTAGCAGGAGGTGTGGATTCACTGGGGCTGGAACTGTCCACCTGTTAACAGGCAGCTCAGACACTGGGGTGGTCTCACACTGGGAGGAAGCAGGAATGAAACTCGGCAGGCCCTCAGCACGTTTCAGGATCCTCTGTGGAATGAGGACGGGGCTAGAGAAGATGCCCGAACATTGACTGCTTCACCACTAGGCTGCAGCTGGCTGGGATCAAATCAACACGGTCGTAAATCTAATCTCAAAACGTAAAATAACGGTTACACTTGTTCGATTGGCCTATGGAATGTGTGCATCCTAATGGACAACCCCATCCGTCAACAGACCTGAAGGAAGAGCCCCTTTGAGCAATGGATGTCTCGTTCACTACAACATCCAGATCGCTGACACTCACCTACCTGAGGAGGCTGAAGGAAATCAGTGTCCTGAATGACAAACGTTTCCCAACGGATATTGATGACACATTAGGAATGTGATAACAATGGTAGGGAGATACAGCAGGACAATGATCCCTCCCCCCCCCCCCCCCGAAAATGCAATGAAAATTGCTTATTTTCACAAGTAGGCTTCAAATGAAGTTACTGTGAAAAGCCCCTAGTCACCACATTCCGGCACCTGTTCGGGGAGGCCGGTACGGGAATCGAACCGTGCTGCTGGCCTGCCTTGGTCTGCTTTCAAAGCCAGCAATTTAGCCCTGTGCTAAACCAGCCCACATCTCTGTGGACCTGGGTCCTACTCTACCTCTCAAGTTGTACCAATCTCAGAGTTCCCTACACCCCGGCAGTAACAGCGCTTCATCAGTTTTCCATTGAACAGGAAACGATAAGCCCCATCCTGAGGTCATCAGACATGCTCTATAAATGCAACTCTTTCCTTCCTTAAAACAAATGTTAAATTCAGCGGGGCTGAGTTCTCGGAACTGGCCTCGGGTCAAAGGGAAAGCAGTTTAGAGAACAGACCTTTACCCACAATTCTCTGACCCACAATTCCATTGGGAGACCTGGGAGGTTGACACACTTTGTATTTGCCACATCAGGTGTGAGAGCTATTTTGATGTCATGGACTCAATGGGCTGAGTGGCCTTCTTCTGTGCCATAAATAACTCTCAGACTCCACAACCGAATGGCTTTATATTTCCTGGGTTAACACTTATGGGGTAAAGGACAATCTTGTCTGGAGACAGTGTCACCTACAGCCAGCTCAGTAATGGGACTCTTTATCCAGGGGCACTGTCACTTTGGAGGTTTATTAATGGGTTTGTTTATCCATAAGCTGTCACTCAGGGGCTCCCGGCCTCCGTTTATCCTCGGATTAAAACAGTAAAAACTGACCCCAAGGAGTGTGATATGGAGGGTCACTAATGGACTGGCTTGACCACACAGAGGACAGATTAACAGGACTAGTGGATTAACTTGTCCAGACTGGGACTGGAATAAATTCCCTGCTTTAGCCACCTCCCCAGCACTCGCCCAGACAGAACGATGCCTGATTTAAAGTGAGGAATTCAGCGAGGACCAATTCTGATATCAGGCTGCCCGGCTGAGATATGTCTCTGTCTCTTTAAGCTGCAAACAAATAGAAACTGACTCGATATATTGCAGTTATTTGCATTTCTATAGCGCCTTCCCCAACCTCGGGATATCTCATAGTGCTTCACACCCAATGAACTACTTTTTAAATGGAGTTACTGTTGTAATGTCAGAAACACGGCAGCCGATGTCTGCACAGCAAGATCCCACTAACTGCAAAGTGGGGAAATTGACCTGTTTTAATGATTGGTTGAAGGATAATTATTGGTATGGGTGCTACAGTGAGAAATCCTCTCATCTTCTCCACGGGCCTTAATGTTGATCTGAGAGGGCAGTTCAATGTGTCATCTGAAACACAGCGGCCGAGATTCTCTGACCCCGCGCCGGGTCGGAGAATCCCCGGGGGGGACACAAGAATCGCACCCCGCCGCCCGAACGCCGGCTTACCGATTTGCCCCCGCCAATTCTCGCGCGCCCGCGGGATTCCCGCCACACTGGTCGGGGGCTGTTGACTGCGGCCTCCCCGGCGATTCTCCTGGCTCCGACGGGCCGAATGGCCGCCAGGTTCGGCCGAGTCCTGCTCGGCGTGGGTTACTCAGGTCCCACACGGCGGGACCTGGAAGGTGTATCTGCGGGGACCGTCTGGAGAGGGGGGCGGGGCGGGGGGGGGATCCGACCCCGTGTGGGAGGCCCCCATGGTGCCTGGGCCGTGATCGGGCCCTCCCGATCGGCGGGCGGGCTGGTTCCATGGGGGCCTACTTTACTCCACACCGGGCCCCTGTAGGGCTCCACCATATTGCCCGGGGGCCAGCATGGAGACGGGACCCCCCGTGCATGCCATAGCGCGCCAGCTGGAGCTGCAGGGACCACTCCAGCGCCCACCTAGCCCCCGAGAAAGGGCAGCATTCCCCATTATCGGGGACCATTGACGTCTGAGTGCTTCGTGCCCCTTTTCTCGCGAGCGTGGGGACATAGCCCCATTATTGCAGAATCCCGCCCAGATCCTCCGAAAGGGCTATTTAAATTTCAGTCCAGCAATTTCCTTCATCTAGTATTTAACCCACATTTAATCAGATACTTGAATATGCATCAGAAGTGCATCTAATATGCATCTAATATCGTTTGTATATGTGTGTGTGTGTGTGAGCGTGTGAGTTTGTGCGTGTGAGTTCGAGTGTGTGGTGTGTGAGTGGGTGTGAGTGAGTGAGTGAGTGTGAAGGTGTGTGAATGCATGTGAGTGAGTGTGAATGTGTGTGTATGCGTGTGAATGTGTGAGTGAGTGTGAATGTGTGAGTGAGTGTATGTGAGTGAGTGTGAATGTGAGTGTGAATGTGTGTATGTGTGAGTGAGTGTGAAAGTGTGTGAGTGAGTGTGAAAGTGTGTGAATGCATGTGAGTGAGTGTGAATGTGTGTGTATGCGTGTGAATGCGTGAGTGAGTGTGAATGTGTGCGTGTGAGTGAGTATGTGAGTGTGTGTGTTAGTGTGAATGGGTGTGTATGTGTGTGTGTGTTGGTGAGTGTGTGTGAATGAGTGAGTGTGTGTGCATGTGAGTGAGTGTGAATGTGTGAGGGTGTGTGTGTGAGTATGAGTGTAAGAGAGTGAGTGAGTGTGTGTGTTGGTGAGTGTGTGTGAATGAGCGTGTGTGTGTGTGACTGAGTGTGAATGTGTGAGGGCGTGTGTGTTAGTATGAGTGTCAGTAAGTGAGTGTGTGTGTTGGTGAGTGTAAGTGTGTCAATGTTCATGATTACTGTGCAATGAAATATGTTTTTAAGGAGTTGGTGTCACAAGGGGAGAAATGTTACTATGACCAGATTCTGTGTCGTTAACTGTTTCAGAACAAACCTATTCCTGTTAATCTGTACTGGATATGTTCGTGCTCACAGTGAACATTTCAGTAACATCTACGAGTCAGTAAAGAGGAGAAAGCCAAAGATCCCATGACACCATTTTGAAAAAGACGGGGGAACTTCTCCGCAATGTCTCTGGGGATAATTGATCCCAGCATCCACTAAACTCAACATTGTTCAGTTCCATGTTGCTGTCTTGAGACTTGCTGTTCACAAATTAATGAGGCGACTGTGTTCCCTGCATTGCAACAGTGACCATTGCTGGTCACTGCCCCCCCCCCCCCCCCCCCCCAGCCCCCCCCCCCCCCCCCCCCCCCCCCCCACCACCCCCACACCCCCAGGCAGGTTCCCCCGCAGTGGAAGCGACAGCGCCAGTTGGCTGCTGGCTGGAACACACGGCTGTGGTCAACCTCAGGCGGGAGCAGAAAATCCCGCCAGCGGGAAGGGGCCTAAACTCCCACCCTACACTTCTGGGGTACTTGACTGACACTTTGGAATATCCTGAGGGTGCAAAAGGCGCTATATAAATGCAGGCCTTTCTTTTTTTTTAACTCCCAGCTTCCATTCACGTCCAGACGCAGAAGCCAACAGTGATGAGCCACATTCTGCGTCGGCTCCCGGCCTGGCTGGATCTCTGGTCACCTTCTCCCACTCTGACGCCACTTGAGATTGGAGAGGGTGCCGAGGCGAAATCAGCCCCGATCCAGCAACACGCCACCTCGGCCAGTGAGGCGGATTTGAAATTCCCAACTTCCCCTTTTTCCCGGCAATTTCCCGATCAAATCGCGGGGATGAACATTGCGGGAGAAGGTTGCCGCGCCGTGCATTGAAGGCCAGTCTCTGTCACTGAGATCCCATCTGCAGACACGCAGGGCAAACGCTGCTGAAAGGTGCGGAATCCATCCCCAACCTTATCACATTCTCTCCCATTACTGACGCTCTCCTTAACAACAGCAGGAGTTAAAAATAACGTGGAGGTGTCGGTTTAAATGGCTTCCGCAGAAAGTGGATTCAGTCAAACAAGTGTTAGCTAACGGACAGCAGTCGTCCTGCAATAGTTTTGACACCTTGAAAACAGTTTGTACAATAACTATTGCTCTGTCTGCTTTATTCCCTGAAGGTAAAAGGTATTATTGGCAACAGGTGATACACAATAAACCCACAATATTCCCATCTCAATCAGGGGCATGATGAAGGTTTTATTCCTTGTGCTGTATTAGTGAAGAATAAATCTCCCACTATCGATAAGGAATGGAATAGACAGCGAGGCGCCTCTATAGCCGATTCGCTTCCCTTTTTCTCACAGGTCTAATTTGAGTGGCCGACCCATTACCTAAAATGGACAGTCGATGGTCTAATAGCTGAGTCCTGCGATGAGTTGGTTAACCCTCTGCCCGGTAACAGTCCGACATTAAACCAGCCTGTTCACCACCTTGGTGTCACATTTGATCCTGAGGTAAGGTTGTGAGCTCATCTTCACGCCATCGTTAATGCCGCCTATTTCGTGCGAGGCAGCACGGTAGCACAAGTGGATAGCACTGTGGCTTCACAGCGCCAGGGTACCAGGTTCGATTCCCCATTGGGTCACTGCCTGTGCGGGGTCTGCATGTTCTCCCCGTGGCTGCGTGGGTTTCCTCTGGGTTCCTCCCACAGTCCAAAGACGTGCCGGTTAGGTGGATTGGCCGTGATATATTGCCCTTAGTGACCAAAAAGGTTAGTAGGGGTTATTGGGTTATGGGGATAGGGTGGAAGTGAGGGCTTAAGTGGGTCAGTGCAGACTTGATGGGCCGAATGGCCTCCTTCTGCACTGTATGTTCTATGTTATGTTAATTTCCACCTCGATAATGTCCCCCAACTTCACTCATCTCCTGCAGAAACCCTCGTCCACGCCTTTCTGGCTTCTCGACGTCACTATTCCAACGCGCTCCTGCGTCTCCCACTCTCCGTAAAGTTGAGTCATCCAAATCTCTGCTCTGCCTCTACCTTAACCTGCACAAAGTCCAGTTCTCTAACAACCCGGGGCTCACGGACCTGCATTGGCTTCAGTTCTCTAACAACCTGGGGCTCACTGACCTGCATTGACTCCAGTTCCCTAACCCGGGGCTCACTGACCTGCATTGGCCCCAGTTCTCTAACCCGGGGCTCACTGACCTGCATTGGCCCCAGTTCTCTAACCCGGGGCTCACTGACCTGCATTGGCCCCAGTTCCCTAACCCGGGGCTCAATGACCTGCATTGGCCCCAGTTCTCTAACCCGGGGTTCACTGACCTGCATTGGCCCCAGTTCTCTAACCCGGGTTCACTGACCTGCATTGGCCCCAGTTCTCTAACCCGGGCTCACTGACCTGCATTGGCCCCAGTTCTCTAACCCGGGCTCACTGACCTGCATTGGCCCCAGTTCTCTAACGCGGGTCACTGACCTGCATTGGCCCCAGTTCTCTAACCCGGGGCTCACTGACCTGCATTGGCCCCAGTTCTCTAACCCGGGTTCACTGACCTGCATTGGCCCCAGTTCTCTAACCCGGGGCTCACTGACCTGCATTGGCCCCAGTTCTCTAACCTGGGGTTCACTGACCTGCATTGGCCCCAGTTCTCTAACCCGGGGTTCACTGACCTGCATTGGCCCCAGTTCTCTAACCCGGGGCTCACTGACCTGCATTGGCCCCAGTTCTCTAACCCGGGCTCACTGACCTGCATTGGCCCCAGTTCTCTAACCCGGGGCTCACTGACCTGCATTGGCCCCAGTTCCCTAACCCGGGCTCACTGACCTGCATTGGCCCCAGTTCCCTAACCCGGGGCTCACTGACCTGCATTGGCCCCAGTTCTCTAACCCGGGGCTCACTGACCTGCATTGACTCCAGTTCTCTAACCCGGGGCTCACGACCTGCATTAGCCCCAGTTCTCTAACCCGGGCTCACTGACCTGCATTGGCCCCAGTTCTCTAACCCGGGGCTCACTGACCTGCATTGGCCCCAGTTCTCTAACCCGGGCTCACGGACCTGCATTGGCCCCAGTTCTCTAACCCGGGTTCACGGACCTGCATTGGCCCCAGTTCCCTAACCCGGGGCTCACTGACCTGCATTGACCCAGTTCTCTAACCCGGGGCTCACTGACCTGCATTGGCCCCAGTTCTCTAACCCGGGGCTCACGACCTGCATTGGCCCCAGTTCTAACCCGGGTTCACTGACCTGCATTGGCCCCAGTTCCCTAACCCGGGCTCACGGACCTGCATTGGCCCCAGTTCCCTAACCCGGGGCTCACTGACCTGCATTGGCCCCAGTTCTCTAACCCGGGGCTCACTGACCTGCATTGGCCCCAGTTCTCTAACCCGGGCTCACTGACCTGCATTGGCCCCAGTTCCCTAACCCGGGGCTCACTGACCTGCATTGACTCCAGTTCTCTAACCCGGGCTCACTGACCTGCATTGGCCCCAGTTCTCTAACCCGGGGCTCACTGACCTGCATTGGCCCCAGTTCTCTAACCCGGGGCTCACTGACCTGCATTGGCCCCAGTTCTCTAACCCGGGGTTCACTGACCTGCATTGGCCCCAGTTCTCTAACCCGGGGCTCACTGACCTGCATTGGCCCCAGTTCTCTAACCCGGGGCTCACTGACCTGCATTGGCCCCAGTTCCCTAACCCGGGGCTCACTGACCTGCATTGGCCCCAGTTCCCTAACCCGGGGCTCACTGACCTGCATTGGCCCCAGTTCCTAACCCGGGTCACTGACCTGCATTGGCCCCAGTTCTCTAACCCGGGGCTCACTGACCTGCATTGGCCCCAGTTCTCTAACCCGGGGCTCACTGACCTGCATCGGCTCCAGTTCTCTAACCCGGGGCTCACTGACCTGCATTGGCCCCAGTTCCCTAACCCGGGCTCACTGACCTGCATTGGCCCCAGTTCCCTAACCCGGGGTTCACTGACCTGCATTGGCCCCAGTTCCCTAACCCGGTGCTCACTGACCTGCATTGGCCCCAGTTCTCTAACCCGGGGCTCACTGACCTGCTTGGCCCCAGTTCCCTAACCCGGGGCTCACTGACCTGCATTGGCCCCAGTTCTCTAACCCGGGGCTCACTGACCTGCATTGGCCCCAGTTCCCTAACCCGGGCCACTGACCTGCATTGGCCCCAGTTCCCTAACCCTGGGGCTCACTGACCTGCATTGGCCCCAGTTCTCTACCCGGGGCTCACTGACCGGCATTGGCCCCAGTTCCCTAACCCGGGGTCACTGACCTGCATTGGCCCCAGTTCTCTAACCCGGGGCTCCACTGACCTGCATTGGCCCCAGTTCCTCTAACCCGGGGCTCACTGACCGGCATTGGCCCCAGTTCTCTAAACCCGGGGCTCACTGGACCTGCATTGGCCCCAGTTGCTCTAAACCCTGGGCTCACTGACCGGCATTGGCCCCAGTTCTCTAACCCGGGGCTCACTGACCTTCATTGGCCCCAGTTCCCTAACCCGGGGGCTCACTGACCTGCATTGGCCCCAGTTCTCTACACCGGGGCTTCACTGACCTGCATTGGCCCCAGTTTCCTAACCCGGGGCTCACTGACCTGCATTGGCCCCAGTTCTCTAACCGGGCTCACGGACTGCATTGGCCCCAGTTCCCTAACCCGGGGTGCTCACTGACCTGCATTGGCCCCAGTTCTCTAACCCGGGGCTCACTGACCTGCATTGGCCCCAGTTCTCTAACACCTGGGGCTCACTGACCTGCATTGATCCCAGTTCCTCTAACCCGGGGCTCACTGACATGCATTGGCCCCAGTTCTCTAACACCTGGGGCTCACTGACCTGCATTGGCCCCAGTTCTCTAACCCGGGGCTCACTGACCTGCATTGGCCCCAGTTCTCTAACCCGGGTTCTCACTGACCTGCATTGGCCCCAGTTCCTCTAACCCTGGGGCTCACGGACCTGCATTGGCCCAGTTTCTCTAACCCGGGGCTCACGGACCTGCATTGGCCCAGTTCTCTAACACCGGGGCTCACTGACCTGCATTGGCCCCAGTTCCCTAACCCGGGGCTCACTGACCTGCATTGGCCCCAGTTCCCTAACCCGGGGCTCACTGACCTGCATTGGCCCCAGTTCTCTAACAACCCGGGGTTCACTGACCTGCATTGGCCCCAGTTCCCTAACCCGGGGCTCACTGACCTGCATTGGCCCCAGTTCTCTAACCCGGGGCTCACTGACCTGCATTGGCCCCAGTTCTCTAACAACCTGGGGCTCACTGACCTGCATTGGCCCCAGTTCCCTAACAACCTGGGGCTCACTGACCTGCATTGGCCGCAGTTCTCTAACCTGGGGCTCACTGACCTGCATTGACTCCAGTTCTCTAACCCGGGGCTCACTGACCTGCATTGGCCCCAGTTCTCTAACCCGGGGCTCACTGACCTGCATTGGCCCCAGTTCTCTAACCCGGGGCTCACTGACCTGCATTGGCCCCAGTTCTCTAACCCGGGGCTCACTGACCTGCATTGGCCCCAGTTCTCTAACCCGGGGCTCACTGACCTGCATTGGCCCCAGTTCCCTAACCCGGGGCTCACTGACCTGCATTGGCCCCAGTTCTCTAACCCGGGGCTCACTGACCTGCATTGGCCCCAGTTCCCTAACCCGGGGCTCACTGACCTGCATTGGCCCCAGTTCCCTAACAACCCGGGGCTCACTGACCTGCATTGGCCCCAGTTCTCTAACCCGGGGCTCACTGACCTGCATTGGCCCCAGTTCTCTAACCCGGGGCTCACTGACCTGCATTGGCCCCAGTTCCCTAACCCGGGGCTCACTGACCTGCATTGGCCCCAGTTCTCTAACCTGGGGCTCACTGACCTGCATTGGCCCCAGTTCTCTAACCCGGGGTTCACTGACCTGCATTGGCCCCAGTTCTCTAACAACCTGGGGCTCACTGACCTGCATTGGCCCCAGTTCCCTAACAACCTGGGGCTCACTGACCTGCATTGGCCCCAGTTCTCTAACCCGGGGTTCACTGACCTGCATTGGCCCCAGTTCTCTAACCCGGGGCTCACTGACCTGCATTGGCCCCAGTTCTCTAACCCGGGGCTCACTGACCTGCATTGGCCCCAGTTCTCTAACCCGGGGCTCACGGACCTGCATTGGCCCCAGTTCTCTAACAACCTGGGGCTCACTGACCTGCATTGGCCCCAGTTCTCTAACCCGGGGCTCACTGACCTGCATTGGCCCCAGTTCTCTAACCCGGGGCTCACTGACCTGCATTGGCCCCAGTTCTCTAACCCGGGTTCACGGACCTGCATTGGCCCCAGTTCCCTAACCCGGGGCTCACTGACCTGCATTGGCCCCAGTTCTCTAACCCGGGGCTCACTGACCTGCATTGGCCCCAGTTCCCTAACCCGGGGCTCACTGACCTGCATTGGCCCCAGTTCCCTAACCCGGGGCTCACTGACCTGCATTGGCCCCAGTTCTCTAACCCGGGGTTCACTGACCTGCATTGGCCCCAGTTCTCTAACCCGGGGCTCACTGACTTGCATTGGCCCCAGTTCCCTAACCCGGGGCTCACTGACCTGCATTGGCCCCAGTTCCCTAACCCGGGGCTCACTGACCTGCATTGGCCCCAGTTCTCTAACCCGGGGCTCACTGACCTGCATTGGCCCCAGTTCCCTAACCCGGGGTTCACTGACCTGCATTGGCCCCAGTTCTCTAACCCGGGCTCACTGACCTGCATTGGCCCAGTTCTCTAACCGTGGCGCACTGACCTCATTGGCCCCAGTTCTCTAACCTGGGGCTCACCTGACCTGCAGATGGGCCCCAGTTCTCTAACCCGGGATTCACTGACCTGCATTGACTCCAGTTCTCTAAACCCGGGCTCACTGACCTGCATTGGCCCCAGTTCCCAACCCCGGGCTCACTGACCTGCATTGGCCCCAGTTCTCTAACCCGGGGTTCACTGACCTGCATGGCCCAGTTCTCTAACCCGGGGCTCACGGACCTGCATTGGCCCTCATTTCTTAACAACCTGGGGCTCCACTGACCTGCATTGGCCCCAGTTCCCTAACCCGGGGCTCACTGACCTGCATTGGCCCCAGTTCTCTAACCCGGGGTTCACTGACCTGCATTGGCCCCAGTTCTCTAACCCGGGGCTCACGGACCTGCATTGGCCCCAGTTCTCTAACAACCTGGGGCTCACTGACCTGCATTGGCCCCAGTTCCCTAACCCGGGGCTCACGGACCTGCATTGACTCCCGATCACGCAACATCTTGATTTTTAAATTCTCATCCTTGTTTTCGAATCCCTCCCGAGCCTCGCCCCTCCCTATCCCTGTGACCGCCTCCAGCCCCTCAACCCTCCACGATCTGCACACGCCACTCATTCCTGCCGCTTGATCATCTCCAATTTTAATCCCTCCAGAAAGGGGAACGGTGAATTCTGCTGTCTGGACCCCAAACTCTGTAAATCCCTCACCGCGCCTCTCCGGCTCCCTTCTCCTTCCTCCTTTTAAGATCAAGCTCCGTAAAACCCATCACTTTGGCCAAGCTGTGAACCTTTTGTGGCCCGGTTGCCATATTTTCATTAAGCTGTGTCTACCGGCCATGCAGATGGGCTGAAAAGGTGGCCGGTGGTACACACCTGTGCAAGTATCAGATGATGCTGTGCCTCAGCGTATGGCTGTCACTCACGGCCAGAGTGCAAGAGAGGCTATGTTGGTTTATTGCCTACTCTGGCTTTTTGAATATTCTGTCCCAGGTGCATGAAGCTGGACTTTGCCCCATTGCCTCATTAGGGGCCTCACGGTAGCATGGTGGTTAGCATCAATGCTTCACAGCTCCAGGGTCCCAGGTTCGATTCCCGGCTGGGTCACTGTCTGTGTGGAGTCTGCACGTCCTCCCCGTGTGTGCGTGGGTTTCCTCGGGTGCTCCGGTTTCCTCCCACAGTAAGATGTGCGGGTTAGGTGGATTGGCCATGATAAATTGCCCGTAGTGTAAAGGTTAATGGGGGGATTGTTGGGTTAGGGGTATGTGGGTCTAAGGGGGTGATCATTGCTCGGCACAACATCGAGGGCCGAAGGGCCTGTTCTGTGCTGTACTGTTCTATGTTCTATGCCATAGAAACCAGCCCAGGCCCCCAAACCACCTCATGGATTACACCTTCTGTTGCTTTCAAATACTGAAGAAAAATAAACTCTCAGTGAAACTGGAGCACAAAGAGAGCTGCGCAGAGCGCACAAACCTCCAACACACCTTCAACACAATCTAATAGTGCCAGAGCTTCATCGCTTCTGGAATAATCCACTTTTCCATTGTCACCAGCTTCGGACAACCAATAAACCCGATTTATCACTTTATCCCATTATTCCGTATAACAAGAAAGAGAGAGAGGCATTTTGGCGCCTGCGAGGGAACGCTGTATTTGCTTGCTTTTATGTATCAGCTCCTTGTGAGTCTAAGAGGGCAGCTTGTTACCACATTGCTGTCGGGAATCGGATGAAAATTAGAATCCCATAAGGCAGTAGCATGAACTTTTGAACCGAGATTAGACAACTTAATTTAAAGGCTGGGAGAACAATAGGTCCCTTCACTGAGGAACAGGGAAATCAGGAGCGTGTTTACACACAAAACATCAGCAACAAATGGAAGCCATCGCTTGCAATGACGTCACCTGGGTACAACCGCTATGGACAGGACGGGGGCCGTATTAAGGTCCGTTGACCTCGCGAGGGAATTTCGGATCACCAGGCGGGCAGACTAGCCGGTTACCGTGATGTCTAACTGGAAATACAGATTCAATCTCGGCTCTGTTTATTAAAATTAATTCACGTGGATGTGGGTTTCGCTGGTTAGGCCGGCATTAATTGCCCATCGCTAATTGCCCCTTGAGAAGTCGGTGGTGAGACACCTTCTGAGTCGCTGCAGCCAATGTGGTGTAGGTACACCCACTGTGCTGTAAGGGAGGGAGTTTCAGAATTTTGCCCCAGTGACAGTGAAGGAACGGCCGATATATTTCCAAGTCAGGGTGGTGAGTGACTTGGCGGGGAACCTCCAGGTGGTGGGGTTCCCAGGTATCTGCTGCTCTTGTCCTTCTAGATGGCCTTGAGTTTGGAAGGTGCTGTCTTAGGGACCTTGGTCTGTAGTGGAGAGTATTCCATCACACTCCTGACTTGGGCCTTGTGGACAGGCTTTGCGGAGTCAGGAAACAAGTTACTTTCTGTGGGGTTTCCTGCAGCACTGCCATAGAGCTTCATAAGACCATAAGAAATAGGAGCAGTGTGGGCCATTCGGCCCCTTGAGCCTACCCCACCATTCACTCAGATCATGGCTGCTCATTCAGCTGTAGAGTTACCAACTCATCCAGGAATGCCGCAGAGTGTCCAGATGCTGAAGATTAATCTCCTGAGCACAACTGGAAGAAAAAATCAAAGGGGCATTAAAAATATTTTAATGTTTTAATAATTTCCTTTGATAAATTTGTTTATTAAGTTATAAAAATATTTAATGAGGAAATTAGAATGGGCGCCTGGGTTAAGGATCAAATGTGATTAAGCCTCCAAGACTGCATCCAATCAGAGTTGGCAACACGAGGCCAATCCACCTCGCCTGCACACCTTTGGGTTGTGGGGGTGAAACCCACGCAAATACGGGGAGAATGTGCAAACTCCACACAGACAGTGACCCAGAGCCGGATCGAACCTGGGACCTCGGCGGCGTCATGTTGCAGGGCTACCCATGCACCACTGTGCTGCCCCGATCTCGGTATATGTTAGTTCATGATTAGTTATGTGCAATCAGTACAGTCAGATGATCACTAGATGGCAACACTAACAGGAGCTATATAGGAGTTTCCCACTCTTTCTCAGTGTTAGTGTGTGTGTATTGCAACTAGAGAATAGAGCTGGCCAGCTCAGAGTGCAGTGTATTATATTAATTGTTAATTTAATCTAATCTTAGTTAATTCTATTACTAGTCAAAGTATTCAAGTAAAAGAACTCACAAGTAGGTTCGATCCTTTCTCTGGGTCACTGTCCGTGTGGAGTTTGCACATTCTCCCCGTGTCTGCGTGGGTTTCGCCCCACAACCCAAAAGATGTGCAGGGTAGGTGGATTGGCCACGCTAAATTGCCCCTTAATGGCAAAAAGTGAATTCGGGTATTCTAAATTTATAAAACAAAATGAAAGGTGCTGTAGAAATGCAAGCTAGTGAGGAGAGAAATGAAATTAAAACAGAAAATGTTGGACAAACTCAGCATCTTAATAATAATCTTTATTAGTGTCACATGTTGATGTACCATCAATTGTACGCGAGGCGAGTGATTTACCAAAGTCCTGGCTTTAATTGACTAGAACACAGCTCTGCGATCGTCTACAATGGAAAGGGACAATCGTCAGGCGTCTGACCATTATACCTCGTTAATAGAGGCGTGGTTAACTCAGCCTCTCGGCCAATCGGTCGAGAGGGCACATGACCGACCAGGGCCAATGGTAAGCCGACGTTCTGGCCCAATGGCAGACGAGTATGCAGATCATATCACCACACATGTCGACTCGTGGGAGGAAACCGGAGCGCCCGGAGGAAACCCACGCAGACATGGGGAGAATGTGCAGACTCCGCACAGACAGTGACCCAGCGGGCAATCAAACTTGGGACCCTGAAGCTGTGAAGCAACTGTGCTATCCACTGTGCTACCATTCCTCCCCCCATCTGTGGAGAGAAAAACTGAGTTAATATTTTGAGTCCGTGTGAATCTTCCTCACAGTTGGAGGAGAGATAATTGGGCAGCATAGAGAGGTGTTTGGGATAGATTTGTCACTCAAGCTGTTCCACCACATCCTTTGGATGCGACAAGAGCTGAGGGTGTTGCAAACCCCTCGTTGCCAGCCCAGCGTCCAGGCTGTTCCTCAGATCCGACTCTGCTGATGTCACCCAGAAGACACCTCTATCTCTCTCTGTGGTTCTCTCTGTGTGGAGCTGCTAAAACGTCAGTGTCTGCAACGGCACTGACTCATTCTGCTCAGTGGCTCGGTCCTGCTCTTTGCAGCTTTCTGCTGTTGGCACATATTTCACAATTCCACACACTGTCTCCCAGCGTCAGCTGTGGCTCAGCGGGCAGCACTCTCACCTCGGCATCAGGGGGCTTCTGGGTTCAAGGCCCACTTGCAGAAACCTGGGTACAAAATCCAGGCAGCCACTCGAATACAGGACTAAGGAATTGCTGGAGATATTAAGATAAGATAATAGGAGTCAGAACGAGATAGTGAAAGATATTTACAGTGCGTTTAAATGCTAACCAACCAGTATAATATGGTTCCTTACACCTGGGAGGTATGCTGTGATGAAGAATGTCTGGCATTTCAGACCATTCCCCAGCGCAGAGTGAGCACCATCCCGCGCCGCCTGCCATTTGTCATGTCATTTGTTAACGCTCACTTCTGGATGAGCAAGTAATTTCCTCCAGTTAAATGTTGGGAAGATCAAAGCCATTGTGTTCAGAGCCCAGCCGCAACTCCAGCAGCCACAGACTCCATTGATCTCCCTGGCAACGATCTGAAGCGAATCAGTCTGTTGGCTCCCTCAGTGTCCGGGTTTAACCCTGAGATCAGGAGCGGGATTCTCTCCGCACGGGGCCAGGCTGGAGAATCCCCGACTCACCGGCGTGAATCGCACCACGCTGGCCCCCGACTCACCGGCGTGAATCGCACCACCGTCGCCCCCGACTCACCGGCGTGAATCGCATCCACGCTGCCCCGACTCACCGCGTGAATCGCACCACGCTGCCCCGACTCCACCGGCGTGAATCGCACCACCACGTCGCCCCGACTCACCGGCGTGAATCGCACCACGCTCCCCCGACTCACCGGCGTGAAATCGCACCACGTCGCCCCGACTCACCGGCGTGAATCGCACCAACGTCGCCCCGACTCACCGCCGTGAATCGCAACCACGCGCCCCGACTCACCGGCGTGATCGCACCACGCTGCCCCGACTCACCGGCGTGAATCGCACCACGTCGCCCCGACTCACCGGCGTGAATCGCACACAGCGTGCCCCGACTCACCGCGTGAATCGCACCACGTCGCCCCGACTCACCGGCGTGAATCGCACACAACGCTGCCCCGACTCACCGGCCGTGAATCGCACCACGCTCGCCCCGACTCACCGGCGTGAAGCGCACCACTTCAGCCCCGACTCACCGGCAGTGAATCAGCAACACGCTGCCCCGACTCACCGGCGTGAATCGCAACACGCTGCCCACGACTCACCGCCGTGAAATGGCACAACACCAACGTTGCCTCCGACTCACCGGCGTGAATCGCACCACGTCAGCCCCGACCTCCACCGGCTGTGAATCTGACACACGCTGCCCCCAACTCACCCGGCGTGAATCGCACCACCTTCGCCCCACCGACTCACCGGCGTGGAATCACACCACGTCTGCCCACGACTCACCGCGTGAATCGCACCACGCATCGCCCCGACTTCACCGGCGTGAATCACACCACGCTGCCCCGACTCACCGGCGTGAATCGCACCACGCTGCCCCGACTCCACGGACGTGACAATCACAGCTGCCCGTCTGCCCCGAATGCTGGAACACCATTCTCCACGGAGCGGAGAATCGGCGCCATTGGCGCCGGCATGGTCAGCGCGGCGCAGCGCCGGTCAGGAGCCATTCTAGACACCTCCACCTCCCCCCCCCGGCCAATTCTCGGACCGGGATGGGCAGAGCGGCCGTAGCAAAAAACCTGTGTCCCGCGGGCGCTGTTCTCAGGCGGGATTCTCCCCTACCCGGCGTGACGGGAGGTCCCGGAGTAGGGGAGTGGCGCCAACCACTCCGAGGTCAGGCCTCCCCAAAGGTGGGGAATTCTCCGCACGTTTGGGGGCCAGCCCCGCGCCGGAGCGCCCCCGGCCGCTGATGTCACCACCGGCGCATGCGCGATGTGGGTTTCTCTTCCGCTTCCGCCATGGCGGAGGCCGTGGCGGCCGCCGAGGAGAAGAGTGCACCAGGGCACTGGCCCGGAGCCTGAGCGGGGGCCCCGATCGCGGGCCAGGCCACCGTGGGGGCACCCTCCGGGGTCCGATCGCCACCCCCCCCCCCCCCCCCCCCCCCCAGGACCCCGGGGCCTGCTCGCGCCGCCGAACCCGCCGCCACCAGAGGTGGTTCAAACCTGCGGCGGGAGAGGCCTCCCAGTCGTGGGACTTCGGCGCATCGCGGGCCGGAGAATCGCCGCAGGGGCCTCGCCGATCGGGGTGGCGAGATTCCCGCCCCTGCCAATTCCCGGGTGGCGGAGAATCTCTGCCACGGCGGGGGCGGGATTTTCAGCGGGGCCTCGTTTCTTCCGGGCTGGGGGCCTCGTTTTCCGCGCCGGCCCCTGTAGCCCTGCGCCATGTTGCGTTGGGGCCGGCGTGTTGAAGGGAGACACCGCGCATGTGCGCATTGGAGCCGTTGTCACTGCGCATGCACGGATCCTGCAGCGCCCAGTTCACACCGGGATCAATGGCTGGAGCAGCGTGAACCGCTCCAGGACCGCGCTGGCCCCCTGTAGGGGCCAGAATTGCTGATCCTGAGGCCGTGTTGATGCCGTCGGGAAACGCAACGGTGTTTCTGACGGCGACGACACTTAGCCTCAGGATCACAGAATCCCGCCCATTACCTTATTTCTAATGTTTCCAATACAAATATGAACCCTTAAAACCATCTTTGTTTTCCCAACACCATGAGGGAAATCAGGGATGAGTAATAAATAGCTGAGCCAGTGACACCTGCATCAAAACTGAATCTAAAAAAAATTATAATTGGTGGGTGTGTCTTCAGATGGCAAATCCGCAACTCTGGAGTTCTCTCGTGAGAAATGACCAAATAATCTGTATTTCAGTGATCTGTTGGTTGGCCCAGGACACTGGGGAGATCCCCACTGCTCCCTCGAAATAGTCCCAAGGGGTCTTTTAAGCCCCCCCATCAGGGTAGATGGGGACCTCAATTTAAGAGGGGACCTCTTATCTGAGAGGGGGCAGCTGTGAAAGTGCAGCCCTCCCTCAGTCCCACACTGGAGTGTCAGCCCAGATTTTGAGGAGACCTTGAATTCACAGTGTAACGGCTTACGTGTAAGCATAGCAGAGCTAAACAAACTGCATGCCCTGCCGATGAACTAAATCTAAGGAGCTCACTGTGTTTTGCACCTCCACATCCTTGAATTTTGCCTGGCTCAGGAATTGAAATTAAATATATCAAGGATCAGGAATGACCATTTTTCTTATACATATATTAAGAAAGACACTAGTGTGTTTGGAATTCCAGACAGGAGGAGGTCAGGTGTGTGAATGTCATTGCGGTTAAAATAAATTCTCTGGCTTTGAGCCTCTCCGATGTGGAGTGTTTAGTCTGGTATCGTGATTGTATTCACACACCACCTATAATAAAGTGGAGGTGACTTGGCACTTTGAGCATTGCTAACTCTCTTAAGTTTGGTCTGAATTCTCCAGGAACTGAAGATTAATCTTCAGGAAACTCAAAACCCAAGAGGAAAATGATCAGAGCATTAAAATAAATCACATGGGTTTTTATTTTGTTTCCAATGTCTCTGAATGTTTTAGCTCATTAGTTAGAGGCATATTGGAGGTGGGGTTCCAAAGGTCACTTTGACTAACGGTCAGGAATTAGGTGAGGGTCTCACCTTCATAGAACATCGAACATACATTGCAGAAGGAGACCATTCAGCCCATCGAGTCTGCACTGACCCACTTAAGCCCTCACTTCCACCCTATCCCCGTAACCCAATAACCTCTCCTAACCCTTGCTTTTGGACACTAAGGGCTATTTATCATGGCCAATCCACCTAACCTGCACATCTTTGGACTGTGGGAGGAAACCGGACCACCCGGAGGAAACCCACGCACACACGGGGAGAACGTGCAGACTCCGCACAGACAGTGATCCAAGCCGGGAATCGAACCTGGGACCCTGGAGCTGTGAA
The DNA here is from genome assembly GCF_902713615.1 of Scyliorhinus canicula. Lineage (NCBI taxonomy): Eukaryota > Metazoa > Chordata > Chondrichthyes > Carcharhiniformes > Scyliorhinidae > Scyliorhinus > Scyliorhinus canicula. The sequence goes on along the minus strand of NC_052155.1, from coordinate 187,545,027 downwards.
GTCACAGTGCTAGCCACTTGTACTACCGTGCTGCGAATTGATATTCAAATATCAGTTTGCTTTCCAATTGGCCAGGAGAAAGTGCAACGTGATTATGACGGATAGGTCTGGCGATCAATAGCAGGGGCAGTTGGGCCGGGCTGACGCATTCAGATTTCCAGAGGTAGACCTAGCGAGAGGATTGTAGAACCAGACGATGATGCAGTGCAGAAGGAGGCAATTGGGCTCATCATTCCAGCGCCAGCTCTGTGGAGGGGCTATCCAATTATTCCCTGGCCTTTCCCCCCCCCCCCCAGAGCCCTTTCTCACTCCGAGTATTGATCCAATTCCCCAAGGGCTGCTTCCTAATTAGAGTGGGTGTGAAAGTAAACAGTGACAAACACGTCAAACTCTGCAATCTGGATTCCTTTTCCAGCCCCTTCACCATCAGCAAACACAATTAGCTGACCAGACTTAACATTTCACTAAATATATTTGTAAATGTCCTGACCTTGTTTCAATGTAGTTTCAGTTCCGTTGCAGAAGGTCTCACTTTAAAAAAAATAATTTATGGGCGGCACGGTAGCACAGTGGTTAGCACTGTTACGTCACTGTGCCAAGGTCCCAGATTCGATTCCCGGCTTGGGTCACTGTCTGTGCGGAGTCTGCACGTTCTCCGCGTGTCTGCGTGGGTTTCCTCCGGATGCTCCGGTTTCCTCCCACAAGTCCCGAAAGACGTGCTGTTAGGTGAATTGGACATTCTGAATTCTCCCTCTGTGAACCCGAGCAGGTGGTGTGGTGACTAGGGGCTTTTCACAGTAACTTCATTGCAGTGTTAATGTAAGCCTACTTGTGACAATAATAAAGATTATTACATTATTATAGTCCCCAATTCTTTTTTTCCAGTTAAGGGGCAATTTAGCGTGGCCAATCCACCTACCCTGGACATCTTTGGGTTGTGGGGGTGAAACCCACGCAGACACGGGGAGAATGTGCAAACTCCAGGACAGTGACCCAGAGCCGGGATTCGAACCCGGGTGCTCGGCGCCGTGAGGCAGCAGTGCTAACCACTGCGCCACTGTGCCGCCCCGCAGCAGGCGTCAGTTAATTCCCGATCCAAGAGATGGCGCTAGCTCACCTTCTAAAATATATCTTTCTGATTCATTTCTGAGATGTGGCATCACTGGTATGTTTAATGTTTGTTGCCAATATCTGGTTGTCTTGAAGAGGGTGATTTTTGATGTTTGATATAACTGAGTGTCTTTCAAGCTGCCACAGATGATATTTGGGAGTCAAGCGCATATTGGTGTGGGTCTGGAGTCACACACAGGCCCAGATCAGGTAAGGATGACAGACGTCATGTCCTAACCAGCCATTCGTCAGCAATGACAATTTTTACTGAGACCCCTTTTTATTCCCAGTTCTCGAAAGTTGAATTCAAATTTTCAAACTGCTGGAAGCGGGATGTGAACACATTGGGGACGATTCTCCAAATGGAGCCCAGGTGTTCGCGCTGTCGGTTTCACGATGGCGCAAAACAGGCACGGGGACGACTGATTCTGGCCCCCTGCACGTCGCTGGAACGGTTCACGCCGTTCCAGCCTCCTTTCCCGATGCCAAATGGGCGCCGCACCAACCCGCGCATGCGTGGGGGACGCCTTTAGCGCGCCGGCCCCGACTCAACATGGCGTCGGTGTACAGGGGCCGGCCGCGCAGGAAGGTAGGCCCGAGGGGGAAGAGGCCGGCCCGCCGATTGGTGGTCCCCGATTGCGGGCTAGACCCCATCGGAAGGCCCCCCCCCCCCCCCCGATGAAGGAGCCCCCCACAGGCCGCCCCCGCCAGCAGCGACCCGGAGTGAACGGCGCCGGCGGGACTCTGTCGTATCCGCGCGGCCACTCGGCCCGTCCGGGCCGGAGAATCGCCCCCACTAGCTCTGGATTATTCGCCCAGTTACAGTTCAGCGGCTTCGCCCCAGTGTGTGATTCTGTCTGTGAACCAAAATGTGAAAACCCAAACCACATCAAACCCAAATGCACATTGCGACTTGTCCATCGCTCTACCTCCCAAACAATACACCACAAACTGAACGCACGGCTGGAAATGGCAATTCAGGTCAGGATAAAAGAAACACATGGAGCACAAAATGTGAAGCAGATACAGATGCTGCTATAGAATAAAAATAAAATGGAGTCTCTTGTCTCTGATCCTATCCAGATCACTCAGCTGTGGCACAGCCTCGGAGTCACAACGTTCAAGTCACGCTCCCGCGGTTTAAGATCATAATCTAGGCTGACACGTCTAGTTCAGTACCAAGGGATTGCGGCACTGCCAGAGGTGCCATCTTGCAGTTACGATGTAAAGCCAGGGCCCTACCTGCCCTCTCAGGTAGTTGTCGGATATTCTACAGCATTAGCCCGTAGAACAGTAGAGATCTCCCTGGTGGCCTGTCCTATATTTGTCCTTCAGCCACAATCACTGAAACAGATCACAATACTGTGTGCGGGATCTTGCGGTGTGCGCATTGGCTGCACATTTCCTACATCATGACAATGACTACACTTCAAAAATATTTCATTGGCTGCAAATCATTTTGGGAAATCCTGGTGCCAAGCACCAGACTTTGTGAACCGCGCAGTTTAAGTAAGGTAAATTCCAGGTTGATAGCGAATCAGGAGCCTCTTTACATTTCTCCTGATGAGCCAAGAATAGATTCATAGAATCCAAACAACAGTGCAGAAGGAGGCCATTCAGCCCATCGGGTTTGTACCGACCCTCTGAAAGAACACCCCACCTACGCCCACGTCCCCACACTATTCCTGTATCTCAGTAACCCCACCTAACCTTTTAGGCACTAAGGGGAACTTTAGCATTGCCAATCCACCTAACCTGCACATCTTTGGACTGTGGGAGGAAACCGGAGCACCCGGAGGAAACCCACGCACACACGGGGAGGATGTGCAGACTCGGCACAGACAGTCAACAGAGGTAGGAATTGAACCTCATAAAAGGAAACATCCTCTCCACATCCACCCTGTCAACACCCCTCTTCCAAACTCCAGTGGGTACAAGCGAAGCCTGTCCAACCCGCCCATTCCTGGTATTAGTCTGGGAAACCTTCTCTGAACTGCTTCCAAATCCTTAAATAAGGAGACCAATATTGTAGACAATACTCCACATATGGTCTCACCAATACCCTACACAACTGAAGCACAACCTCCCAGCTCTTGTATTTAATTCCCCTCACAATAAATAACATTCGACTGGCTTTCCTAATTACTCGCTGTACCTGTATAATTGCCTTTTGTGATTCATGCACTAGGACACCCAGATCCCTCTGCATCTCTGAGCTCTGCAATCTCTGGATAAAATGCTTCTTTCTTATCCATCCTGAAAAATAGACAACCTCACATTATCTCACATTATCCTCCATTTTCCAGATCTTTGTTCAATCACTTCACCTATTTATATCCTTTCATAGCCTCCTTATGTCCGCTTCACAACTTCCTTCCTACCTATCTTTGTGTCATCAGCAAATTTAGCAATCGTAAAGAGCACTGATCTCGGTGACATACCTCTTATTGCATCCTATCAACCAGAAAATGATACATCTATGCCAACCCTGTTTCCTGTTAGCTAGTCAATTTGTTAACCATGACAAGATGTTACTCCCGACACCATCAACTTTCATTTTCATAGAATCATAGAACTCCTACAGTGTAGAAGGAGGTCATTCGGCCCATCGAGTCTGTACCAGTCCTCTGAAGGAGCACCCGACCTATGCCCACGTTTCCACCCTTTCTCCGTAACCCCACCTAAGCTTTTGAACACTAAGGGCAATTGATCACGGCCAATCCACCTAACCTGCACATCTTAGCACTGTGGGAGGAAACTGGAGCACCCAGAGACAGGGAGAATGAGCAAATTCCACACACAGTCATCCAAGGCCAGAATTGAACATGGAGCTGAGAAGCAGCAGTGCTAACCACGGTGCCACCGCAAAAACTTTTGATGACGCTCCTTATCGAATGCCTTCTGAAAATCTAAGTACAGTACATCCACCAGTTCCCCTTTATCCGTAGCACCTGTTACTTCTTTAAAGAACGCCAATAAATTGGTTAAGTATGATTTCCCTTTCTCAAAACTATGTTGGTCCTGGCCGATTACCTCAAATCTAAGTGCCCTGTTTAATAATATCATCTAACATTTTCTCAAGGCAGATGTTAAGCTAACAGGCCTGTAGTTTCCTGCTTTCTGTCTCCTTCCCTTTTTGAATAAAGGCGTTACATTTGCTTTTTTCCAATTTAATGGCACATTCCCAGAATCTACGGGATTTTGCAAAATGAACACCTCACTAGTCACTTTTGTTAAGAGCCGAGGCTGCCTGGGGACTTGCCAGTCCACAGCTCCAACAATTTGCTCAGTACCACTTCCCTGCTGATTGAGTTCCTCTCTCAGTTACAACCCTGCTTTCCAGCTGTGGCAGCTCGAGACAATATTGGGTAACCTTCCAGTACAACTGGACACGGGTGTATTGGTAACAAGTAGGCAAACTCTACACAGAATCACTAAACAGGTCTCTCTGACTCCTAGGCCCTGCGTGTCTTCCCCATTGTAGGGCAGCACGGTAGCACAGTGGTTAGCACTGTTGCTTCACAGCGCCAGGGTCCCAGACTCGATTCCCGGCTTGGGTCACTGTCTGTGCGGAGTCTGCACGTTCTCCCCGTGTCTGCGTGGGTTTCCTCCAGGTGCTCCGGTTTCCTCCCACAGTAAAAAGATGTGCAGGTTAGGTGGATTGGCCGTGCTAAATTGTCCTTAGCGTCCAAAAAGGTTGGGTGGGGTTACGGGGATAGGGGGAGGTGTGGACTTGGATAGGGTGCTCGGTCCGGGACAAGTGCAGACTCAATGGGCCGAATGGCCTCCTTTTGGACTGTTGATTCTATGATGAGTTGGCGCCCCCCACAATAGGCCCTGAGCTGGTCACGCGGACCGCAAGGGCCCGCCCCCTTAAAGGGGCCACGCTGGCCCAACAGCTGTGTCTCGGATATTGCTTATATCATCAATATCATCGACAGTGAAGACCGATATCATCAATAGTGAAGACCGATGTCAGTTCATTTTCCATCTCCTTATTTTCCATTATTAATTCCGCAGACTCAGTTTCTGTACAACCAACTCTCAGTTTGATAACTCTTTTCTGAGAACTCTTACCATCTGTCTTATATTCCTCGCTAGCTGACTGTTGTGTTCTAATTTTATCCTTATTAATCTTTTAGTCCGGAATCTTCTGTTCCAAATCAGTTGTGTCATTCATTTACTTGGTGTGGCTTTGGGTGAATATCTCCACAGAATTTTCAGCCAGACTTTTTCGATTAAGCATTTCTTTTTGATAATTGCCTCTTCTCTCATGGGGCTCTTGAAATCCCACTTGGCCCCCTTTCAAAAAGGGTTTGAGGTTTTGGTGGGCGAAAGTGTTTGAATTCTTCAAGCTGGCATTGTGTCCTCGCCACAGCAACGGAGCTAAAAAAAAAAAATAGCAAGACACCCGTGGGACACGAGAGCAGAAAGAGAGCAGCAAAACACTGCAGCCTTAACAACTCATCTCAAATAGATTATGACCAATCACTTCTATTCATTCATAGAACAGTACAGCACAGAACAGGCCCTTCGGCCCTCGATGTTGTGCCGAGCAATGATCACCCTACTCAAACCCACGTATCCACCCTATACCCCTAACCTTACTTTTTTTTTTAGGACACTACGGGCAATTTAGCATGGCCAATCCACCTAACCTGCACATCTTTGGACTGTGGGAGGAAACCGGAGCACCCGGAGGAAACCCACGCACACACGGGGAGGACGTGCAGACTCCGCACAGACAGTGACCCAACCGGAATCGAACCTGGGACCCTGGAGCTGTGAAGCATTTATGCTAACCACCATGCTACCGTGCTGCCATGGTGTATATTTTTTCGAGTTGCCACAAGGTCGAAGACGAGAGGTTCCACGCTCTTGGTTCACTGAAACCACGGTGGGGTTTATCAGGAGATGTTACTATTACAGAACAAGATGGAGAACTCAGAGTCCGCGCAAACACAGCTGACATCACTACAGATCGCGTGACGTTCCACCAGCGCGCTGTATTATTGAATACATATCACCCCTCCCCCTTTACTCAGATAGTGCAAACGACAATGTTTTCTGAACACTTAACAACAGACCAATTAAATCGCAGTTACATTACCGTACACCATTACATTGATTTGTGCAACATATACACACGTATGTCAGTCCCTGAGGTGGACATCTATTTATTTGGGTGTTACTCGACATTCTGAAGTCTGACCACTCGAGATCTTGGAAGTTTCTTCTTTTACTTTAGTCAGGGATACGTGCTGTGAAATGGCCTCAGTCTCCGTCCCCATTTGGTGCTGAAGATTCTCCAGGACTGATACATCTCTGTCACTGGTATCTGTTCAGAAGCATCAATGGTCAGATTTTCCGATGGAAATACCTCTTGAGAGGTTTCGGCAATTTTGTATCGTGAGACTAGAGCTAGTCGTCTGACGTCACCAAACTGCCTCATCGTTCGTCCGTACAGTGTCTGATATTGGACTTGTTTTAGCGCAGGTATCTGCCGGTACCCATTTCTCACTAGTAGCTTCTTTCTAACTCTGGCTCTCTTTGGATGAATACTCTCTGTTTTGAGTTGTGCTTCCTCCTAGCAAACTGACCTTGTTGTTTGACAATCTCTGAAGTATCAGGTGGTATCAACAGTCAAACGTTATCCTTAGCTTCCTCTTGAAGATCAGCATGTTAGTGAACTCCGTACTGCTGTGTGTGCGATGTTCCTGTGTGACACCAACGTGTGCTGGTAGAACACCACGTGATCTGTGGTGTCTTCAGCAGAGTGTTTGGACGGGCTCTGAGTTCCCCATCTTGTACTGTAAGAGCAACATCTCCTCATAAACCCTGCACCCAGGGCAGCAGGGTGGCGCAGTGGGTTAGCCCTGCCGCCTCACGGCGCCAAGGTCCCAGGTTCGATCCCGGCTCTGGGTCACTGTCCGTGTGGAGTTTGCACATTCTCCCCGTGTTTGCGTGGATTTTGCTCCCACAACCCAAAAAGATGTGCAGGGTAGGTGGATTGGCCACGCTAAATTGCCCTTAATTGGAAAAAGTGAATTGGGTATTCTAAATTTAAAAAAATACCCTGCACCATTGTTTCAGAGAACCTAGCATGGAACCTTTATTCATTTCTCTTTGAGGACATTAGTCCTGACAACGCTCCTTGGCCCTTTGAAATGAAATGAAATGAAAATCGCTTATTGTCACGAGTAGGCTTCAATGAAGTTACTGTGAAAAGCCCCTAGTCGCCACATTCCAGCGCCTGTCCGGGGAGGCTGGTACGGGAATCGAACCGTGCTGCTGGCCTGCTTTGTAAGCCAGCGATTTAGCCCAGTGAGCTAAACCAGCCTCGATGGATGTTTTGAGAAACTGAATGAATTGTTCGGCCAATGCATTTGTTGCAGGACGGTCGGAAGCTGACTTGACGTATTGTAACCAATCCCTTACAAGTAGTCTTCAAATTCCTTGGAATAAACTGAGTTCTATTGTCACTTACGAGCTGCTCTGGTCGACCAAAGCTTGTGAATGTTTCATCTAACTTTTCAATCCTTTGTTCAGTCATTGTGGATTGCATTATTACTACTTCTGGCCATTTAGAGTGTGCATCCACAATCACTCGGAACATGTGTCCCTCCACTGGACCAACATGGTCTGTGTGTATTCTCTGCCATGGCTGAGTTGGCCATTCCCACAGATGTAATGGTGGAGCGTACCTTAGCTTTGCACAAGGTTGGCATTGCCCTACTTTCTCTACAATTTGAGCAGCTAATCCGGGCCACCAAAAAATAACGATGTGCCAATTCCTTCATCCTCACCGCACCAGGACGTCCCTCGTGTAGTGGGTTTTGTTACGTAGGCACAAAGGAATAATCACAGGGATTCCCCATCACAAAGCTCCACTCTGGACTGTCAGCTTAAGTCTTCTCGTGACGTTGGTCTTGAGGTCTTGATTTTTACATGTCCATCTTTCATCGTTCCTTTTTGGACTCTGACGTATTTAAGACTTCTTTTACCTCCTTATACACTTTCAGATTCTCCAGTCCAGTGCCACACCTGTTTGGCACATAATAAAATGTGTAACGGCTTCAATCGCGTTGGCAAATTTACTGTAATAATTTAGCAATCCCATAATGACCCAAGTTGCGTCACATTTTGAGGATGCGGTGTTTCTGAAATTTTGGTCACCTTCTTCGGTTCGTTGTGTAAGCCACCTTTAACAATGATGTGAGCCAAATAGTTGGTGGATGTCTTGGAAAAGTCACACTTTCCCTTTTTTACTCGAAGATTATGATCTGTAACCGCTCCAGAATAGCTTCCAAGTTCTTCAAGTGAATACTTGAACATCTGATGAGAATGTCATCCAGTTAACATTGTACGTCAATTAACCCATTCAGAATCTGATGCATGGATCTCTGACAAAGAGTTGTGCTGAGGTTATCCCAAATGGAAGTCTCCTGTAATGAAAAGGACCTTTGCATGTCATGAGTAACGGTTGTGATAGCTCAGCCATTAAATGCGTCCACGGCACCACATTTGTCTGCCACTTTTGGATTTCCCTCAGTCTGCGCTCCTTGAGCCTTCCTCCCTTCTGTTTTTTTGAGAGGCAACGATCTCCTAGCCCACAAACAAAACTAATTTCTTTCCTCCTGTACTAGCGTTTTCCTGAGTCGGAACTTGCAGAATCGGACAATTAGATCCCCATTCCCGCAGCCCGTTACACTTGGTCACACGCTGCAGCTTCTACACCTTCTAAAGTTAGCAAACACCGGCAACTTTCTTTGCTTTTAATGTTCCAGTTACTCAGGTCGTGTGTTTGATTTTTTTCTATCAAAACCGCTTGTTTGCACCGGAGCCCTTCCTCGATCGACCATTCCACTTACGTCGATGAGTTTTAAGCGATTTTTCTTTGCCACAATCCTCATCGCCAGTTTTCTCTTTTGTTATATTTCTCGAGTTGCCGCGAAGTGGTTAGCACTGCCACCTCACAGCATCAGAGTCCTTCCTGGGTTCGATTCCCGCTTGGGTCACTGTCTGTGCGGAGTTGCACGTTCTCCCGTGTCTGCGTGGGTTCCTCCGGGTGCTCAGGTTTCCTCCCACAGTCCAAAGATGTGCAGATTAGGTGGATTGGCCATGCTAAATTGCCCCTTGGTGTCCAGGGATGTGCAGGTTAGGTTACAGCGTTACAGGTATACGGCGGGGTGGATGGGTGCAGACTCAATGGACTGAATGGCCTCTTCCTGCACTGTAGAGATTCTGTCATTCCACAAAGAGAAATGAATAGAGATGCCACACGCTAGGTTATTTAAACTGACGGTGCAGGGTTTATTCGGAGATGTTACTCTTACAGCACAAGACAGAGAACTGGAAGCCGACACAAACACTCTGCTGATGTCAATGCAGATCAAGCGACATTCCACCGATAGGCTGTATTACTTAAATATGGGACATGAGAGGCACTGGTAAGGCATTTGTTGCCCATTCTAGTTATCTTGAGAAGGGGGTGAGCTGCTTTCTTGAACTGCTGCAGTCTCGAATTCTTGTGAAAATCTGATTGAACGGGGTGTCTTATTCACGACTTCGGAGATAGATAAAAGTCAGCTGTGTAGGTGTAGGATTGGAGACACGTGTGGGCCAGACCAGGCATTGGATGGCAGGTTTCATTCCTCTGAAGGACATGATGAACCAGATGAGATTTAATGCCAATCCCACAGCTTCGTGGTCACCTTTACTGAGTCATCGAGGTCTACAGCACGGAAAAGGCCCTTCGGCCCATCTGCACCAGTCAAAAGCAACCACCTAACCATTCTAATCCTGTTTTCTAGCACTTGGCCTGTCTGCCCGGCATCGCAAGTGCACATCTCGATTCTTAAATGTTGTGAGGGTCTCTGTCTCACCCCCTCTCAGCGCGAGTTCCAGACTCCACCACCCTCACCTCACATCCCCTCTAAACCTCCTGCCCCTCACCTTAAACCTCTCGCCCCCCCGGTCACTGATCCCTCCAGCAAGGGAAAAGGTTTCTTCTTGTCTACTCTATCTATGCCCTCATTATTTTATACATCTCAATCATGTCCCCCCTCAGTCTCCTCTACCCCAAGGGGGCGGTGGCAGAGTGGCATTGTCACTGGACCAGAAATCCAGAGTAATGCTCCAGGGACACAGGTTCAAATCCTGTCACAGGAGATGGTGAAATTTTAATTAAGTACAAATCTGGAATTAAAAGTCTAACGATGAATTGATTGTTCTAAAAACCCATCTGCTTCACTAATGCCCTTTTTGGGAAGGAAATCTGCCATCCTACCCGGTCTGTCCCACATAGAACATAGAGAACAGAACAGGCCCTTCGGCCCTCGTCATTGTGCCGAGCTTTGCCCGAAACCAAGATCAAGCTATCCCACTCCCTGTCATTCTGGTGTGCTCCATGTGCCTATCCAATAACTGCTTGAAAGTTCCTAAAGTGTCCGACTCCACTATCACAGCAGGCAGTCCATTCCACACCCTAACCACACTCTGAGTAAAGAACCTACCTCGGACATCCCTCCTATATCTCCCACCCTGAACCTTGTAGTTATGCCCCATTGTAACAGCTACATCCACCCAAGGAAATAGTCTCTGAACGTCCACTCTATCTATCCCCCTCATCATCTTATAAACCTATTAAGTCGCCTCTCATCCCTCTCCTCTCCAAAGACATGTGACTCCTGATCCACAATAATGTGGTTGATTCTGACTCTGAAAATGCTCCCTCAAGGGAAATTAGGGATGGGCAATAAATGGTGGCCTTGCTTGGAATGACCCAGGACCCATGAACAAAATGTTTTAAAATTGCTGAACAAACAAAATTTGACCACGTAAGAGATAGTAAGACAGGTGATCAAAAGCTGGATCAAAGAGTTGGGTTGGAAGGAGCAGCTTAAAAGAGGACAACAACATAGCTGGGAATCCCAGCTGAAGGCACGGACACCAATGTTGGAGGCTGGAATGAGAGGAGGGCAGAGAGATCTCTGGGGTTCCGGGGCTGGAGGAGGTTACAGAGATAGGGAGGACTGAGAAAACACAGACAAGAATCTTACAAATTGGGGTGCCACATAACCGATAGCTGGTTCAGATCAGCAAGTACAGGAGTGATGGGGGAATGACCCGTATGAGTTTGAATACAGACAGCAGAGGTTTAAATGAATTCAAGTTCACTGAATATCAGGTCAGCCAAGAGTGCATTGGAACGAAATAGCTTGGGTTGGAAAGTTTGTGTATGCTTGCTAATTAAGGTATCCAAACACAATGTAAATATTTCTTTAAATTAATAGGCTGGAAGTTGGACAGTTTTTCAAAGGAGGAAGGATGGAATAATATTCAACATGAGCAAACAATCACAGAGCGTCTGCCACTGTCACAGGATCAACAAGCAGTGAGGAAACATGCCTGGGGGCAATCAGCAAACCAATTTACTTGGCTGAGTATATTCTCACAGGAAAAATCAACAAACCGCATCAGGTAATAGTTTCTTAACAACTTCTGTCGGAGATGCCCTGTAAATACTGACACACTCCCCGGGGACCCCCTGTAAATACTGACACACTCCCCGGGGACCCCTGTAAATACTGACACACTCCCCGGGGATCCCCCAGTAAATACTGACACACTCCCCGGGGACCCCTGTAAATACTGACACACTCCCCGGGGACCCCTGTAAATACTGACACACTCCCGGGGATCCCCTGTAAATACTGACACACTCCCCGGGGACTCCCCGTAAATACTGACACACTCCCCGGGGATCCCCAGTAAATACTGACACACCCCCCGGGGACTCCCTGTAAATACTGACACCCTCCCCGGGAACCCCCTGTAAATACTGACACACTCCCCGGGAACCCCCTGTAAATACTGACACACTCCCCAGGGATCCCCTGTAAATACTGACACACTCCCCGGGAACCCCCTGTAAATACTGACACACTCCCCGGGGGACCCCTGTAAATACTGACACACTCCCCGGGGACCCCCTGTAAATACTGACACACTTCCCGGGATCCCCTGAAAATGCTGACACACTCACCCGGGGACTCCCCGTAAATACTGACACACTCCCCGGGGATCCCCCAGTAAATACTGACACACTCCCCGGGAACCCCCTGTAAATACGGACACACTCCCCGGGACCCCTGTAAATACTGACACACTCCCCGGGAACCCCCTGTAAATATGACCACACTCCCCGGGGACCCCTGTAAATACTGACACACTCCCCGGAACCCCCTGTAAATACGGACATCACTCCCCGGGACCCCCTGTAAATACTGACACACTCCCCGGGGACCCCCTGTAAATACGGACACACTCCCCGGGGATCCCCTGTAATACTGACACACTCCCCGGGGAACCCCTGTAAATACTGACACACTCCCCAGGGACCCCCTGTAAATACTGACACACTCCCCGGGGACTTCCCGTAAATACTGACGCACTCCCCGGGGACTCCCCGTAAATACTGACACACTTCCCGGGGATCCCTGTAAATACTGACACACTCCCCGGGGACCCCCTGTAAATACTGACACACTTCCCGGGGACCCCCTGTAAATACTGACACACTCCCCGGGGACTCCCCGTAAATACTGACCACACTCCCCGGGGATCCCCCAGTAAATACTGACACAACTCCCCGTGAACCCCCTGTAAATACTGACACACTCCCCCAGGGACCCCCTGTAAATACTGACACGCTCCCCGGGGGACCCCTGTAAATACTGACACACTCCCCGGGGCCCCCTGTAAATACGGACACTCTCCCCGGGGACCCCTGTAAATACGGACACACTCCCCGGGAACCCCCTGTAAATACTGACACACTCCCCGGGAACCCCCTGTAAATACGGACACACTCCCCGGGGACCCCCTGTAAATACTGACACACTCCCCAGGGACCCTCTGTAAATACTGACACGCTCCCCGGGGACCCCCTGTAAATACTGACACACTCCCCGGGAACCCCCTGTAAATATGGACACACTCCCCGGGGACCCCTGTAAATACTGACACACTCCCCGGGAACCCCCTGTAAATACGGACACACTCCCCGGGGACCCCCTGTAAATACTGACACACTCCCCGGGAACCCCCTGTAAATACTGACACACTCCCGGGGACTCCCTGTAAATACTGACACACTCCCCGGGACCCCCCTTATAAATACTGACACACTCCCCGGGGACCCACTGTAAATACTGACACACTCCCCGGGGACTCCCTGTAAATACTGACACACTCCCCGGGGACCCTCTGTAAATACTGACACACTCCCCGGGGACCCCCTGTAAATACTGACACACTCCCCGGGGACCCCCTGTAAATACTGACACACTCCCCGGGAACCCCCTGTAAATACGGACACACTCCCCGGGGACCCCTGTAAATACTGACACACTCCCCGGGAACCCCCTGTAAATACTGACACACTCCCCGGGCACCCCCTGTAAATACTGACACACTCCCCGGGACCCCCCTATAAATACTGACACACTCCCCGGGGACCCCCTGTAAATACTGACACACTCCCCGGGGACCCCCTGTAAATACTGACACACTCCCCGGGGACTCCCTGTAAATACTGACACACTCCCCGGGACCCCCCTATAAATACTGACACACTCCCCGTGGACCCACTGTAAATACTGACACACTCCCCGGGGACTCCCTGTAAATACTGACACACTCCCCGGGGACCCTCTGTAAATACTGACACACTCCCCGGGAACCCCCTGTAAATACTGACACACTCCCCGGGGACCCCCTGTAAATACTGACACACTCCCCGGGGACTCCCTGTAAATACTGACACACTCCCGGGGACCCTCTGTAAATACTGACACACTCCCCGGGAACCCCCTGTAAATACTGACACACTCCCCGGGGACCCCCTGTAAATACTGACACACTCCCCGGGAACCCCCTGTAAATACTGACACACTCCCCGGGGACTCCCTGTAAATACTGACACACTCCCCGGGGATCCCCTGTAAATACTGACACACTCCCCGGGGACCCCCTGTAAATACTGACACACTTGCCGGGGATCCCCCTATAAATACTGACACACTCCCCGGGGACCCCCCTGTAAATACTGACACACTCCCCGGGATCCCCCTATAAATACTGACACACTCCCCGGGGACTCCCTGTAAATACTGACACACTCCCCGGGGACCCCCCTGTAAATACTGACACACTCCCCGGGGACCCCCTGTAAATACTGACACACTCCCCGGGAACCCCCTGTAAATACTGACACACTCCCCGGGGACCCCCTGTAAATACTGACACACTCCCCGGGAACCCCCTGTAAATACTGACACACTCCCCGGGAACCCCCTGTAAATACTGACACACTCCCCGGGAACCCCCTGTAAATACTGACACACTCCCCGGGAACCCCCTGTAAATACTGACACACTCCCCGGGAACCCCCTGTAAATACTGACACACTCCCCGGGAACCCCCTGTAAATACTGACACACTCCCCGGGGATCCCCCAGTAAATACTGACACACTCCCCGGGGACCCCCTGTAAATACTGACACACTCCCCGGGAACCCCCTGTAAATACTGTCACCCCACCCCCCCCTCCGTGTTTAATTGTGATCATACACATTATTGTGCCCTGACCCCTTACTCTAACCTATGTCCTGCACCCCAGCCAACTTAACTGGTGTCTAACTTCCTTATTTTACGTGGCCTGTCGCTCCTTCTAGGTGATATCCCAGACAGCACAACAGAGACGGCCAGCTGCTTGTCTCGCCCTCTGACCGGAGGGAGGCCTGGACTTGGATGGGCCCAGACGATTTATGGATGTCACAGGTGATGATACAGGCCACCCTGCTCTGCCCGCCTCCCAGCAGATGCACCAGTGTCAGGTGGGGCGAATTCAGAAGTGCTGAGTTGCACCTGCACCTCCCCTGCGTGCGGCACCGGCACTGGCCCCAGCACCTCCTCCTCCCTCAGGGTGCTCAATGGGCCCTGGGCTGCACAATGGGATGGAGGAGGGGCTGGAGTCAGCTCCAGAGGCTCCACTGTCACCTACCGCCTCCAGTACTGGGGGCCCGCTCTCCTCTCAACCATGGAGCACAGAGGCTGAGTCACATCCTTCAGTGAGTGAGTCATGTCCCTCTGCGCCTCGGTCATGTCCCTCTGCGCCTCGGTCATGTCCCTCTGTGCCTGGCCCAGGTCAGTCAGCGTGTGGCCCAGGTCAGTCTGTGCCTGGCCCAGGTCAGTCAGCGCCTGGCCCAGGTCAGTCTGTGCCTCGGCCATGTCCCTCTGCGCCTCGGTCATGTCCCTCTGCGCCTCGGTCATGTCCCTCTGCGCCTCGGTCATGTCCCTCTGCGCCTCGGTCATGTCCCTCTGCGCCTCGGTCATGTCCCTCTGTGCCTGGCCCAGGTCAGTCAGCGCCTGGCCCAGGTCAGTCAGCGCCTGGCCCAGGTCAGTCAGCGTGTGGGCCCAGGTCAGTCAGCGCCTGGCCCAGGTCAGTCCAGAGCCTGGCCCAGGTCAGTCAGCGCCTGGCCCAGGTCAGGTCAGCGCCTGGCCCAGGTCAGTCAGCGCCTGGCCCAGGTCAGTCAGAGCCTGGCCCCGGTCAGTCTGTGCCTGGCCCAGGTCAGTCAGCGCCTGGCCCAGGTCAGTCTGTGCCTGGCCCAGGTCAGTCAGCGCCTGGCCCAGGTCAGTCAGCGCCTGGCCCAGGTCAGTCAGCGCCTGGCCCAGGTCAGTCTGTGCCTGGCCCAGGTCAGTCAGTGCCTGGCCCAGGTCAGACTGGCCTGGCCCAGGTCAGTCAGCGTCTGGCCCAGGTCAGTCAGCGCCTGGCCCAGGTCAGTCAGCGCCTGGCCCAGGTCAGACTGGGCCTGGCACAGGTCAGTCAGAGCCTGGCCCAGGTCAGTCAGCGTGTGGCCCAGGTCAGTCAGCGCCTGGCCCAGGTCAGTCAGCGCCTGGCCCAGGTCAGTCTGTGCCTGGCCCAGGTCAGACTGGACCTGGCCCAGGTCAGTCAGCGTCTGGCCCAGGTCAGTCTGTGCCTGGCCCAGGTCAGTCAGCGCCTGGCCCAGGTCAGTCAGCGCCTGGCCCAGGTCAGTCAGCGCCTGGCCCAGGTCAGTCAGCGCCTGGCCCAGGTCAGTCAGCGCCTGGCCCAGGTCAGTCAGCGCCTGGCCCAGGTCAGTCAGCGCCTGGCCCAGGTCAGTCAGCGCCTGGCCCAGGTCAGTCAGCGCCTGGCCCAGGTCAGTCAGCGCCTGGCCCAGGTCAGTCAGCGCCTGGCCCAGGTCAGTCAGCGCCTGGCCCAGGTCAGTCAGCGCCTGGCCCAGGTCAGTCAGCGCCTGGCCCAGGTCAGTCAGAGCCTGGCCCAGGTCAGTCAGAGCCTGGCCCAGGTCAGTCAGAGCCTGGCCCAGGTCAGTCAGCGCCTGGCCCAGGTCAGTCTGCGCCTGGCCCAGGTCAGTCAGAGCCTGGCCCAGGTCAGTCAGTGCCTGGCCCAGGTCAGTCAGCGCCTGGCCCAGGTCAGTCAGCGCCTGGCCCAGGTCAGTCAGCGCCTGGCCCAGGTCAGTCAGCGCCTGGCCCAGGTCAGTCAGCGCCTGGCCCAGGTCAGTCAGCGCCTGGCCCAGGTCAGTCTGTGCCTGGCCCAGGTCAGTCAGCGTGTGGCCCAGGTCAGTCAGCGCCTGGCCCAGGTCAGTCTGTGCCTGGCCCAGGTCAGTCAGCGCCTGGCCCAGGTCAGTCAGAGCCTGGCCCAGGTCAGTCAGCGCCTGGCCCAGGTCAGTCTGTGCCTGGCCCAGGTCAGTCAGCGCCTGGCCCAGGTCAGACTGGGCCTGGCCCAGGTCAGTCAGCGCCTGGCCAATGTTCCCGATGCCCTCAGTGTGACCCTTTGTGACTAGGCCAAGCTCTGCAGCACCGCAGCAATGTCTGTGTGGGCCCGGGACATGGCTGCCTTTGACTGGACACCCCAGTCTGGACTCCCCAGTCTGGACTCCCCAGTCTGGAGTCCCCAGTCTGGACACCCCAGTCTGGACACCCCAGTGTGTCTGGAGTCCCCAGTCTGGACACCCCAGTCTGGAGTCCCCAGTCTGGACTCCCCAGTCTGGACTCCCCAGTGTGTCTGGAGTCCCCAGTCTGGACTCCCCAGTCTGGAGTCCCCAGTGTGCCCCAAGACTTGGACCTTTGACCCATGGCTGTGACTTTTCTGCCCCAAGGTTTCCGCTGCAAGAACCACCCGCTCAGTGTCGGCCTGGGTACCACGCGCTGTTGGCACCATCTCCTACAGCTGAGGGTGGATAGACCCCCTCCAGCTGCACCTGTAGGTGCTGGAAAGTTGTTGACACCCCCTCCAGTAAACCCTGTCTCTGTGTCTGCATCTCCATCAGCGATGGATATTTCTGTCCGGCACCGCGGTATCTGAGCGGACAACAGCTGGTTCCTGGGATTCCGCAGCCTTCCAACATTCTGCTCCCACGGGAGTCCCTACCTCCACCTGCTGTGCTGCAGCATGTGTGTCGTGCGCACACCAGGTGACCCCCCCCCCCAGGAGCCTCTTGACTAAAATGCAGCGCTGAGGTGATAGACTCTGCGATGGTGGTGGGTGCAGGTGAGCGCAGTGACGAGAGGTCAGTGTCATCCCCGGACTGGTCCACTGGGGTTGTGGCTGGGGTTGTGGCTGGGGTTGTGGCCGGGGTTGTGGCTGGGGTTGTGGCTGGGGTTGTGGCTGGGGTTGTGGCCGGGGTTTGTGGCCGGGGCTGTGGCTGGGGTTGTGGCCGGGGTTGTGGGGGTTGTGGTTGGGGTTGTGGCTGGGGTTGTGGCTGGGGTTTGTGGCTGGGGTTGTGGTTGGGGTTGTGGCTGGGGTTGTGGCTGGGGTTGTGGTTGGGGTTGTGGCTGGGGTTGTGGCTGGGGTTTGTGGCTGGAGTTGTGGTTGGGGTTGTGGCTGGGGTTGTGGCTGGGGTTTGTGGCTGGAGTTGTGGTTGGGGTTGTGGCTGGGGTGTGCTGGGGTTGTGGCTGGGGTTGTGGCCGGGGTTGTGGCCGGGGTTGTGGTGGTTGAGGCTGGGGTTTGTGGCTGGGGTTGTGGCTGGGGTTGTGGTTGGGGTTGTGGCTGGGGTTTGTGGCTGGGGTTGTGGCTGGGGTTGTGGCTGGGGTTTGTGGCTGGGGTTTGTGGCTGGGATTGTGGCCGGGGTTTGTGGCCGGGGTTGTGGCTGTGTTTGTGGCTGGGGTTGTGGCTGGGGTTGTGGCTGGGGTTTGTGGCTGGGATTGTGGCCGGGGTTTGTGGCCGGGATTGTGGCTGTGTTTGTGGCTGGGGTTGTGGCTGGGGTTGTGGCTGGGGTTGTGGCTGTGTTTGTGGCTGGGGGTTGTGGCTGGGGTTGTGGCCGGGGTTGTGGCCGGGGTTGTGGCTGGGGTTTGTGGCTGGGTTGTGGCCGGGGTTGTGGCCGGGGTTGTGGCTGGGGTTGTGGCTGGGGTTGTGGCTGTGTTGTGGCTGGGATTGTGGCTGGGATTGTGGCTGGGGTTGTGGCTGGGGTTATGGCCGGGGTTGTGGCCGGGGTTGTGGCTGGGGTTGGGCTGGGGTTTGGGCTGTGTTGTGGCTGGGGTTTGTGGCTGGGGTTGTGGCTGGGGTTGTGGCTGGGGTTGTGGCTGGGGTTGTGGGCTGGGATTATGGCTGGGATGTGGCTGGGGTTGTGGCGGGGGTTGTGGCTGTGTTTTGTGGCTGGGGTTTGTGGCTGGGGTTTGTGGCTGGGGTTGTGGGCTGGGATTGTGGCTGGGGTTTGTGGCTGGGGTTTGTGGCTGGGGTTGTGGCTGGGGTTGTGGCTGGGGTTGTGGCCGGGGTTGTGGCCGGGATTGTGGCCGGGGTTGTGGCTGGGGTTGTGGCTGGGGTTGTGGCCGGGGTTGTGGCCGGGGTTGTGGCAGGGGTTGTGGCTGGGGTTGTGGCTGGGATTGTGGCTGGGGTTGTGGCCGGGGTTGTGGCCGGGATTGTGGCTGGGGTTTGTGGCTGGGGTTGTGGCTGGGGTTGTGGCCGGGGTTGTGGCCGGGGTTGTGGCCGGGTTTGTGGCAGGGGGTTGTGGCCGGGGTTGTGGCTGGGTTGTGGCTGAGGTTGTGGCTGGGGTTTGTGGCTGGGGTTTGTGGCTGGGGTTGTGGCTGGGGTTGTGGCCTGGGTTGTGGCTGGGATTGTGGCCTGGGTTGTGGCCGGGGTTGTGGCTGGGGTTGTGGCCGGGGTTGTGGCTGGGGTTGTGGCCGGGGTTGTGGCCGGGATTGTGGCTGGGGTTGTGGCTGGGGTTGTGGCCGGGGTTGTGGCCGGGGTTGTGGCCGGGGTTGTGGCAGGGGTTGTGGCTGGGGTTGTGGCTGGGGTTGTGGCTGGGGTTGTGGCCAGGGTTGTGGCCGGGGTTGTGGCCGGGGTTGTGGCTGGGGTTGTGGCCGGGATTGTGGCCGGGGTTGTGGCCGGGGTTGTGGCTGGGGTTGTGGCCGGGATTGCAGCTGGGGTTGTGGCTGTGTTTGTGGCTGGGATTGTGGCCGGGGTTGTGGCCGGGGTTGTGGCTGGGGTTTGTGGCTGGGGTTTGTGGCCGGGGTTTGTGGCTGGGATTGTGGCCGAGGTTTGTGGCCGGGGTTCTGGCCGGGGTTGTGGCTGGGGTTGTGGCTGGGGTTGTGGCCGGGGTTGTGGCTGGGGTTGTGGCTGAGGTTGTGGCTGGGGTTGTGGCCGGGGTTGTGGCCGGGGTTGTGGCTGGGGTTGTGGCTGAGGTTTGTGGCTGGGGTTGTGGCTGGGGTTGTGGCTGGGGTTTGTGGCTGGAGTTGTGGCCGGGGTTGTGGCTGGGTTTGTGGCCGGGAGCGAGGTACCCCAGACAGGCGAGATTCTGACACCATTTTGCATTCGGGGCTGACTTGGTTGTGCGGCTTCTTGCGGCCCCGTGTGCCCGTTAACCTGGTGAGGCTCACAGCACTGACCGCCTCTGCCACCTCCGCCCCGGTTGGCAACCCCAGGTGGTAGCCTCCTGCCCAGCCTGGGGAAGAGGGTGTCCAGCCTCTCCTCCACCGCATCCAACATGGAATGAGAGTGTGTGGGGAGTGGCAGCTTAACGCCAGCTCCAGCTTGTCAAGCTCTACAGCACCAACTCCGGCCCCAGCGAATCCGACGCTGGGGGGATTGAGAATTAGTCCAGTTTCACGTGAGCAGAGTGCTGGCCCATTAGCACGTCATCATGATATAGCTCCCCCAACGGGAACACGAACCGCAAGCAATTCAGCCTCAGCGTCAACACATAGAGCACGATTTAACGGGTCCCACTTTGGCCATGTACAGTGGGATGATTCTCAGCACCTGCAGCGTCCCGAGCAAACCCCGCTATCTAACGGGACTATCGTACTTTGGCCTCTGCAGAGAACCTCCCACCGAGGCTGCACTTACTGACGTGCTGAGCTCAACAACGCAGGAAGAGATCGGGTTGCCATTTTTAAATGCCACCCCGATCTTTCGACCCCCTCTTGACATCTCCACTACAGCCCCCAGAAAACCCCCCACTACCCCAACGGGTTAGGGGGTCCTTGAGGGTCCTCTTCAGGGCAATGCACACCCGGGCCCGATCCCTGACACAGGCAATCTGGGACCTGGGCACTTTGACACTGGCAGGCTGGCGCCCTGGCACAGTGCCCCTGCCAGCCTGACAGTGCCACCGTGGCAGTGCCAGGGTACCTCAGTGGCAGTGCAAGGTGCCCAGGTGCCAGCAAGATAGCCAGGGTACAACCCTGCCCAGAGTCCGACCACAAGGAGGTCTCCAATGGCTTTGGAGACTCCCCCAGGTGCCGTTACGTCTGGTGCAAGTCTGTGTCGATCAGAGCTAAACGGTGCCGTGGTGATGTCTGTCAGGCAAGGCTGTTAGTTCCTGGGCCTCAGGAGAATCTGGTGCAGACATCCTTAAAGATAGGTTCACTTAAATATGTCAATCTTGATCTCGTTCAACAAGGGCGAGATCCAGATTGCGATATGTTTTTGAGTGCATGTGTTTGTATGTGTGTGTCTGTGTATGTCTGAGTGTATCTATCTGTGTGTCTCTGTCTATGTGAATGTCTGTCTGAGTGTGTGTGTCAGACTGTGTATCTATGACTGTGTGTGTATGCCTGCCTATAATAATAATAATCGCTTATTGTCACAAGTAGGCTTCAATGAAGTTACTGTGTAAAGCCCCTAGTCGCCACATTCTGAAAGTGTATCGGAGTGCGTGTGTGTCAGTCTGAATGTGTGTGTGTGACCGAATGCGTCTGTCTGAGTGTGGTGTGTGTGTGACTGAATTTGTCTGTTTGTGTATGTGTCTGCATGTAGTGTGTGTGTTACTCAATGCATGTATATGTTTGTGCGTGTGCGTGTTTCTGTATGTGTGTCTGAGTGTGGTAGTGGATGTCTGTATCTGAGTGTGCGTGTCTGGGTGTGTATCTGAGTGTGTGGTGGGTATGTGTGTCTGAGTGTGTGTGTCTGGGTGTGTATCTGAGTGTGTGGTGGGTATGTGTGTCTGAGTGTGTGTGTCTGGGTGTGTATCTGAGTGTGTGGTGGGTATGTGTGTCTGAGTGTGTGTGTCTGGATGTGTGTCTGAGTGTGTGTGTCTGGATGTGTGTCTGAGTGTGTGTGTCTGGATGTGTGTCTGAGTGTGTGTGTCTGGGTGTGTGTCTGAGTGTGTGTGTCTGGATGTGTGTCTGAGTATGTATGTCTGGGTGTGTATCTGAGTGTGTGGTGGGTATGTGTGTCTGAGTGTGTGTGTCTGGGTGTGTATCTGAGTGTGTGGTCTGTATGTGTGTCTGAGTGTGTGTGTCTGTATGTGTGTCTGAGTGTGTGTGTCTGGGTGTGTATCTGAGTGTGTGGTGGGTATGTGTCTCTGAGTATGTGTGTCTGGGTGTGTATCTGAGTGTGTGTCTGAGTGTGTGTGTCTGGGTGTGTGCCTGAGTGTGTGGTGGGTATGTGTGTCTGAGTGTGGGAGTGGATGTCTGTATCTGAGTGTGTGTGCCTGGGTGTGTGTCTGAGTGTGTGTCTGAGTGTGTGTGTCTGGGTGTGTATCTGAGTGTGTGTCTGAGTGTGTGTGTCTGAGTGTGTGTGTCTGGGTGTGTGTGTCTGGGTGTGGGAGTGGATGTCTGTATCTGAGTGTGTGGTGGGTATGTGTGTCTGAGTATGTGTGTCTGAGTGTGAGAGTGGATGTCTGTATCTGAGTGTGTGTGTCTGAGTGTGTGTGTCTGAGTGTGAGAGTGTGTCAGGTTACACTAACACTATGTCAAACACTGATCCCCACACCTTTCAAGTTCCTTTTCAAATGAGTTCCAGAAAGATATTTAACGATTAGGCTATTCTCAGTTCTCTCCCTTACTGCATCCCTATTGACTGAATGACTCTTTACTCAAAAGTGTTGGTTACATTTTCTGGATGTTTTCATTTCCTGCTACCATCTCAGTTTCTTTGACAGGTTATATGTTGAACTTTTGTGTCCTGTATCACTTACCCATTTTATTGAAGGATTGAAAAGAATCAGAGGGTGTTTACAGCTCAACCTTCAGGCTGAAAGGTGATATTGTGCAAACAGCAATCAAACAAAATTGGCCAACCCTTCAAAAACATTAAGCTCCTCTAACACTGATTGTTCCCTCAACTCAATCGCTGCACCATTAGCCATCCTGCTTTCAACTGAACTGGCTCCAAACTCAGGAATTCCCTCCCTAAATCTCTCTCTCCTTCTTTAAGATATTCTTTAAAGCTTACTCTTTAATCATTGCCCTTATGTGGCTGTAACAACACCATGGGATGTTGTGCTATTGTAAAGGATGGTAAATTAAAGTCTCTACTGTCCCAGGTGACCACAGGGATGAGAAACGTCAGTTACACGGGAGAATTGGAGAAACTGGGACTGTTTTTGTTGGAGGAAAGAAAGTTGAGACGAGATTCGAAATGTTTGAAATCATGAGGTGTGTGGACAGAGTGGATAGGGAGGAACTGTTCCCATTGGTGACGGAGCGAGTTCCAGAGGATGCAGATTTAAGGTGATTGGCAAAATGGTGACACAAAAAATATATATTTTTCTCGCAGCGAGCGGTTTGGATCGGGAAAGCTCAGCCTGAGGGTGTGTGGGGCTTTCAATCAAGTTGGACAAGCAGCCAAAGAACAACCTGGTGTTGTAACTCTGCCCACCCCCGTACAGCGCCGGCATCTCCACACCAAAGAAGGCAGGAAAATAGGATTTGTCGAGTTGTCCTTGCAGAGGGCTAGCAGAGACAACAATGGGTCGAATGGTCTCTTCCTGCTCTGTAATAATTCTATGAATCTATATAAACAGAAGTTGTTACATTAGAATGGAACTCATTACAGGCTTAACACTGAAGTCATTCTTATCTCGGAGTCATGGGTGGGCCCCGATCGTGGGCCAGGCCACCGTAGGGCCACCCCTCCCCGGGGCCAGATCGCCCCGCGCCCCCCCCCAGGACCCCGGAGCCCGCCCACGCTGCCAGGTCCCGCCGGTAAGGGACCTAGTCCAATTTACGCCGGGGGGACGTGCATGGAACGGGCGGGACTTCAGCCCATTGCGGGTTGGAGAATCGCCGGGGGGGGGGGGCCGCTGCCAACGGCCGGCGACTGGCGCGGTGCGATTCCCGCCCCCGCCAATTCTCCGCCGTTGGAGAATTCGGCGGCCGGCGGGGGATTCATGCCGACCCCCGGCAATTCTCCAAACCGGTGGGGGGGTAGGAGAATCCCGCCCCTAGTCTCAGTAATGGTAAGCATGAAACTACCATTGATTGCTGTAAAAACCCATCTGGTTCACTCATGTCCTTTAGGGAAGGCAATCTGCTGCCCTTACCCGGTCTGGCCTACACGTGACTCCAGACCCACAGCAATGTGGTTCACTCTTAACCACCCCCTCTGAAATGGCCAAATGAGACACTCACTTCGAGGGAAATTAGGGATGGGCAACAAATGTTGACATTGCCAACGACACCCACATCCCGTGAAATTAGACATTTTTAAAATCACATTGCTGTTTGTGGGATCTTGCTGTGCGGAAATTAGCTGCTGTGTTTCCTACATTTGCAACAGTGGTTGTACTTCAAAAAGTACTTCATTGAGGGCAGCACGGTGGCCTAGTGGTTAGCACAACCGCCTCACGGCGCTGAGGTCCCAGGTTCAATCCCGGCTCTGGGTCACTGTCCGTGTGGAGTTTGCACGTTCTCCCCGTGTCTGCGTGGGTTTCGCCCCCACAACCCAAAAAAAAATGTGCAAAGTAGGTGGATTGGCCACTCTAAATTGCCCCTTAATTGGAAAAAAATAATTGGCTAATCTAAATTTATATTTTAAAAAAGTACTTCATTGGCCGTAAAACACTTTGGGACATCCTCAGGCGGTGTGAGGTGCTATAGAAATGCAAGTCTGCATTTCACCTTCACTGGTACTAACTCAGTTTAGACTGCTCCACAGAATCCAATGAGAAAAATATGTTAGAAGATAGGAAAATGAAGGACAATTCTCTCCACATTTCCACCCAGTTCCCAATAACAGAGCAACGTGACTTTGTAATGAATAAGGACTTCGGATTATTTGTTCCGTGTCTCCTCACAGCGTTTGTTGCCATAGCTCCTGTGTAACTTCCATCAGAATCAAGGCTAGACTTCAAGACGGTCGCTGCCTCACGGCGCCGAGGTCCCAGGTTCGAATCCCGGCTCTGGGTCACTGTCCGTGTGGAGTTTGCACATTCTCCCCCTGTTTACGTTGGTTTCGCCCCCACAACCCAAAGATGTGCAGGGTAGGTGGATTGGTCATGCTAAATTGCCCCTTAATTGTAAAAAAATGTATTGGGCACTCTAAATTTAAAAAACAAAGACGGTCGCTGTGAAGTTACTTTGCAATGGATAAAAAAACAAGAGCTGCTGACATACATGGGATGGAACTGATTTATTTTTAGTAACAAATCGGTTCGTGACAAGTTCACTCTGGCTTTTTTTATAAATCCAGACGGTGCAATTGTTGGTCCCAATGTGATTCTACTGTCACATCCAACCTCAATTCATCTTCACCAGAGAGTCTGAACTGCATCGGGTCTTAAAAGGATATCATTCCTACCGCATTCCACAGAATCACTTTGATGGTCAGGTCCCTTTGGATCAGTTCCATTTTTGTTTTGATAGCAATATGGCTTCCTCATTGGGAGCTCATTCAATCCGCAAGGATCTGCTACTTTGTCAGATCGACGACAGCACTGGCCAACAGGGTTCGCAAACCTCCCAGATTGCTTGATCGTCACCAAGAAAAAGAAAGATAACACTCGTATTTATATAATGCCTTTCAAAATACTGAGGATACTGGGAATCCAAAATAATCCAGGAATTCCCAGAGACAATCAGGCAGCATCTGTGGAGCGCAGTTTTGATCTCCTTATTTAATGAAGCATCTAAATGCATTGGAGGCGGTTCAGAGGTGGTTTACTAGATTGATACCTGGAATGTGCGAGTTGTCTTATGAAAAGAAGTTGGACAGACTGGGCTTGATTCCAGTGGAGTTCAGAAGAGTGAGGGGTGGTTTGATTGAAGTCTATAAGATCCTGAACGGTATTGACAAGGGGGAGCTGGGAAGGATGTTTCCTCTTGTGGGTGAGTCCAGATCTCGGGGCCACTGTTTTAAAATTGCCTTTCGTACAGAGAGGAGGAGAATTTTTCTACCTCAGAGGATTGCGCGACTTTGGAACTCTGCCTCAGAAGGCAGTGGAGTCCGGGGTCACTGAATATTTTTAAGGTGGAGACAGACAGATTCTTATTGGGTGAGGGGATTAACGAGTATTGGGGGAGATGGGAATGTGGAACTCGAAACACAAACAGACCAGTCATGATCTTATTGAGTGGTTGAACAGGGTCGAGGGGCCAAATGGCCTCCCCTTGTACTCCTGCTCATATTTTGCATGTTCGTTCATTTCACGTCGATGAACTGGTTCTGACAATGGGTCATCAATTTGAAACTTTAATCTGCTATTCCCTTCACAAATGTGTAAAAGGATGAGAATTGATTTTGAAGCAGGTGCTCAGAGTGTAAATTAGACCCTATTAAGGTGCAATTATCTCAAATACTTTTACCTTTAAGTGTTGATGATTTGAGAGGATTACATGGAATATAAAACACGGAAACAGGCCATTCACCCACCCAGTCCACATTGCTGTTTATGCTCCTCTTGGACTTCCCTGACTTTCGTTATCTAACTCACCATCGTAACTCTCTATTCCATTCTCCCTCATGTGGTTGTCTAACACACCCTTTGTAATGAACTCCAATTGGCTTTATTGGTTGGCCAATTGGAGTATGAGCTCCCTCAATGATAGCTCATTGAGGGGGCCCATATAAGCACCTGTGTAGGCTTTGTGAGCCACTGAGACTTTCATGTTCACTTTGAATCCAGTATATATGGCTCATTCAAGCAATCTGGTAACAAACTCCATATTTCTTGAATGAGCCATATATCTACTGGATTCAAAGTGAACATGAAAGTCTCAGTGGCTCACAAAGCCTACACAGGTGCTTATATGGGCCCCCTCAATGAGCTATCATTGAGGGAGCTCATACTCCAATTGGCCAACCAATAAAGCCAATTGGAGTTCATTACACCCTTAAATGTATCAACGCTACTCGCTTCAACCACTCGCTGTGGGAGTGAGTTCCACACTCTCTGGGTAAAGAGGGTTTTTCCTGAATTCCGATTGGATATCTTGTTGACTGTCCTATATTGACGGCCTCAAGCTCTGTGTCTCCCACCAGAGGAAACATTCTCTCTGTATCCATCCCATCAGAACCTTTCAGAATTTTAAATATTCAACATATCATTCCTCACCCTGCCCTTGTCCAGGCCCAGTTGATTCATCCTCTCTGAGAGCTATTGATGCACCATCAATTACTACAAAGGCCAGAGTAGTGAATAATCGAGGTTTTATTGAGCAAAGATGTGGTGCCTCCTGTAGCTGTTACCAGAATGGGAGAAGCTCCGGCAAGCACACACATTTATACGCCGCCTTGTACTTCTAGTATAGGAGTCTTACCGTATTACATCTAATATACATCTAATACAGTAAGAAGTCTTACAACACCAGGTTAAAGTCCAACAGGTTTGTTTCAAACACGAGCTTTTGGAGCACGGCTCCTTCTTCAGGTGAATGGAAAGGCTTGTTCCAGAAATGTTTATATAGACACAGTCAGAGATGCCCCGGAATGCGAGCACCTGCAGGCAATCAAATCATCAAAGATGCAGAGAGAGAGGTAACTCCAGATTAAAGAGGTGTGAATTGTCCCAAGCCAGTTCAGTCGGTAGGCCTCTGCAAGTCCAGGCTTGTTGGTGGGGGCCGAATGTAATGCGACATGAATCCCAGATCCCGGTTGAGTCCGCATTCATGCGTGCGGAACTTAGCTATAAGTTTTTGCTCAGCAATTTTGCGTTGTCGCGTCTCCTGAAGGCCTCCTTGTAGAATGCTGACCCGGAGATCAGAGGCTGAATGTCCTTGACTGCTGAAGTGTTCCCCAACTGGAAGGGAACAGTCCTGCCTGTTGATAGTCGCACGATGCCCGTTTATTCGTTGTCGCAGTGTCTGCATGGTCTCGCCAATGTACCACGCTTCGGGACATCCTTTCCTGCAGCGTATGAGGTAGACTACATTGGTCGAGTCGCACGAGTATGCGCCGCGTACCTGGTGGGTGGTGTTTCCACGTGTAATGGTGGTGTCCATGTCGATGATCTGGCATGTCTTGCAGAGATTACCCTGGCAGGGTTTGTGGTGTTGTGGTTGCTGTTCTGAAGGCTGGGTAATTTGCTGCAAACAATGGTTTGTTTGAGGTTGCGCGGTTGTTTGAAGGCCAGTAGTGGGGGTGTGGGGATGACCTTGGCAAGATGTCCATCCTCGCTGATGATGTGTTGGAGGCTGCGAAGAAGATGTCGTAGTTTCTCCGCCCCAGGAAAGTACTGGACGACGAAGGGTACTCTGTCAGTGGTGTCCCGTGTTTGTCTTCTGAGGAGGTCGGTGCGGTTTTTTGCTGTGGCGCGGTGGAACTGTCGATCAATGAGTCGAGCGCCATATCCCGTTCGTACGAGGGCATCTTTCAGCATCTGTAGGTGTCTGTTGCGCTCCTCCTTGTCTGAGCAGATCCTGTGTATACGGAGGGCTTGTCCATAGGGGATGGCTTCTTTAATGTGTTTCGGGTGAAAGCTGGAGAAGTGGAGCATCGTGAGATTATCTGTGGGCTTGCGGTAAAGCGAGGTGCTGAGGTGACCGTCCTTGATGGAGACGAGTGTGTCCAAGAATGGAACTGAATTTGGAGAATAGTCCATGGTGAGTTTGATGGTAAGAAGTCTTACAACACCAGGTTAAAGTCCAACAGGTTTGTTTCAAACACGAGCTTTCGGAGCACGGCTCCTTCTTCAGAGTTTGATGGTGGGATGGAACTTATTGATGTCATCGTGTAGTCGTTTCAGTGATGTCTCGCCGTGGGTCCAAAGGAAAAAAATGTCATCGATGTATCTGGTGTATAGCATCGGTTGAAAGTCCTGTGTGGTGAGGAAGTCCTGTTCAAACTTGTGCATGAAGATGTTGGCATATTGAGGTGCAAATTTGGTCCCCATGGCTGTTCCGTGCGTCTGGATGAAGAATTTGTTGTCGAAGGTGAAGACGTTGTGGTCTAGAATGAAACGGATGAGTTGCAGAATTGCGTCTGGAGATTGGCAGTTGTCGGTGTTGAGGACTGAGGCTGTTGCAGCAATGCCCTCGTCATGGGGGATGCTGGTGTAGAGTGCCGAGACATCCATTGTGACGAGGAATGTTCCTGGTTCAACTGGTCCATGGGTGCTGAGTTTCTGTAGGAAGTCCGTCGTGTCGCGACAGAAGCTGGGTGTACCTTGTACGATGGGTTTCAAGATGCCCTCGATGTGGCCAGAGAGGTTCTCACACAGGGTCCCATTGCCTGAAACGATAGGACGGCCTGGTGTGTTGGCCTTGTGTATTTTCGGGAGGCAGTAGAGATCTCCAATGCGGGGATTACGTGGGATGAGAGCACGTAGGGTGTTCTGAAGGTCTGGATCTAAGGTCTTGATCAGTCTGCTGAGTTGGCGGATGTGTTCCTTGGTTGGATCTGCGGGTAACTGCCTGTAGTGTTCCTGGTTGTCGAGTTGTCGGTATACTTCTTTGCAGTAGTCTGTTCTGTTCAGTATGACGGTGGCCCCTCCTTTGTCTGCTGGTTTGATGACGATGTTGCGGTTGGTCTTGAGAGTGCGGATGGCGTTGCGTTGTGCTTGGGTGACGTTTGAGGCTGCCTTGTGATTGCGAGTGATGAATCTGGCATTGACACGACTTCTGACGGCTTGAGCAAACATGTCGAGTCTAGGGCAGCGGCCTTCCGGAGGGGTCCAATTTGACTCTTTCCTTTTCGGTTGCTGCACTGCAGATCTCGCGGTCTGCTGTTCCGGTTCATTGGTCGTGTCCCTGGGTTCGCTGTCGGCCTCTTGGGGTCTGTGGAAGAATTCCCGGAGCCTCATTCGCCTGATGAATTCCTCCGTATCTGCCGCGAGACTGATGGGGTCCATTTTGGTGGTGGTGCAGAAATTGAGCCCTCTGCTGAGGACTTCGATTTCGTCTGGTTGAAGGGTGTAGTCTGACAAGTTGACAATGGATTTCCCTGTATTGTTTTCGACTGTTGTACCGGGAGAAGCTTGATTGCTGCTGGTGGTGATGCCAAGTTTCTCAAGCTTCCTGTTCTTGGTGTGCATGTAGGTGGCATAGTATTGCTGTCTCATCTGTTTGGCGGTGTTCCGCAGCTGGTCTGCTGTGTCCTGAGCGCAAGTTGAGAATATGGCCTCTCTCTTGGTTTCCAGGTTGCGTCGACTGCTGTAGAGTTGGTGTACGAGGTGTTTGAGGAGTGTCATGATGTGGAGATGCCGGCGTTGGACTGGGGTGAGCACAGTAAGAAGTCTTACAACACCAGGTTAAAGTCCAACAGGTTTGTTTCAAACACGAGCTTTCGGAGCACGGCTCCTTCTTCACCTGAAGAAGGAGCCGTGCTCCGAAAGCTCGTGTTTGAAACAACCTGTTGGACTTTAACCTGGTGTTGTAAGACTTCTTACTTTGAGGAGTGTGACAGAGGTGCGGTGGCAGAGTCTTTCAGCGTAGTCTGTGTTGTAAGTCGACTTGAGTGGGTTTTTGATCTGTAGTCCTTTCGGGATCTTGTCTGCTTTTTTGCATCTTTGTAGAAACTGAATGTCAGTGTCTATATGCGCGATCTTCCTGGAGATCCTCTCCACTTTGAGCCGGCAGTTTGCGGTGTCAATGGTAGCCATGATGTGGAGATGCCGGCGTTGGACTGGGGTGAGCACAGTAAGAAGTCTTACAACACCAGGTTAAAGTCCAACAGGTTTGTTTCAAACACGAGCTTTCGGAGCACGGCTCCTTCTTCAGGTGAATGGAAAGGCTTGTTCCAGAAATGTTTATATAGACACAGTCAGAGATGCCCCGGAATGCGAGCACCTGCAGGCAATCAAATCATCAAAGATGCAGAGAGAGAGGTAACTCCAGGTTAAAGAGGTGTGAATTGTCCCAAGCCAGTTCAGTCGGTAGGCCTCTGCAACCTGGTGTTGTAAGACTTCTTACTGTGCTCACCCCAGTCCAACGCCGGCATCTCCACATCACATCTAATACAGTTAGTGGTGACTACCACAGATATAACCTTGCACTTCTGACATCGTCCTTGGAAATCTTGTTTGCCCCCTGACACATGTTTTCCTTTTTTAAAAATGATATGATGTTTAGAAGTTACGACTGTTAAAAATTGTAACTGATAAAGGGCTATGGGGAACAGGTGGGGAGGTGGATTTGAGACCAGGAAGAGATCAGCCAGAATCTGATTGGATAGCGGAGCAGGCTCGAGGGGCTGAATGGCCCAATTCCTCTCCTAATTCCCACATGTTCCTATGACCCTTGTATTGATATCATCACTCTGTTTAGTGAATTCCGAGTTACCGAGTTACACCACATGCACACACACCTTTACTTTTGGCCATGATATTACGTCAGGGGCTTGAATTTAAATATTGTAATCACATTAACATTGGCTTTCCCTAATTCACACCTTCAGTTTCGAGAAACATAACAAAAACTTCAACATTGATGAAGAAGATTTGTTTCCAGCTCGCTGCCATTTTAAAAGTGCACGTTTGCAGTATTCTAGCATCCTTTCTATCCAGGGGACTATATCCCAAGTACAGTTCCAGTGCTCTGAACGAATAATCCCGAGACCATCGCGTTCAAACCTTATCTGAGGCCAGGAAAGGGCTCGAGGTGCCAATCTCAGGATCCCATCAAGATGGGGGTGACCCCAGGTAACCAGCGGTGCTCAGCGACACAGTGACATGTTCAGGTGATTGTTTGTCTAGTTGAGAGGACAATTAGCTTCTCTCCATGGTGTGTTCAATTATACCGGAGCTCAGTCACCTTTCCCAACCATGGTTAAAAGTATCCCGTAAAAGACTTCTGTCTTGAAGCACATTCAATGTAACCAAACATCGCCACGTGTTTCACGGGAGTGATTGTAAAACAGAATTTAACACTGAGTCACAAAACGCACTATCGGGACAGGTAACCCCATAGCTTTTATAATACGGTGGCAGCACGGTAGCACAGTGGTTAGCACTGTGGCTTCACAGCGCCAGGGTCCCGGGTTCGATTCCCGGCTTGGGTCACTCTCTGTGCGGAGTCTGCACGTTCTCCCCGTGTCTGCGTGGGTTTCCTCCGGGTGCTCCGGTTTCCTCCCACAGTCCAAAGATGTGCAGGTTAGGTGGATTGGCCGTGCTAAATTGCCCCTAGTGTCCAAAAAAGGTCAGGAGAGGTTATTGGGTTAGGGGGATAGGGTGGAAGTGAGGGCTTAAGTGGGTCGGTGTGGACGCGATGGGCCAAATGGCCTCCTTCTGCACTGTATGTTCTATTAGTGTCACAAGTAAGCTTACATTAACACTGCAATGAAGTTACTGTGAAAATCCCCTAGTCGCCACATTCCGGCACCTGTTCGGGTACACGGAGGGAGAATTCAGAATGTCCAATCCACATAACCTGCACATCTTTGGACTGTGGGAGGAAACCGGAGCACCCGGAGGAAACCCACACAGACAAGGGGAGAACGTGCAGACTCCACACAGACAGTGACCCAGCCGGGAATCGAACCTGGGACCCTGGAGCTGTGAAGCAACAGTGCTAACCACTGTGCCACCGTGCTGGACAAGGAGGAAGGTTTCAAGGAAAGTCTTAGAGGAGGAGAAAGAGTTTGGCAGGTTTAGAGAGGGAATTCCAGAGTGTAGAGAATAGGCAGCTTAAGGGAATGGTCCGCAATAGCAGAGCGTTTAAATTAGGAGTGCAGGGGACCAGAATTGGAGTGATGTAGTGATCCTGGAGGGTTGTGGGGCTGGAGGAGATCGCAGAGATGGGAAGGGGCCAGGCCAGAGTGGGATTCGAAAACTAGGCTGAGAATTTTAAAATTGAGGGGCTGTCGGACAGGAAATCGATGCTGGTCAGTGAGCACAGTGGTGGCTGATGAATGAATGGGACTTGATGCGAGTCAGCACACAGGGCAGCCGGGGTTTAGTCTGGTTTACAAAGGTGGGACATCGGCCAGGGGAGCATTGGGAATGTCAAGTGCAAAGCTGGGTGTGAAGCACAGGCTTTGCATTCACAATGAAATTGAGAATCAGGAATAAAAGGAAAGCTCAGTAAAGTTGTGTCAGGGCTGGAAAGAAAGCAATAGCTGAGGGAAGGCGAGAGAGAGTGAGTGACACTAACTAGGACTGGGTGCCAGGGAGGCAGAGAGAGGAGTAAACACATATCGAGATCTGACCGTCCTGGAATTCAGGGCTGGCTTTGGGAGTGCAGATAAGAGATTGACAGCAGCAAGCGGCTGGACTAATTGTGTCACTGACACCAATTCACGGCATCTGAAGGTTACCGGGGCTAGTTGAGATCTTTTGACATTTCCCAACGCGACAAGGAACAATTAAACCTGAAATTAAATTGAGTAAGAGAGTTTGGAAAGCAGCCCTCCATCCAGATCCATCCAACCTGTGAGAAAGTGCTGATCTTAAATATGAATCAAGGGAGGAATATTATGTGGGGAGTTTTATCCTGAAATCGTGTGTTAATGTTGCTGCTCAAATAAGAGATAAAGGGGTGCATTTCGATAGCGCCTGTCACAGTTTCGGGCTGTTGCAAAGCGCCTTGCAGCCAATGGAATATTTTATAATATAATCTGTATTATTGTCACAAGTAGGCTTCCACAAACACTGCAATGAAGTTACTGTGTAAATCCCCTAGTCGCCACATTCTGGCGCCTGTTCGGGTACACAGAGGGAGAATTCAGAATGTCCAATTCACCTAACAGCACGTCTTTCAGGACTTGTGGGAGGAAACTGGAGCACCCGGAGGAAACCCACGCAGACACGGGGAGAACGTGCAGACTCCACACAGACAGTGACCCAAGCCAGGAATCGAACCCGGGTCCCTGGCGCTGTGAAGCAACAGTGCTAACCACTGTGCTACCGTGCTGCCCTCTGGTGTAGTCAGTGTTTTAATGCAGAAATGCCACAGCCTGTCTCTTAGAGTTTCCCACATTGTAACAGCGACTACTTTTCAAAAGCTCTTCAGTGCTTTAAAATTGCTCAGGCCGTCCTGAGGTCAGGAAAGGCGCTATACAAATGCAATTGCTGGGGTGGACAGGCGGGTGCAAAGTGCAAACTGTTCCCAAGCACCTCTTGTGAAAAGCTGTTTTAAACCTGAGGGTTATGAGTAAAGGAAGTGTCATAATATACACCAGTATATCATGGTGCAGGCACACACTGATGGACACACACGGGGACCAATCAACATGTACAAACACCGCAGCGAATCACCAGTTAGAATACACACACTATAAAGGCAGAGGGCACCACGGTTCCCGCTCATTCTGGGTGCTGCCTCTCAGTGTAACAGGAACTCATCCAGCCCAGCACAGACTCACACCACGTGCTGAGAGAATCAACTGGTTCAGACAAGGCTTAGGTCTCTAGTTTAAGTTAGCATCATTTAGAGCCACAGTCATCGTGTGTTAGTTAGTTAGAAGTAGTTAATAAAATTGAGTTGAACCTTCATCAGTGTTGGAAGTGTCTGTTCATCTCTCAAGTCTACACCAGCCAACACTTCAGGAAGGTGATTCAGAGGGTGAGAAATTTGGTACCATCGGGCAGTTCATTCAAACTCTCCAGAAATGAGAACATAATCTAGGAGGAGGAAAATCTCTCCACCCTACCTCGTGTCTGTCAGTGATGATCCTGCCCTCGAAATCTGAGGAATAATTTGCGTGATAAATGGGTTTCACATCAAAGATAAATTAATGCTGTGGTTTTGTTTTTGGTCTCCTCTTTGGTGAGTTGTGAGTTCTGACCAGCGCACAGCATAATCAGCCTGAGCGCTCTGTCTGATCACCACAGCGTCCATTCAACAACACACAACCCATTCTTTTGCGAAGAGTTGTCATTTAACGCTGCAGAATATTTATGAATGGCCGGCTTGAACCTCCTCGGCGGAGGTCCATGTTCTGTTTCCAATCTGGGTCCACGGGTAAACAGAGATTGCAACAAGTGATTTTACACAGAGCAAAGATATGCATTCCTATTGGGTCGCAGGGTACCACTTCCAGCGAGGCACCTTTTTTTTGAAGTGTAGCCAATGTTGTAGGAAATGCAGCAATCAAGGTGTGCACAGCAAGTTCAGAAATGTCATCGTGGTCACATCATCTTGTTTTAGTGATGTTAGTTGAGGTGTACACAGGGCACAGGGCTGTGGGGTCTTTAACATCCGCCTGATGGCAGTCATGGTTTCAGTGCACCCCCAACAATGCAGCACCCACCCTCAGCCCTGCACTGGGACTGCCAGCCCCCATTACGTGTTCAGACCTCTGAAGTGGCTCTCGTACGCACAACCTTCTGACCGTGAGGTGAGAGCACCTCTACAAGCCCGGGAATCGACAAGGATTAGGGCAGTGGAAGGGGTGTGGGGGCTGGTTCCCAGTGTGAAGTTCTATTCCACTGGCATTGGCGAGGTGAAGGCACCCCGATGGCAAAATGATGATACACTGGCACAGCGACACATCACCCACGCTGGGGTCAAGGTTAACTGTTCGGGCCCGTTGGGGAGGTGGATCGACTGCCCTCGTGATGCCTTGGCAACTTCTCCCCTCCGCTGAAGTCAACAGGAAAGAATAACTTGGTGGGGGAGAGTGTTCGTCAGGGTGGGTGCACTTCAGATGGATCCTGCTTTAGGGATCAGTATGTGACTGGGGAGGGACTGCCCTGTGGAGGAAGTGTGTACAACAGCTGCTTTCTGCCAGTGGCCACCTCCATAGCCGCCTAATTAAAAAGTGACCATTATCATCTTAACCACAAGTCAGGGTTAAAGGTCGGCCTCTCCAGCTGCTGTGCGATACACACCTTCACCTCCCACCCTGCTGTATCTCAATCCCACCCAGTCAATGTGCGGAATGAACCAGAAGGCCTCGGTATAATTAACGTGGCATTAATAGAATGCAAGAGATTGCGGGTTTTAAATATCAAACTGACACCTTTCCACTTGTGGAGATGAATCAGCAACAAAAAAGAAAATCGAAATAATCCCAGGTTATCTTTTCCCTCTGCCCCTGCGTGCCTTTGGCAGCCTGGTCTCTGAGCTCGGCAATCCTCTCCTTAAACCTCTCTGCCTCTCTATCCCTTTTCCCTCTGCCCCTGCGTGCCTTTGGCAGCCTGGTCTCTGAGCTCGGCAATCCTCTCCTTAAACCTCTCTGCCTCTCTATCCCTTTTCCCTCTGCCCCTGCGTGCCTTTGGCAGCCTGGTCTCTGAGCTCGGCAATCCTCTCCTTAAACCTCTCTGCCTCTCTATCCCTTTTCCCTCTGCCCCTGCGTGCCTTTGGCAGCCTGGTCTCTGAGCTCGGCAATCCTCTCCTTAAACCTCTCTGCCTCTCTATCCCTTTTCCCTCTGCCCCTGCGTGCCTTTGGCAGCCTGGTCTCTGAGCTCGGCAATCCTCTCCTTAAACCTCTCTGCCTCTCTATCCCTCTCTCACCTTCATCCAGATGCTCGTTAAGACCCAGCTTTCTGACCAAGCTTTCAATGACCTGTTGCCACACAATTATATTTTGTTTGATTTCCGCTCCTATGCAGTCCCTCGGGATTTTACGGCGTGTTATATAAAGGGCGCCAGAAATAAACGCGGAAGTTGTGGCAGTAGCACTAAAGACTAATTCAGTGCGGAAGTGTAATTTATTTTTTATCACTTTGCAGAGGAGAACTTTTGATATCAGGGCTAAAGTTTTTTTTTATTGATTTCCAGTTCGTTGCTCAGTCATTATGGTCAACTCCCACCATGTCCTGCTTGTTTTCCGGTAGAAAACAAGGGCCGGACAATTCTGTCTTTTAACAAGCGTTTAGACAATTATATGGGAAAGCTGGGTATAGAGGGATATGGGCCCAATGTGGGCAATTGGGACTAGATAAGTGGTAAAACTGGGTGGTATGAACAAGTTGGGCTGAAGGGCCTGTTTCCATGCTGAAAACCTCTATGTCTCTATAAATATATTCTTCTTCCCGTAACTACAATTCTGTGATGTTCAAATACATACAACAACAACTTGCATCGATATAGTATAATAGTAATACTCTTTTATTGTCACAAGTAGGCTTACATTAACACTGCAA
The DNA here is from genome assembly GCF_902713615.1 of Scyliorhinus canicula. NCBI lineage: Eukaryota > Metazoa > Chordata > Chondrichthyes > Carcharhiniformes > Scyliorhinidae > Scyliorhinus > Scyliorhinus canicula. The sequence goes on along the minus strand of NC_052155.1, from coordinate 187,508,194 downwards.
TGAAGTTACTGTGAAAAGCCCCTAGTCGCCACATTCCGGCGCCTGTTCGGGTACACAGAGGGAGAATTCAGAATTCTCAGCTGGTACGGGAATTGAACCTGCGCTGCTGGCCTTGTTCTGCATTACAGCTGTCTAGCCCACTGAGCTAAACCAGCCCTCTGTTATATAGTAAAACATCCCAAGATGATTCATGGTAGCGTTCAAAGAAAGTTTGGCACTGAGCTGAGTGAGGTGATGTGAGGAGCGGTGACCAAAACGGTGATTAAAGAGGTTGGACTGAAGGAGGAGAGAGAGGTGAAGAGGGAGAGTTCCTCAGTCAGGACAAGTGTTACTAGTGATGATAATGGCTGGTACAAAGACCCAGGAAGCTGAACGGTTAGGTGATCGCTGGTTTATTCCCAGTCGCCAGAATTCTGCCCACGGCAGTAAATAATCACAAAGAGTACAGCCCTGTTGGGATGACCAACATGCCAGGCCCTGCCAGGGTCGGCCTTTATACTGAGTTCTTATGAGGCCCAGCTGGGTGGGCCTCCACCCACTAGCGTTGAAGTTTATATTCCACTAGTCCCATGGGAAGATCAATCAGAGTATCCACATGGGCCTCGTGGGGGTTATTACAGCCAGGAATTTCATCGTATTTGATTCCATTGCACTTTTGTAACTTCATCTTAGTAAGAACGTAAGTGAGGATTAAACTGCACTTTCGGCAAAGTTACAGTATCTGAAGCCAGAGAGGCTCCAAGGTTTTTAAAAATTCATTTCTGGGATGGGGGCGTCGCTGGTTAGTCCAGCATTTATTGCCCATCCCTAGTTGCCCTTCAGAAGGTGGTGATGAGTTGCCTTCTTGAACCGTTGTAGTCCTTCAGCTGTAGGTAACACACCCTCGGCCTCTCTTGGACAAGCAAACTTTATAGCGTCTTTCACAACTTCAGGATGAGTCAAAGAAACCTCCGGCCAAAGAGATATTTTTGAAATGTTGTCACTGACCAGGTCATTGATTTTTGGCGGGGTTGATTGGCCAGGACTCTGGATATAATCTTTATTAGTGTCACAAGTAGGCTTACATTAACACTGCAATGAGGTTACTGTGAAAATTCCCTAGTCACGACACTCCGGTGCCTGTTCGGGTACACTGAGGGAGAATTCAGAATGTCCAAATCACCTAACAGCACGTCTTTCGGGACTGTGGGAGGAAACCGGAGCACCCGGAGGAAACCCACAGAGACACGGGGAGAATGTGCAGACTCCGCACAGACAGTGACCCAAGCCGGGAATCAAACCCGGGACCCTGGCGCTGTGAACCAACAGTGCAAACCACTGTGCTACCATGCTGCCCAATATAGAACTCCCCGCTCTTTTTCAAAAGAGTGCTGTGGGATCTTTTACATCCACCTGAGATGTGGCCTCGGTTTAAGGTCTCATCTGAAAAACGGCCCCTCCTACGATACAGCACTCCCTCAGGGCTGCAATGGGAGTCAGCCTAGATTCTTGTGCTCAGGCCCTGGAGTGGGACTGAACTCAAAACCTTCTGACTCCGCGGTTAGAGGGTCATCCATTGAGTCATGGCCTACAACCAGTAAATAGCAAGGCAGATCCTTCTCTTCCACACTGAGCGGAGTCAGCATCGGACACTTGCTGATCCGAACGTGCCAGCCCAAATAAAGCAAACGAGAGCCTGAGGACCGGGGCTCTGGGCCTCACAGTCTCCACCCACCAAACCTCGAGCAAGCAGGCCCAATAGCCAATTACCATCCCTCAGCATTTTAGTCCCATTTCGAGTCTGGTCTTCTTCAAAATGTGCACATCCTCCAGGGAATGGACACTTTAGGAATATGTAAACACAACTGGAATCTAAAGGCATGAACCAGCTTCCCCTTTGCTGGACTGCTTGTCACCAGATTTAACTTAATATACTTTCTCAGCACTGACTATTATCGCTCTCCTGGGACATTAATCAAAAGGAATTTCTTGAACTTTACAAACGCAGCCATGGATTCTGACTACAAATTAGCAATAATTATGTATTGTTATGCTTGTTGAAAGGCAATTAGGGAAGTACTGCTGTCAACTGCAATGATTTGCAAAAAACAAAACCACACAACTAAATCAATACGCTACTCTCGTTAGATCATCAATCAGGCACGTGTTGGGCTGGAGACCTCTTTGGGAAGACTGGTTTCTGCAGTTACAACACGAGTGTGCAGAACCCCCCCCCCCCCCCCCCCCCCCCCCAAGCTGAGGGCCCACAGCCTCTGGGCGATGGGCTACCAAAACCTTTCCGTTCCTTCAGCCCAGCAGCACCAAACCAGAAAGGTTTGGAGCCCGTGGCGTGTTCGACCTTCAGTGGGATGAAAGAGTTTTGTGTGCAATTCTGGTCACCGCATTACGGAGAGGACGTCTTGCTCTGGAAAAGATCGACAAGAATGTTGCCAGGGATTGGAAAGTGTAGCTACGAGAAGGGATTGGATAGGTTGGGGTTATTTTCCTTGGATCACAGAAGGCTCAGGGGTGACTTAATTGAGGTGCACAAAATAATGAGGGGAAGAGATAGAGAGGACAGGATAAAATTGTTTCCCTTGGTGGAGGATTTTAGAACCAGAGGACATAGATTTTTTTTTTTTAAATTTAGATTACCCAATTATTTTTTCCAATTAAGGGGGAATTTAGCGTGGCCAATCCACCTACTCTGCACATTTTTGGGTTGTGGGGGTGAAACCCACGCAGACACGGGGAGAACGTGCAAACTCCACACGGACAGTGACCCAGGGCCGGGATCGAACCTGGGACCTCAGCGCCGTGAGGCGGTTGTGCTAACCACTAGACCACCGTGCTGCCCGTTAGATTCAAGATAAGTGGCAGAGGGTGTAGAGGGGACACGAGGAAGAATCTTTAACGCAGAGGGTATTGGGAATCTGGAATTCGCTGCCCGAATTGGTGGGGAGGCAGAGACCCTAAAGTCTTAAAAAGTACCTAGATCTGCACCTTAAGTTTTGTAATATACATGGCTATGGATTGGGTGCAGGAAGGTGGGATTAGAAAGGGCACCACGGTGACCTCGGGCTGGCATGACCAAGATGGGCTGAATGGCCTCCTGTGCTGTGATGTTTCTATGGTTTCTAAGTCAAAGACCCCGGGCAGGATTCTCCAATCCCGCGGCAGAGTGTTCGCGCCGAGGTAAATGCCGTCGCATTTTACAACGGTATGAACTGGCCGCTCCCAGGAATAATTCTGGCCCCTACAGGGGGCCAGCACGGTGCTGGAGAGGTTCGCACCACTCCAGCTGCCGATCCCAGCGCGAACTATGCGCCGCGGGATCCGCGCATGCGCAGTGGCCTCCTTCAACACGCCAGCCCCGATGCAACACGGCGCAGGTCTACAGGGGCTGGCGCGTAGGAAAGGAGGCCCGAGCCACAGAGGCCCGCCCGCCGATCGGTGGGTCCCGATCGCGGGCCAGGCCACATCGGAGGCCACCCCCGGGGTCGGACCCCCCCCTCCCACAGGCCGCCGCCTGACACTTTGCACGCAGAGATCAGGTCCCGAGATAAAATGGGTGATGTGAAACGAAAAATGGGCAGACGTCTGTTACAGATTGATCTGGTCATCGTCACGTTGCTGTTTGTGGGGATCTTACTGGGCATGAACTGGCTGCTGCATTTTTCACATTACAACAGTCACTTCACTTCAAAAGTACTTCATAGGCTGAGAAGTGCTTCGTGATTTTCTCAGGATACGAAAGGTGCTACAGAAATGCAGAATCTTTCAGACATTGCAACCAAAAACCATCCACACGTCACCTTCGGCATCTCTGTGAAGCCATAATCCAGGAGTTAGAAACGGCCCCATCACAGAATGTCGATGAGCTCATTGTTCACTATGTTGAGTGGACTCGAGCATCAGGCAATCAAACATATCCCATCGACTTTATCATAGACTTTAGATCAAAACCAATCTAGATTTTCTTGGGGATAAGCGTTAGATTATCCCAGTGTGCCTTTGTGTTGGAAAATCAGGCTGGGTCTGTAAGAAAACCCATTTAAATCCTCGATGTCCATGCAGTCGTGTGATGTACAGCTTCTCAGCCTGACTCCAAAATCCCCATCTGTCTGATTTCAATCAATCCCATTCCATGAAATCATATTCCGTCTGAAAGCCTAACACGACACTCAGTTCAAAGGCAATTTAGGGATGGGCAACAAACGCTGGGCATTGCCAACAAAGCCCACATCCCAGAAAAGAATAAAGAACAGTCCACACCCACGATTGATGTTGGTGAATCAGAGCCTTTACAGCTTCCAGGGTTCTACAAACTGTTCAACCAAGGGAGGATTTGGTTCATGTTTGAGCAGCTACAGCGGGTGTGAGCTTTGGTGTTCAGTTGTCCATTTATATCTACAAAGAAGAAAGAAAGTTACAGAACAAGAACAGGCCCTTCGGCCCTCCAAGCCTGCACCAACCGTGCTGTCCATCTGAACTAAAACACCCTACTCTTCCAGGGATCATATCCCTCTCATCCCATCCTATTCAAGCATTTGGCAAGATGCCCTTTAAAAGTCACTATCATAATAAGATAATAATAATCTTTATTGTCACAAGTAGGCTTACATTAACACTGCAATGAAGTTACTGAGAAAAGCCCCTAGTCGCCACATTCTGGCACCTGTTTGGGTACACAGAGGGAGAATTCAGTATGTCCAATTCACCTAACAAGCACGTCTTTCAGGACTTATTGGAGGAAACCGGAGCACCCGGAGGAAACACACGCAGACACGGGTAGAACGTGCAGACTCCGCACAGACAGTGCCCAAGCCGGGAATCGAACCTGGGAACCTGGCTAACCACTATGCTCTGGGCTGCCCGTATCATATCTGATTCCACTATCTCCCCCGGCAACGAGTTCCAGGCTTCCACCACCCTCTGTAAAAAAACCTGCCTCGTACATCTCCTCTAAACCTTGCCTCTCGCACCGTAAACCTATGCCCCCGAGTAATTGATCCCTCTACCCTGGGAAAAAGTCTCTGACTATCCACGCTGCCTATGCCCCTCATAATTTTGTAGACCTCTATCAGGTCGCCCCTCAACCTCCGTCGTTCCAGTGAGAACAAACCGAGTTTATTCAACTGCTCCTCACAGCTAATGCCCTCCATACCAGGCAACATCCTTCTGGTAGTGTGGCGACCAGAATTGAACACTATACTCCAAGTGTGGCCTAACTAAGGTTCTATACAGCTGCAACATGAGTTGCCAATTCTTATACTCAATGCCCCGGCCAATGAAGGCAAGCATGCCATATGCCTTCTTGACTTCCTTCTCCACCTGTGTTGCCCCTTTCAGTGACCTGTGGACCTGTACACCTAGATCCCTCTGCCTGTCAATACTCTGTCAATACAAGGGGCTGGTTTAGCTCAACAAGGGGCTGGTTTAGCTCACTGGGCTAAATCGCTAGCTTTTAAAGCAGCCCAAGCAGGCCAGCAGCACGGTTCGATTCCTGTACCAGCCTCCCCGGACAGGCGCCGGAATGTGGCGACTAGGGGCTTTTCACAGTAACTTCATTGAAGCCTACTCGTGACAATAAGCGATTTTCATTTCATTTCATTTTTGTTCATTAAGGGTTCTGCTATTTACTTTATATTTCCCACCTTCAGAAAATGCATTACCTCACATTTGTCTGGATTAAACTCCATCTGCCATCTCTCCGCCCACGTCTCCAACTGATCTATAACCTGCTTATCTTCTGATGGTCCTCATCGCTATCCGCAATTCCACCAACCTTTATGTCATCCACAAACTTACTCATCAAATCAGTTACATTTTCCTCCAAATCATTTATATATATTACAAACAGAAAAGGTCCCAGCACTGATCCCTGAGGAATGCCACTAGTCGCAGCCCTCCATTCAGAAAAGCACCCTTCCACTGCTACCCTCTGTCTTCCATGACCTATCCATCTTGCCAGCTCTGATCCTGTGCAATTTCACCTTTTGTACCAGTCTGCCATGAGGGACCTTGTCAAAGGCCTTACTGAAGTCCATGTAGACAACACCCACTGCCCTCTGTCCAGTAATTGCCCACTTGAATTGTGGTGACACTTCCTGATTTTACTGGTTGTTCCGTGAGTGACAATAGGGCTGGGGTCAGGACTGAGAGGCTGGGGGAGAGGCAGAGACACAACATCGGACTGCTGCTTTGAGAAGGAACATGAAGATGATGGCGAAACTGGGATATTGGTCCACCTCCAGATGTGGTGCAACCACCTCCAGCTCCGTCATCATCCCGGATGTAGCCAATGAAATCAGGTGATGTCACCACGAGGGATGTCCGGCGAACCCCACGAGAAACACGAAAGCTCACACCTCTTGAGATGGTTAAACATGGGCCGAATCCTCCCTTTGTTGCAATAGTTTGTAGGCTGCAAAGAGTCAGATTCACCAACATCAATGGCAGGAGTGGGGTGTTCTTTACTTTATCATTGATTGTGGGCGTCACTGGGCTGGGCCAGCATTTGTTGCCTGTCCCTAATTGCCCCTTGAACTGAGTGGCTCGCTCGGCCATTTGAGAAGGGGGTAGTTAAGAGTCAACCACATTATTGTGGGTCTGGAGTCACATGTAGGTCAGACCGGGTAAGGACGGCAGATTTCCTTCCCTAAAGGACATTAGTGAACCAGATGGGATTTTACAACAATCGGTGATAGTTTTGTGGTCATCGTTATTGAGACTAGCTTCATATTGCAGATTTATTAATTTAATTTAAATGCCACCAGCTGCCGTGATAAGATTTGACCCAATGTCCAGAGATTATTAGCCTGGAGCTCTGGGTTGGGGTGTGGGTGGGGGGGGGGGGGGGGGGCAACATTCAGACAGGAAGCCACCAGGGAACACAGCACCAGCTCTGGTATGAAGCAGCTGCTGACCGAGTCGCAATCTCATTGCCAAAGTGGGTAAGGCATTCCTGTTAAACAGCAGGAGCAAGTCCTCGCAGCAAAGAAGGTTAAGGGGAACTTTAATAAATGTGTGCAAATCATAAAAGGCTTTTGATAGAGTAGATTAAAGAACTGCTGTTTCCAGTGACAAGAGGTTGGTCACCAGAGGGACGCAGATTGAAGGTGATCGGAAAATGAACCAGAGGGAGAGATGGGAAAGCATTATTTTACACAGTGGGTTGTTGGGATCACCTGAAAGGGCGGTGGAAGCAGATTCAATAGGAGCTTTCTAAGGGAAATTGGATAAATATGCGGAGAAGGGAAATTTTCAGCCATTTGGGGAAAGAGCAGGGCTATGGGACAAATGGGATAGCTCTTTCAAAGAGTTAGCACAGAACCAATGGGCCGAATGGCCTCTTTCTGCGATAGGGGGGCTGGTTTAGCACACTGGGCTAAATCACTGGCTTTGAAAGCAGACCAAGGCAGGCCAGCAGCGCAGGTTCAATTCCCGTACCAGCCTCCCCGAACAGGCGCCGGAATGTGGCGACTAGGGGCTTTTCACAGTAACTTCATTTGAAGCCTACTCGTGACAATAAGCCATTTTCATATAGGAATATATGATTACATTTTTCCTTCAGAAAGAACTGAGCAATATGACAAGTGCCGTTCCGGCAAATAACCACAGAGAAGCTGCAGCAATCTGCTTCCACATTTCTGCCGAATGTTGCATCAATAGAGTTTACGCTGAAGTTAAACATGTGCTTAAACTAACACAACCCTGAGCGACCTCACCCTCATTTTTCATCTTCTATTCTCAAATTTCACATAACTCACGCAAAAAACAAGAAAATTTTTTGGCTTTCTGGGGCTTCGTTATTGTGACACATCCTCAAATACTGAACCATTATCGCATATTGGTCTTTGTTTAAGATAGATAGTCCCTGAATAATTCACTAATTGTAAGTGGGCTGTCACCCTGTGCTCACTAATTAGACGCTAATCTGCTCAGTGGAAGGTAGCACTCTCTCTCTGCTGAGGAATCTCCTCTTTGTTTCTGTTCAAAGGACAGTGGGGATCTGGACGTCTTTCCAACAAGCTGCAGAGGCTAAGGGGTTGATTGCAAATTTCAAAATGAAGGTTGGTCGAATTTTGTGAGGTTAGGATATTAAGAGTTATGGGAAAAGAGTGGGCGAATGGGTGTTAAACTACAGATCGACCATCATCTGTCGCAGGTGACGGAGCAGGTGGAGGGGCTGAATGGCCTCATGCTGGCCCTCTGTTTCCCCCATCAGAACCGTTCAGATATTAGGTCACTGACCCGAAACGTTAACTCTGTCTCTCTCTCTCTCTCCACAGATGCTGGCCGGGTCTGCTGAGTTCATCCAGCATTTTCCACTTTGATTTCAGATTTTTGCTTCTGTAGGATTGTGGGGTTGATCTATTCACTGGGTGCGGGTGAGGGGGAGGGGCTGCTCCTTTGGGATCAATCGCCACATTATAGGAAGGATGTGACTGCACTGCAGTGGACTCGGAGGAAATACACCAGGATGTTGCCTGGGTTGGAGCGTTTAAGTTATGAGGAATGGTTGGATAGGCTTGGGTTTGTTTTCACTGGAGCAGAGAAGACTGAGGGGCGACCTGATCGAGGTGGACAAGATTATGAGGGGCAGCTGTTCCCCTTAGTTGAAGGGTCAGTTACGAAGGGACACAAGTTCAAGGTGAGGGGCAGGAGGTTCAGGGGGGATTTGAGGAAAAGCTTTTTTACCCAGAGGATGGTGACGGTCTGGAACCCACTGCCTGGGAGGGTGGTAGAGGCGGGGTGACGGTCTGGAACGCACTGCCTGGGAGGGGGGTAGAGGTGGGTTGCCTCACATCCTTTAAAAAGTACCTGGATGAACACTTGGCACGTCACAACATTCGAGGCAATGGGCCAAGTGCTGGGAAATGGGGATTAGGTGGGCAGGTCAGGTGTTTTTCATGCATCAGTACAGACTCGATGGGCTGAAGGGCCTCTTCTGCACTGTGAGATTCTGTGATCTGATTCTGTAATTGTTGCCGTGCCCAGTTCAGCCCATCGATTTGAGACATTCCGATCTATGACATCTGGCAAAAAGGTGAGACACCTGTCGATGTCGAGTGTGGGGTCTTCCCCCATTTCCCCCTCTGGCATTTTGAAAGCTCCCCTCTGAAACAAGCTTCATTATTATTGATTCAAAACCAGGACACGATCACAAAACATTTTGTAATCAACCCCAGCTACAGAACGATGCTCAATTCTGGGCTCCACGCTTTGGGAAGGACGTCAAGGTGAAAATGTGGAGGAGGTTTAACAGAATGGGACCACAGATAAGGATTATCTGGAGGGACTGCAGAAGCAGGAATCGTTCTCCTCCGAGCACAGAAGATTCAGTGAGAGGTTTAGTCGGGGCGTTCAGAATCGTGGAGTGTTTTGATAGAGTAAATGAGGAGAACATGTTTCCTCTGAAAGGCAGATCGGTAGCCTGAGTAACAGATTGAAGAGAATCGACAAAAGAGCCAGAGAAGGAGATGAGGATAATTGTTTCTACACAGTGAGTTGTGATCTGGAAGGCGCTGATGGAAAGGGCGATGGAAGCAGATTCAATAGCAACTTTCAGGAAGGAACCGGATAATTATGTGGAGTAGGAAATTTTGCAGGTAGGAAGGAGCCAGTGCAGTGAGACTAATTGAATAGTTTCTTTCAGTAAACTGGCACTAGTATGATTGGCCAAATGGCCTCTTTCTGTGCTACATAAAATAGAACTTCTTCTATTTTCAGACCAGCTGCCTACCTGCTTCCCACCCTCCACCCCCCGCCACATCAAACCCACTTCAAAATCGATCTCAAGTAACCCCAATTAAAGTTTACGCATGAGCTCCATTTTAACTGCTCTTCCTTCCCATTCCCTCCCAGATCCAGTCTGCCCCCCCCCCCCCATTTGCATGTGTTTAAGCAATGTTTCCACTTTACTCCCAAATACGTTATATCAGTGCTGTGACAGAGAGATCAAGGAATTTACTCTGATGTCTGAGTTTCATTTGGAGGACCACCCTTGTACATCCCCTTTCAACATCTCTACTTCAGGTAACCTCACACCTTTCAACTGCTGGTGTCGGTCGGTACCTTGACCTGGTTATCTGACACTAAACCCAACCATTTCCCTGTATTTCAGACCCACACAGAGTCAATGCGATTCAATCTCATCCTCGTTCTCAAATCCCTCCGTGGCCTCGTCCATCTCCCCCAGCCCTACAACCCTTTGAGAGTTCTGCATTCCTCTAATTCAAGCTTCTTGAACAGTCCCGATGTTACTCGCTCCACCATCGGTGGGCGTGCCTTCCGCTCCCCTAAACTCTGGAATTCCTTCCCAACACCTCCCCATCTCTCGACCTCTCTCCCCTCTTTTACACCACTCCGCCAGATCTAGACATGTGACAGAGCGTTTGGTCACCTGTCCGAATATCTCTGTAATCTCCTCCAAGCTTCACAATGCTCCTCTAATTCTGGTCACATAAGAACATAAGAACTAGGAGCAGGAGTAGGCCATCTGGCCCCTCGAGCCTGCTCCGCCATTCAATGAGATCATGGCTGATCTTTTGTGGACTCAGCTCCACTTTCCGGCCCAAACACCATAACCCTTAATCCCTTTTCTCTTCAAAAAACTATCTATCTTTACCTTAAAAACATTTAATGAAGGAGCCTCAACTGCTTCACTGGGCAAGGAATTCCATAGATTCACAACCCTTTGGGTGAAGAAGGTTCTCCTAAACCCAGTCCTAAATCTACTTCCCCTTATTTTGAGGCTATTCCCCCTAGTTCTGCTTTCACCCGCCAGTGGAAACAACCTGCCCGCATCTATCCTATCTATTCCCTTCATAATTTTTAATGTTTCGATAAGATCCCCCCTCATCCTTCTAAATTCCAACGAGTACAGTCCCAGTCACTTGAGCATCCTCCATTTTAATGTGGCTCAGGGTCAATTTTAACTGATAACACTCCTGCAAAGTGCCTACATTAAAGATGCTATATAAATGCAGTTTGTGTGACTGATATTGATTTGTTCCTTCCTCATTCGATGTCATATTCCAACTGCTCACTTAATCTGGGAGCTACAACGTCTGGTGTCAATGGTCATCCCAAATAGAACCTTCCATAATTGGTTTGTTACCCAGGTTATTCATATTACATCCTGCTCATTGCTAAGTCATTGGTCGATGATCTGCTCCATCTACCCTTTCTGCTGAGGTTTCTGATTCTCCTCCGAGCGTGGGAATCAAACTCTGAAGTATTCTATTGGCCTGTGTTAACCGTTCTCTTGTGTACAGTTGTTTGGATTGATGCCACTGCACGTTTGAAAGATGCCAGTTCATCTCCCAGTCGTGGCTTTGTGCACAGCGTAGCATCCTTATGAAAAAAATGTTCAGCATAACCCGCGACGGGGAATTGAGCCAGGCAGCGGGTTTGTTTCAGTGTTATTGTGGCAATCAGGTGAAATGTAAATGTTTTAATTTGATTTAGCTCATTTCTTTTGCCAAGGAACAGCTGCATAATCGGAGGCCCAGTTGACCGAGACAGTGTTCATCTGGGGCCCAGTCAGCTTGCACGCATGGACATAAATTACCCTGCTGCCGTTGAAAGGGGAGAAAGGAATGCTCCTGATGTCCCAAGTCAACATTCCTCCCCAAAACGTGACCACCAAAAACAAAAATCGGTTATCCGTTCTTTGTGGGATCTTACTGTGCGGCAATTTGACTTCAGTGCACTTTTTTCACATCAACGGTGACTGCACTCACAGGCTGCAAAGAGCTACAGGAAGTCCCGGGGATTTGAAAACCTAGTATTTTGATTCTGGCCGTTTTCTCAGGAGCCCAGTGGATTGCATTCAAAGACAGCTGGCCAAAGCTTACGAAGGGTTTTGTGGAGTACGCCCATTGTGATAACCGAAGAATCAGCATCTGCAGCCAAGTGGATTCAACTTTGGATGAGACGGAAATTTAAGGGAAGAGAAATTAATGATGGGAAAATATACAGTTCATCAGGGAGAATGGAGGAAATTGAGGTGAAATTATTTGAACAAATAAAGATTTCTCTTTCAGGGGAGAAAGGCGGGCTAATAACTCAGTGGGATTTTAATTACCATAAGTTAGAGAGTGGATATCTTTTAACAAGAGAAGGTAAATTCATTAAGTCAATTCAGACTCGGGAAATGTTTATGGCTGGTCAGATGGTGAGAAGATTTGGCAACATTTGAACTCAAGTGATCAGAGAGTTAGAAGATTTAATTTCAAGGAAGAGATAATAAAATTAATCGACGCTGGGCAATAGGAATGTTGAAACTATGAGGGGCCAAGTTGAAATGATTGATTGGGTAATTATTCAGGATTAGATTAGCTGCAATGATAGAGAAATTCAACAACCAGTAAGTGTAAAGCTCATGAGATTTCAGTTCTACTCCCAGATTGAGATACTCTCTTCCATCACCTCCCTCTTGAATTCTTGTACAATAAAAATCTTGTTATCTGATGAATAATTTATCCCTATTGGTAGCGACAGTTCTATTGCCATTACGTTTACCTCCCCCAGGAACAACAGCTGGTGTCGGCTCGATGAGCTGAATGGCCTCCTTCCAAGCTCTAACCATTCTATGTTTGCAGGAGAAGGCCATTCAGCCCCTCAAACCTGCTCCTCTATTCAATGAGATCACCCATGATCAGCAGCCTAATTCAATAGACCCGTCTTTGCCTCACATCCTTTGATAGCTTCGGCTAACTAAAATCCATCAGTCTCAGCTTTAAATGAACAACTTTGCCATTTGTTGAAGAGAGTTCCAAGCTTCTGCCACCCTTTTTACTCTTCCTCTGAGGTAATGAGGGCCACCCACTGAGCTCCAGCTCACACCTGTGTGCTTTCCCCAAAATTGGGTTTGAAAGATGTCCTACTTGCAATAACTTCATCCAAATTATTACAATATAAGATCAGCAAGTCCCAGGATTAATCCCTGCATAACTGGCAAGTCAACTGTAACCAACACAGCCAAGAGCAAGTCTCCATTTCCACTTACCTCATCAACTTCTTGTCCCGTTAGCAACTTCCTTCTTGATCTCTGGAGTGTTCTGCTGAGCCAGCCTTTCTTGTGGGAACAGATACATTTCGAACGTTAAGTTACATATCAGTGATATTTTCATTGCTTAGCCTTGTCCCTCTCCTGTCAAAGACAAACTCCATTCTATTGTGCATTCCGCCTTCGTCAGAAATCTGCCGTCTAACAGATACTCTTGGACTGATCTTGTATCAATCATTTCCCTTCGCAGAACTGGCTGATCTAAAATTTCCAAGATCACAATTCAGGTTTTGTAAAAGAAAATTGAGGACTTTTCCCCAGCATCCAAAGATTATTTTGTGGAATATTTCACCACACATCCCTTATTTCTGGTGCAATTCTGTTCAGTATTCGTGGCTGGATTCAATTGAAACCCGATGCTTTGCAAATCCAACAGTTAAATCCAATATCTCAATGAGCCCATCGCTTTCGGACTCGCTGTACACTGGCGTATCATTCCTTTCACACTTTCCGCCATCTTGGACACAAGGTGAACGACAGTGTTTATATTTTCTATTCTGAAAGAATCAGTGAAACAAAACCTAAAGGTTTAGGCGTTTCCGTTACTATTTCAGCTTACACATCCTTAAGGGGCCCATAAATTCCATGCATACAAAAATGAAACGGGATAATTCATTTCCCCCAATGGTAACTGTGGCTTTTCCGTCTTTTCCTCTGTTTTCCCCGCAGATTATAATACTCCGTAATAATTGGTCACGGTTCCTATTTTCTATTATATGGCCCACAGTGTGGTAGGATTTGAATGATGGGGTGATGTTGTGGTTACTGACCAATCACAGTGATCAATCCGTACCAATGAGTCTACAACAGACCCAGGCGGGGGGGGGGGGGGGCGCAGTCCGTGGCGGGGAGGGCTGTCCGTGGTGGGGGGGGGGCAGTCCGTGGCGGGGGGGCAGTCCGTGGCGGGGGGGGTGGGGGCAGTCCGTGGCGGGGGGGTGGGGGCAGTCCGTGGCGGGGTGGGGCAATCCGTGGCGGGGGGGCAGTCCGTGGCGGGGGGGCAGTCCGTGGCGGGGGGGCAGTCCGTGGCAGGGGGGGCAGTCCGTGGCGGGGGGGGGGCAGTCCGTGGCGGGGGGGGTGGGCAGTCTGTGGCGGGGGGGGTGGGGGCAGTCCGTGGCGGGGGGGGGCAGTCCGTGGCGGGTGGGGGTGGGCAGTCCGTGGCGGGGGCCAGCTTTGACAGGATTGGAAAATCCCACTGGCGGGAAGGGGCAGCGAATCTGCCCGGGGGTGTGGATGGATTCATGTTGAGCAAGGGGGTCAAAGGTTATCGGAGATAGATGGGAATGTGGAACTCGAAACACAGACAGATCAGCCATGATTGTAGTGAATGGTGGGGCAAACAGGACTCCTGCGTGGTCCACTCCTGCTCCTAGCTCTTGTGTTCCCGTGACGTGAGGCGGTTATATCAGGCTTATCGATGGCACTGCCCTTTCTGACGATCCCTAAAGCAGCCCCTAACTGTCTGATTCTCTCCCCTCCTGCTGAACAGAGTTAATTCCAGATATAATTAGTCAGCAGTTTCTCTCACACTCTATCGCTCCTCCCATTTTCTTTCTGAGCCACGGACACGGAACTTGTTCAGCTAGTTCATTCGCCCATCAGTCCTTTGAGGGCTGAAATATTCTGGCCCTCGGTCCTGACATTGAAGTGTGATTAGAATGTAAGACAATCTAAATAGCTATCCAGTGATTTATTAAGCACCGTAGTTCTGACCCAATTCCCATACAGCACTTTATTTAATCTTAAATAGTAAAGACTCTGCAATTATTACATTTTGGTTTCATAAATAAACATCACCCGGCTACGGGGAGGGGAAAATGAATGGTCAAACAATGGGGCAGGAGAATTTAATGTGATTATTATTTTGGTCTTTCACCAAATGGATCACTCAAACAGCCCAACTAACAGCTCCGACCTGATTCTGTCTCAGTGACGGGGGGGGGGTGTTGGACTATCTGTGGGGCAGCTGTGGAACGTAGAACCAAGTCTGGAACGGGTTACAGGGAGCCCGAGTAAAGAATGGTTTGTGTTTCAATATCCCCCTTTACAATGTCCCAAAGAACGATCCAGCCTACGGTGTGCGGACACTTTTCCAATGCGGGAAAGGTGGCAGTCAATTTGCACACAGCAAGATCCCAAACAGCAATGTGTTAATGACAACGTCACCTGTCTCAATGATCAACATAGGCCAGGGCACCAGAGAGACCTCCACTGCTCCTCTTCAAAACGTACTACCAAACCCGTCATAGTCACCCGAGAGGACTGACTGGCACCCTAATTCAATATCTCATCTGAAAGCAGACACTGCTGACAGCGCAGCAGTCCCTCGGTGCTGCATGCTTGAATTTTGAGCTCATGTCTCTGGAGTGGGAGTTGAACCCACAACTTGCTGCCTCAGGGGGAGGATGCGGCCCACTCAGTCACGGATAACAGGCAAATGCAATGTTAGCATTCACGTCGAGAGGGCTAGAATACAAGAGGGGGGATGTACTTCTGTGGCTGAATAAGGCTCTGGTCAGACCCCATTTGGAGTATTGTGAGCAGTTTTGGGCCCCGTATCTAAGGGACGATGTGCTGGCCTTGGAAAGGGTCCAGAGGAGGTTCACAAGAATGATCCCTGGAATGAAGAACCCGTACCAGCCTCCCCGGACAGGCGCCGGAAAGTGGCGACTAGGGGCTTTTCACAGTAACTTCATTGAAGCCTACTCGTGACAATAAGCGATTTTCATTTTCATTTCATTTTCAAGAACTTGTTGTATGAGGAACGGTTGAGGACTCTGGGTCTGCACTCGTTGGAGTTCAGAAGGATGAGGGGGGATCTTATTGAAACTTACAGGATACTGCGAGGCCTGGATAGAGTGGACGTGGAGAGGATGTTTCCACTTGCAGGAAAAACTAGAAGCAGAGGGCACAATATCAGACTAAAGGGACGATCCTTTAAAACAGAGATGAGGAGGAATTTCGTCAGCCAGAGGGTGGTGAATCTGTGGAACTCTTTGCCGCAGAAGGCTGTGGAGGCCAAATCGCTGAGTGTCTGTAAGACAGAGATAGGTTCATGATTAATAAGGGGATCAGGGGTTATGGGGAGAAGGCAGGAGAATGGGGATGAGAAACATATCAGCCATGATTGAATGGTGGAGCAGACTCGATGGGCCGAGCGGCCTAATTCTGCTCCTATGTCTTATGGTCTTATGTCACAAAAGCCAATGACTCTCAATGCCGGTCAGGAGGTGTTCGAATTTCTGACATTGACACCTTTCACTTTGGGATTAAAACACAAAAACACCGTTTCATCTTCTCGATGCACATTGTCAGGTTGCACATGCGGCCTGATCCCGGTCCGTGTACATGGGGCCTGCTCCTGGTCCGTGTACATGCGGCCTGTTCCCGGTCCGTGTACATGCGGCCCGTTACCGGTCCGTGTACATGCGGCCTGTTCCCGGTCCGTGTACATGGGGCCTGCTCCTGGTCCGTGTATATGGGGCCTGCTCCTGGTCTGTGTACATGCGGCCTGTTCCCGGTCCGTGTACATGCGGCCCGTTCCCGGTCCGTGTACATGCGGCCTGTTCCCGGTCCGTGCACATGCGGCCTGTTCCCAGTCCGTACAGATGCGGCCCGTTCCCGGTCCGTGTACATGCGCCCGTTCCCGGTCCGTGCACATGCGGCCTGTTCCCGGTCCGTGCAGATGCGGCCTGTTCCCGGTCCGTGTACATGCGGCCTGCTCCCAGTCCGTGGATGGGAACAGTTTTATATTCCACACGATAGGGAGACATGTCAATCCAGTTAATGTGGCCGTCTTCTTTGCTAAAATCCTTAGACTTAGAACATACAGTGCAGAAGGTGGCCAATCAGCCCATCGAGTCTCACCGACCCATTTATGCCCTCACTTCCACCATAACCCAATAACCCCTTCTAACCTTTTTTTGGTCACTAAGGGCAATTTATCAGGGCCAATCGACCTAATGGCAGCACGGTAGCATTGTGGTTAGCACAATCGCTTCACAGTTCCAGGGTCCCAGGTTCGATTCCGGCTTGGGTCATAGTCCAAAGATGTGCCGGTTAGGTGGATTGGCCACGATAAATTGCCCTTAGTGTCCAAAATTGCCCTTAGCGTTGGGTGGGGTTAGTAGGTTATGGGGATAGGGTGGGGGTGTTGACCTTGGGTAGGGTGCTCTTTCCAAGAGCCGGTGCAGACTCGATGGGCTGAATGGCCTCCTTCGGCATTGTAAATTCTATGATAACCTGCCCGTCTTTGGACTGTGGGAGGAAACTGGAGCACCCGGAGGAAACCCACGCAGACACGGGGAGAACGTGCAGACTCCGTACGGACAGTGACCCAGCCGGGAATCGAACCTGGGACCCTGGAGCTGTGAAGTCACAGTGCTAGCCACTTGTGCTACCATGCTGCCCAATCCTTATCATCATCGAGAATAATCCAGTGGCTTCAGAGGGTGAAATAGTTGACTCTAGGTTTGTGGCAGAACGCAATTCACTAAAATATCATTTTTGCTTCACCCCGTGGTCATCAAGCTGGACAATCCCATGAATCGATTTTACTGGTCTATCAAAGTTTCCTCGCTCCATTATTCACAGTGTTTTAATTTCCTGCCGGCTGAATATCCATTAAACACACGGCGGCATTCGTTTTTCACACAGCGGGAGTATGAAACCAAACATCCCAACACAATGCTGGGAGGGGGGGAGGGGGGATAGGGGGGCACGCTGCTCATACATGTGGTGCGTGTGGGTTGAAGACCCTGGCCATGGATTGGGTCTATTTAATCCAGGCTGACACACCCCCGGCGCAGCACCAAGGGAGCGCTGTGCTGTCGGGCGTGCTGACCTCTCGTTCAGAGATTACACTGAGGACCCCCCGCCTGAGATCATGAACCCATGGCTGCTATTTCAGAGGAGAGGTGGGGCACTCTCCCCAGTGCCCTGGCCAAAACCTGCACCTCAACCAACACCACAGATGATCCGATCATGGCTCCACAGCTGTTTGTGGGATCTTGCTGTGCAGGAACCTGCTGCTGATTTTCCACCGCTTTGAAACGGCGATTCCTGCAAAGGTACTTCATTCGCTGTGAAGCATTTTGGGGCATGATGAGGTCACAAAAGGTGCTGCAGAGATCGAAGCTTCACTTTCCCACACAACCCAGTAGATTCATTTCAAAACAACATTCATTTGGCTCCTGTCTGATTCCTATTTTCCATCCACTTGCGTTTGTTCCACCTCCCCCAGTATTCACACTCAACAAAAATCCCTGGTGATCGCTGCCTTGAAAGCTCCAATTGGCCCTCCAGCCTCGACAGCATCTTGAGGGAGGGGGTACCAGATTCCCCTCCCCTTTGTGTGAAGATGTCCTTCCTGAATGGCCTGCTTCAAGGTTTAATCTCCTGCCCCCTTGCTCGAGACTCTTCCCCACCAGAGGAAACAGTTTCTATCTACCCAATTAAACCCTCTTAATTATCGTCATCACCTCAATTGGGTCACCCCTCAATCTTCCACCTGCAATGATACCCAAGCCAAGTCTACGCAACCTGTCCTCATAATTTCACCTCCTTATCCCAGATACCATTCTGTTGAATCTGCACACCAGGCCCCACTCGCTCCATCCTGAGATGCTGTGGCCAGAACTGAATGCAGTTACTTCAGAAGGAGTCTGACCGAAACTCTGTAAACGGGAACACAGGTTTCACTTTTTTTTTATTTTTTAGATCACTCAAGGTAAAGACCAACCTTCCATTGGGCTTTTCGCTCTCTCTGATTGGCAAGGTGTTCAGCACCCACCCATTCTAAACCACTGGCCTCAGGTGATTAAGAGTCTGAGGGCAAGGCAGGGCCATGGTGGGAGGTGTCCCGGGAAATTGTTCCAGCATCGCCCACCCCGGATCCATCAGAAAACTGGCTGCAGACACCACCAACCACAGCCATTCATTAACTCTTCCAACTGTGTTTGCCATTACAGATTTCAGTTCCAACTCTGGAGCAAGAGTAACAGCACCATCCAGTGTACAAACGAGGAATCACAGGTATCATTGTTACCCCGATAGTATTAGAAAAAGCTTGTATTTATATAACTTGCAATTATATACCGTCTTTCATTTAGAAAAACGCTCAAAAACGCTTCATCAGAGCAAATACAATTTGACGGGCATACCATATAAAGAGATATTAGGTTAGCTGACCATAGGCCTGGTCAAAGAGGTGGGTTTATAAAGGAGAGAGAGCGCGTGAGAGAGAGAGCTGGAGAGATTTAGGGAGCGTGTTCCAGAGTTTAGGGCCCAGGTTTCTGAAGGCTCGGCCGCTAATGGGCAGCACAGTGGTTAGCACTGTTGCTTCATAGCGCCAGGGTCCCAGCTTGGGTCACTGTCTGCGCGGAGTCTGCACGTTCTCCCCGTGTCTGCGCGGGTTCCCTCCGGGTGCTCCGGTTTCCTCCAACAGTCCAAAGATGTGCAGGTCAGGTGGATTGGCCATTCTGAATTCTCCCTCCGCGTACCCGAACAGGCGTCGGAATGTGGCGACTAGGGGCTTTTCACAGTAACTTCATTGCAGTGTTAATATAAGCCTACTTGAGACAATAATGAAGATTATTATTATTCATGATGGATTGATTAAAATCAGGGATGAGCAAGAGGCCTGAATTGAACAAATGATGAGAAGCTGGAGGATTGTAGGACTGGAGGAGATCATAAAGACAGGGAGAGGCTAGGCAGTGAGGATGGGAATTGTGTTGCTGGACCGGGAGGCAATGCAGGTCAGCAGCGAATGTAGCGGGTGATGGGTGAACAGCGTCTTTCAATTCCTCTGAGCAATCCAAAGTGCTTCACAGCAAATTAATGATTTCTGTCAGGCAGACGGAAGTCTGTGACACAGGGAGTAGCATTCCTTCCTCTGAGCCAGAAACTCCAAGTTTAAGCCCCACCCTGATGGCCAAGGAAGGTGTGCTCCTAACTCGGCCAAGCAGATTGAGTATCAACTTGCAAATCTTTCCAACACAGCAATGGCAGTAAGAGTGGGAGAGACCCCTAGTCAGCCATCTGCAAAAGGCAATAGCAAACCACTGCAGTACCTTGCCAAGCATAATGATGGATCAACACATGGGTCTGTGGGTGCCTAAACCGTCCTAGGGCCTGGTACCTGAAGGGTGAGTAAGACAAGCACACAGCGCAGTCCCACAGACAGCAATGTGACAATAGCAGGTCATTTGTTTTTAGTGATGCTGGTTGAAGGATGAAAATTGGCCAGTACACCGGGGAATCATTTAAAATCAATTGCAACCTTCAGCTGAGTCCACTTCTTTTGTCTCTGAATCAGAAGTTTTGTGGGTTCAAGTCTCATCGTCAAGAGGCTGACACTCTGAGCTCAGTTCTGAGGGACTGCCACCTGAGGGAGTTCTGAGGGAGTGTCACCTGAGGGAGTTCTGAGGGACTGAGGGAGTTCTGAGGGAGTGATATCTGAGGGAGTTCTGAGGGAGTGTCACCTGAGGGAGTTCTGAGGGAGTGACATCTGAGGGAGTTCTGAGGGAGTGACATCTGAGGGAGTTCTGTGGGAGTACTGAGGGAGTTCTGAGGGAGTGACATCTGAGGGAGTACTGAGGGAGTGCCATCTGAGGGAGTACTGAGGGAGTACTGAGGGAGTTCTGAGGGAGTACTGAGGGAGTACTGAGGGAGTGCCATCTGAGGGAGTGCCATCTGAGGGAGTACTGAGGGAGTGCCACCTGAGGGAGTTCTGAGGGAGTACTGAGGGAGTTCTGAGGGAGTTCTGTGGGAGTTCAGAGGGAGTGATATCTGAGGGAGTTCTGAGGGAGTTCTGAGGGAGTTCTGAGGGAGTTCTGTGGGAGTTCTGAGGGAGTTCTGAGGGAGTACTGAGGGAGTGCCACCTGAGGGAGTTCTGAGGGAGTACTGAGGGAGTTCTGAGGGAGTGACATCTGAGGGAGTACTGAGGGAGTGCCACCTGAGGGAGTTCTGAGGGACTGCCATCTGAGGGAGTTCTGAGGGAGTACTGAGGGAGTTCTGTGGGAGTACTGAGGGAGTGCCACCTGAAGGAGTTCTGAGGGAGTACTGATGGAGTTCTGAGGGAGTTCTGAGGGAGTTCTGAGGGAGTGCCATCTTTCAGGTGAGATGTTAAACGGAGGCACCCTCTGCTGTCAGGTGGCTGTGAAAGTTTGTGTAGCACCATTTCAAAGATAAGCAGTGAAGATCGCCCCGGTGTCCTTGCCAATGAAAACACCATCATTACCACATTGTCGCTCGTCACATCTTCATGGGCATAATTTGGCCACTTCAAAAAGTACTTCATTGGCTGAACAGCTGGGTTTATCCAGAATCAGGATTTTGTTCTCCTCCGGCATCATCTCTTTTCCTTTCTGGTCGAGACCATTTCTCGGTTCCTCCAGTTGTACGGGCTGTGGATGTTCTCCCGCGGGGCGGGGCAGGGGTTCCGGCATTTCTTTGCCACTTCACCCCAACCTTCAAGTTTGTTTTCCTGCTCACTGACTGATTCAGAGTTCAGTTCTGGGACTGTTCTCCTTTCGAGCCGGAATGGTGATGGGGGAGATTGAATAGGCGGGATATAAATCACAAAGGATAGCATTGTGGATAGCACAATTGCTTCACAGCTACAGGGTCCCAGGTTCGATTCCGGCTTGGGTCACTGTCTGTGCGGAGTCTGCACGTCCTCCCCGTGTGTGCGTGGGTTTCCCTCCGGGTGCTCCGGTTTCCTCCCACAGTCCAAAGATGTGCGGGTTAGGTGGACTGGCCATGCTAAATTGCCCTTAGTGTCCAAAATTGCCCTTAGTGTTGGGTGGGGTTACTGGGCTATGGGGATAGGGAGGAGGTGTTGACCTCGGGTAGGGTGCTCTTTCCAAGAGCCGGTGCTGACTCGATGGGCCGAGTGGCCTCCTTCTGCACTGTAAATTCTATGTAATCTATGAAGTAAAGAGACGCTGTTTCCACCAGCAGGAGGATTTGATAAGCAGAAGAGACAGATATACGATATTTGCCAAAGAACCAGTGAGGAGATGGAGAGAATGTTATTCTGTCAGCTCTATGATTTGGAACGCGCTGACTGAAAGGGTGGCGGCAGCAGATTCAACGCTAATTTTCAAAAGGGAATTTGACAAAAACTTGAGAGCACGGGAGTGGAAAAAATGGGTTCATAGGATCATACAGGAGGTGGTCATTTGGGCAGTTATATCCATACTAGCCCCCTGCAAAGAACAGCTCACCTGAGCTGTCATCCCTGACTCTTCCCCTTCAAATGATTATCCAGTTCCCTCTTGAATCCCATGATTGAAGCTGCCTCCGCCTCACTCTCAGGCCGTGCATTCCAGATCCTAACCACTCGCTGTGTAAAAGGTTTTTCAGCCAGCTTTCGCTTCTTTTAACAATTAATTTAAATCTGTGCCGTCTGGTTCTTAATACTTCATAGAATTATAGAATTTACAGTGCAAAATTAGGCAATTCGGCCCATCAAGTCTACACCAGCCCTTGAAAGAGCACCCTACTTAAGCCCACACCTCCATCCTATCCCCGTAACAAAAGAACTAGGAGCAGGAGTCGGCCATCTGGCCCCTCGAGCCTGCTCCGCCATTCAATGAGATCATGGCTGATCTTTTGTGGACTCAGCTCCACTTTCCGGCCCGAACACCATAACCCTTAATCCCATTATTCTTCAAAAAACTATCTATCTTTACCTTAAAAACATTTAATGAAGGAGCCTCAACTGCTTCACTGGGCAAGGAATTCCATAGATTCACAACCCTTTGGGTGAAGAAGTTCCTCCTAAACTCAGTCCTAAATCTACTTCCCCTTATTTTGAGGCTATGTCCCCTAGTTCTGCTTTCACCCGCCAGTGGAAACAACCTGCCCGCATCTATCCTATCTATTCCCTTCATAATTTTAAATGTTTCTATAAGATCCCCCCTCATCCTTCTAAATTCCAACAAGTACAGTCCCAGTCTACTCAACCTCTCCTCATAATCCAACCCCTTAAGATCTGGGATTAACCTAGTGAATCTCCTCTGCACACCCTCCAGTGCCAGTACGTCCTTTCTCAGGTAAGGAGACCAAAACTGAACACAATACTCCAGGTGTGACACCCATTAATTAACCCAGTAACTCCACCTAAACTTTGGACACTGCGGGGCAATTTAGCATGGTCAATCCACCTGACATCTTTGGACTGTGGGAGGAAACCGGAGCGCCCGGAGGAAACCCACGCAGACACTGGGAGAACTTGCAGACTCCGCACAGAGTGACCCAAGCCTGGAATCGAACCTGAGACCCTGGAGCTGTGAAGCAATAGTGCTAACCACTGTGCCACCATGCCGGCCATTCTACCAATGGGAGCAGGTTCTCCCTATGAATTCCATCCAGACCCCTCATGATTTTGAAAACGTTGTCAAATTTGGTCTCAATCTTCTCTTCTCCAAGGAATAAAGCTCAACTTCTCCAATCTATCTACATAACTGATGTTCCTCCACCCTGGAACCATTCGTGTCAATTTTTTTTGCACCCTCTCCAACGCCTTCACGTCTCCCAGTCATAAGGTTGGGGGTTCACATCCTGCTCCAGTAACTGAAAACACATGATCCAGTAACTGGCTATCACATAGAAGACAGAGGGTGGTGGTGGATGGAAATTTTTCAGACTGGAGACCAGTTCCCAGCGGTGTACCACAGGGATCAGTGCTGGGTCCTCTGCTATTTGTGATTTTTATCAATGACTTGGAGGAGGGGGCTGAAGGGTGGGTTAGTAAATCTGCTGATGACACCAAGATTGGTGGAGTAATGAATGAGGTGGAGGGCTGTTGTAGGCTGCAAAGAGACATTGATAGGATGCAGAGCTGGGCCGAAAAATGGCAGATGGAGTTTAACCCTGATAAGCGTGAGGTGATTCATTTTGGTAGGACAAATTTGAATGCGGATTACAGGGTCAACGGCAGGGTTCTGAGGAATGTGGAGGAACAGAGAGATCTTGGGGTTCATGTCTACAGATCCCTGAAGGTTGCCACTCACGTGGATAGAGCCGTGAAGAAGGCTATGGTTCAATAACCTCCTTACTGACTGGCTATCTTTCAGTAAACTCTGAAAGTCACAATTTTGATTTATAATTCTTGCAGTGTGATTCTCTCTACTGTGAGAAGTTCACTATTGTGTGAATTACTGACACCTACAAACATTGTCACGCTGTTGTATACATTGTCCAGTGATTTCCTCATTGATTTCAAGTGAACATGGGCAGTCAGGACTCTGGATTCTGGGGCTGGTCAGCAAAGGCATTGCGGCACTTCAATCGTTGCCACGATTAAAGATGTGGTGATATTACTGCCCTCCACCTTATTGTGAATTCACTCCAGCTAACATTAGGAAGGTGATGGTGGACATAAATAAGTCGTATGGCCTAAAAGATCACAAACCTTTGGCTCATTAGCAAATTACAGACGTGAGGACAGTATGTCCATGCCTCCTGAACCTTTCGTTACTGTTGATCCCACTGCCCAAATGCCACCCCACCTACCCTGCATCCAGTATCAGAGCTATAATGACCTGCATACTTTGCTCAAAGCCTTTTCCAATTACTATCAGGTTGTCTGAGGTGAGGAAGAGGGTTGGGGCTTTCTCTGGGTGCTTTATTAGTTTTGGTTGCACCTATTTGCTTTCTTTAAACATTTAAACAGCACGGTAGCACAGTGGTTAACACTGTTGCTTCACGGCTCCAGGGTCCTAGGTTCGATTCCCGGCTTGGGTCACTGTCTGTGCGGAGTCTGCATGCTCTCCCAGTGCCTGTGTGGGTTTTCTCCCACAAATCCCGAAAGCCGTGCTGTTAGGCAATTTGGACATTCTGAATTCTCCCTCTGTGTACCCGAACAGGTGCCGGAATGTGGCGACTAGGGGCTTTTCACAGTAACTTCATTGCAGTGTTAATGTAGCACAGTGTTAAATCGCTGGCTTTGAAAGCAGACCAAGGTAGGCCAGCAGCACGGTTCAATTCCCATACCAGCCTCCCCGAACAGGTGCCGGAATGTGGCGACTAGGGGCTTTTCACAGTAACTTCATTTGAAGCGTACTCGTGACAATAAGCCATTTTCATTTAATTTCTTTTCATGTAAGCCTACTTGTGACAATAAAGATTATTATTATCCTCAGCATTTACCCCTTCGCATTTCCTGTTTGTTTGGTGGCACAAATCATCGTTTACAAAAAAGGGTCCCCATTGTAGCCCCTTTAACAGTCTCCAATTCTATCTCACTCAAAACCCATTCACTCGCGTAGTTAAAATTGAGCCTGCTGCATGTGAATGATGATTCAATTAGCTGAAATCAAAATTTTCATTTTCAGAGGAAGACTGTGCGACGAGAGTCTATGCAAATTTCTCGACTCCAGATTATACGAGTTCACATCCATTTCCCGCTCGCACAAATTCTAATGAGGCCGGCATGAAATTTGAGTTTTGTTTTTTAATGTTGGCGGAATGAGGACAGCACAGTGGCGCAGTGGTTGGCACTGCTGCCTCATGGCGCCGAGGTCCCAGGTTCGATCCCGGCTCTGGGTCACTGTCCGTGTAGAGTTTGCACATTCTCCCAGTGTCTGCGTGGGTTTCACTCCCACAACCCAAAGATGTGCAGGGTAGGTGGATTGGCCACGCTAAATTGCCCCTTAATTGGAAAAAATGAATTGGGTACTCTAAATTTAAAAGTAGTGTAAGAAGTCTTACAACACCAGGTTAAAGTCCAACAGGTTTGTTTCAAACACGAGCTTTCGGAGCACGGCTCCTTCTTCAGGTGAATGGAAAGGCTTGTTCCAGAAATGTTTATATAGACACAGTCAGAGATGCCCCGGAATGAGAGCACCTGCAGGCAATCAAATCATCAAAGATGCAGAGAGAGAGGTAACTCCAGGTTAAAGAGGTGTGAATTGTCCCAAGCCAGTTCAGTCGGTAGGCCTTTGCAAGTCCAGGCTTGTTGGTGGGGGCCGAATGTAATGCGACATGAATCCCAGATCCCGGTTGAGTCCGCATTCATGCGTGCGGAACTTAGCTATAAGTTTTTGCTCAGCAATTTTGCGTTGTCGCGTCTCCTGAAGGCCTCCTTGTAGAATGCTGACCCGGAGATCAGAGGCTGAATGTCCTTGACTGCTGAAGTGTTCCCCAACTGGAAGGGAACAGTCCTGCCTGTTGATAGTCGCACGATGCCCGTTTATTCGTTGTCGCAGTGTCTGCATGGTCTCGCCAATGTACCACGCTTCGGGACATCCGGAGTGTCCCGAACATCTGGATGTCCCGAAGCGTGGTACATTGGCGAGACCATGCAGACACTGCGACAACGAATAAACGGGCATCGTGCGACTATCAACAGGCAGGACTGTTCCCTTCCAGTTGGGGAACACTTCAGCAGTCAAGGACATTCAGCCTCTGATCTCCGGGTCAGCATTCTACAAGGAGGCCTTCAGGAGACGCGACAACGCAAAATTGCTGAGCAAAAACTTATAGCTAAGTTCCGCACGCATGAATGCGGACTCAACCGGGATCTGGGATTCATGTCGCATTACATTCGGCCCCCACCAACAAGCCTGGACTTGCAGAGGCCTACCGACTGAACTGGCTTGGGACAATTCACACCTCTTTAACCTGGAGTTACCTCTCTCTCTGCATCTTTGATGATTTGATTGCCTGCAGGTGCTCGCATTCCGGGGCATCTCTGACTGTGTCTATATAAACATTTCTGGAACAAGCCTTTCCATTCACCTGAAGAAGGAGCCGTGCTCCGAAAGCTCGTGTTTGAAACAAACCTGTTGGACTTTAACCTGGTGTTGTAAGACTTCTTACTGTGCTCACCCCAGTCCAACGCCGGCATCTCCACATCATAAATTTAAAAGAACAAATGTTGGCGGAATGGGCCTCATTTTTGGGTTGTGATTAGGGGCTGGTTCAACGAGACAGGAGAAAGAAGCAAAAAAATAAACTACCACTTCCCATGACAGAAATAAAAATGACGTTTCAGTTTACTGAGGAGCTGTCTGAACTGTTTAAACCCATTCAACAACACTGTTCTTTGCCAAATTATGGTCCCAAATCGGATGACACCGACTATTTTGCAAAGCAAATCAATTACTAACTCTTAAGTGAGTCTATAAATTTAAACTGCTTTTTCAAAATCAGTTTCTGCCAGTGCAATAATAAAAAGCGGTGTCTTATTCCCCTTTGGTCTGACAGCTCAACAGGTGAGATAATAACAGAGGACAAGAAGAGAATTTATTTTGAGGACTATTGCTTCCCCTGCACAGCTGGTCTGAGAGTACCCCACATGCATTCATTCTGTTTCCTCAGGAGTTTAAGGGAAGACAGCCAAACTTTCAAATTACACCCCCCCCCCCCCCCCCCCCCCCCCCAAAAACAATATATATTTCTTTATAAAATTACTTGGGTCTTTTACACACTGCCAGAACATCTTTGCTTCATTTGCAGTTGAGAAACCACTCGCATAGTCTCCTGCCTTAAGTTTGACACAGGCTGCTCTGGGTAAGATGGTTTAGCTCACTGGGCTAAATCACTGGCTTTTTAAAGCAGGCCAGCAGCACGGTTCGATTCCCGTACCAGCCTCCCCGGACAGGCGCCGGAATGTGGCGACTAGGGGCTTTTCACAGTAACTTCATTGAAGCCTACTCGTGACAATAAGCAATTTTCATTTCATTTTGTTTCACAGGTTTGGCCAGATAATCCAGACTGACGCTCATAGCAGGCAAAAGGAGTGCTGCATGGTCTGGGTGGGGTGGACTGATGTTCGGTCTACCCTCTCCAAGGGGGAAAAAAAGAGATCCCGGGACACTGTTTTAAGACCCTGGTGTCCTAACCGATATCTAATCCCCCAAACATCAGATTAACTGTTTATCATCAAAGTGCTGTTTGTGGGATATTGCTATTAACCAGTTTGGCTGTGCGTGTCCTACATTACAACACTTGACTGCACTTCTATAAGTACTTCCTTGGCCGCAAAAATGCTTTCGGGATGTCCCGAGGTGCTACAGAAATGCAATTCTTTAACTCTTGGCCGGGTTGCAACATGTGGAAGGTTTGCAGAGGACGGAGGTCTGAAGAGAGACGAGGCTGCCAGATGCTGAATTCTCGGGGTGAATTACACAGGATGTTGAAAGTAATGCTAACAGACCACGCTAATTAATTCAAGATTCTGCAATTAAATCTCCCGACATCAGTAAGGAACAGAATATTTGGTGTTAAATGACGTCGGATCATAGACTTCTCATCGCAGAAACAGGCAATTCAGGCCAACGCCTCTGTACTAGCACTTTTCGCATGGCAGGTTCACTGTCACATTCTGCGCCTCTTTTTGTAGACCACGCATTCTGATCCCACTCACTGCATCTCGGATCTCTGCACCCACCTGGAGGGGCACACATGGCATCACATCGAAAACAAAAAAACACTGCTTGCTGTGCAGCACTCCCTCAGTATTGCACTGCGAGCGCCAGCCTAGATTCAAGAGTCAGGCCTCTGCACAGAACAGACTAAAATACCCTGAGGCGCTAGGCATAAGAGATGTTGGTGGCAGGGTAGCACAGTGGTTAGCATTGTTGCTTCACAGCGCCAGGGTCCCAGGTTCGATTCCCAGCTTGGGTCACTATGTGTGGAGTCTGCAGGTTCTCCCCGTGTCTGCGTGGGCTTCCTCCGGGTGTTCCGGTTTACCCCATAAGTCCCTAAAGACGTGCTGCTAGGTAATTTGGACATTCTAAATTCTCCCTCTGTGTACCCTAACAGGGGCTGGAATGTGGTGACTAGGGGCTTTTCACAGTAACATTATTGCAGTGTTAAAGTAAGCCTACTTGTGACAATAAAGATTTTTTTTAAAAACATGGAGGCGAACAAGAAGTGTAAACAGACAATGATGCAGAACAGTGCTGTGCTCAGAGTTGCTGCTCAGACAGATAGATTTGGAGCTCGAGAATCGAGTGAGGGGTGCAGGGAGAAGCAAGGTTGGCGAATCGTTGGTCTGGACTGACTGTGTTCAGTTCTGGGCACTGAACCTCAGGAAAGATTCATTAACCTTGCAGGGGGCGAAGGCCGATGCCATGGATTAGAGCTTTAAATTACGAGGGCCGATACCAAAGTGGGCTTGAATTCACTTGCGAGTTGATGGAGGAATTTCTGTTGGATAATGGTATCAGGGGAGAGTTACGATGGGGTTAAGATACACATTAGCCACGATCTGACTGAATGATGAAACGGGAGCTGCTCCTCCTGATCCTGGTATCCCGAACAAACAGATCTGACCTCTTAATGCGTCACCCAAGAGGTGGAATTAAAAACACAGGACAATAAATATTGAATGCCCTTATCTAGAGCACAGACATAGTTGTAGCTGCTATTGCTGAACTCAAACTAAATGGCCAGAAGTAGAGAAACAAATGCAAAATTCTGCAGATGATGGAGTGCTGCCAATATCCAGCAGGTCTGGCAGTGCCTGCAGAGAGAGACAGAGTTAATCATTTCAAGTCCAATACAATTGTTCTTTGGAACTGAAAAAGAGAAAATTCAGCACAGGGCACATTTCACTACACTTGTACTTTATTAACAATTGCAGAATAACTATTGCTCCAAAATATCATTTTATTTGCTATATTTACGAATTCCTCTGTTTCAACGGGTCACATTTTACAATACATTTGAATCTCACGGCCCTGCACTAACCGAGCTGGTGGCCTGTTCACTGGGGGTGGAGAGAGCACGGCGACAATAATTATAGCTGCATTCAATCATCCCCTGGTGTAACCGGGGCTGTGAGCTGCTGCTGATGGATCCGCCCAGTGTGGTGGAAGATTCCGGGCACAGCTCACAGCGGCCAATTCGAACAGCCTAAACCAGCATCTGCGGGAGTGGATCACTGGAATCGCAAACCCCTTTGGCAAATCAGGTTTTGGTCAGCTGCAGTTTGGTAAAGTGAGAACCTACCATCAGGACTATAGAATCACATTTTCCATTTCCCACCTTCCCTGATTAAAATTCCACTATAAAACTCTTTTGTTCTTTATTTATTTGGTATATTCAACTCTTAATATCTTTTGCTAGGCCTTTCTTTACACAACGGATATCTCGTGAAGAAAAAATAAACGTCGCCCCTGAAAAGCTGCCGTATATGCCAGCTTGGTAAAGACTATTTACAAACGGTGGTTAGTGAAGTTCCCATAAATATTCAGCAACGGTTGCTTTGGAGAAACTGTATTCCTGGAGATTTAATTTGGTTCAGTCTCGCTGTGGATTACCGCGCCCTGTTCCAATCTCAGCCAAGTTAATGTTGTCACCAACACTTCAAAGCTGAACCAAAGGTACCTGTAAGTCTGGCCTGCTAAGGGGCAAATATTTGCAATATAATTTACAGAACCATTTGCCAATGTTTCACTTGCTCTCCCAGTGTCAGAACTCAGCTAGCAA
Source organism: Scyliorhinus canicula (assembly GCF_902713615.1). NCBI lineage: Eukaryota > Metazoa > Chordata > Chondrichthyes > Carcharhiniformes > Scyliorhinidae > Scyliorhinus > Scyliorhinus canicula. Next base: position 187,477,692 of record NC_052155.1, on the reverse strand, counting down.
TCCCCATGACAGTTAATATATAAAAGTGTTCTATAACACACACACATACATAGTGGTTTGCTAAAGGGGCAATATAAAATGGTGTCGTTAACATGAGAGTATTCATTGGATCACTTTAATAGGTGGAAGTATTAACAGAGAACAGCTATAAATACTGTAATTACAAATCATTACCCAGAAAAACATTTAGAAAAACTCAATAAACTTCCAAATTCCAGAAACATTATGAATCTAGCCTCGTACTACTGCCAGGATACGTTTGAGGTCTAAATGGGGTTTAAACCTAAAACAAAATGCCATCTGCAGCTTTATCAAAGGACCGGTTGTAGAGTCTGCATTCCCCGACAGCTAGCTGAAAATTCACAATGAGGTTTTCTTTATTTAAAATCGTCCCCACCCGTTCCGACCCTCTTTTCCAGCTGCAAGCGCATCCGGAAGAAAGCACTCGGACAGCGAGCGGCGTCGAGGTCTCATTTCCGCTGCCCGGTGTTGAACAGCGATGGCTGAATGGTCTGGATGGATTGAAACACTGGCTTCTTTTTCACATCAGAGGACAGGGCTTTCAGCGAGGGCAACAGCTGGTTCCTTTTGATGATCTGAAGCGCCAACTGTGTGTTCCCTGCCCATAAAAATAACACCCAGACACACCAATTAATGAGGTGAATGCGGTTTGAGAAATATAACTGGACAATGACTATTAGCCAGCAGCTCTCTTGCGCTCTCTCACAAGAGAAAATATCAAATCCTTTATTTATTTTTATAATCTTTGTCACAAATAGGCTTACATTAACACTGCAATGAAGTAAGGGGCAGCAGGGTGGCGCAGTGGGTTAGCACTGAGGCCTCACGGCTCTGGGCCACTGTCTGTGTGGAGTTTGCACATTCTCCCCGTGTCTGCGTGGGTTTCACCCCCACAACACAAAGATGTGCAGAGTAGGTGGATTGGCCACGCTAAATTGCCCCTTAATTGGAAAAAAAGTGAATTGGGTACTCTAAATTTCAAAACCACTGCAATGAAGTTACTGTGAAAAGCCCCTAGTCGCCACATTCCAGCGCCTGTTCGGGTACACTGAGGGAGAATTCAGAATGTCCAAATGACCTAACAGCACGTCTTTCGGGACTTGTGGGAGGAAACCGGAGCAGCCAGAGGAAACCCATGCAGACACGGGGGGGGGGGAACACGCAGACTCAGCACAGACAGTGACCCAAGCCGGGAATCGAACCTGGGGCCCAGGTGCTGGAAAGCCATAGCGCTGACCACTGTGCTCTCCCTTCATCTTAAACACCTCAATTTGATCACCCCCGAATCTTCTATACTTGAGGAAATACAGACCCAGTTCTGTGCAACCTGTCGTCACATTTTAACCCTTTTAGCCCCAGTATTATTCCAGTACACTCCCATTGTGGCCTGCCCAAAGAGCAATTTACCTGTTGTGAGGTGTGCTATCCTAACGGAATTCAATACTCCAGTGCTTTGTATGACTGCATCATAATTTCCCCCTTGCGTACCCACCCCGCCCCAACCTTCATATCCCAGCCCCCGTGAGATAAAGGCAACAAAATGCTTCACTCTTCAGCCGAGGATACAGAAGGGACTGACCACGATGGCTCCATGGGTGACAGGTTTCACCTACACGGAGAGATTGGAGAAGCTGGGGTTATTCCCCTTCGAAAAGTGAAGGCTCAGAGGAGACTTGATCACGCCGTTCAAAATGGTCATGAGTCTAGACACAGCAGACAAAAGGGAAACTGTTCCCCCCCCCCCATTGGTGGGAGGGTCAGAAAGCAGAGGAAAACCATTTTATGCAGCAGGGCAGTTAGGATCTGGCATGCACTGTTTTGAGAGTGGTGGAAGCAGATTCAATCATGGTTCTCAAAAGGGAACTGGGTAATTATCTGAAGTGTAAAAAATGTGCAGTGCTCTGGGGAAAAGGTAGGGGAGCGGGACTGGGTGAGTTGCTCTTGCTGAGAGCTGGCATGGACTGGGCAGGCTGAATGGCCTCCTTCTGTACTGTGACCATCATCAAATACTAGAACACTTTGGTTGTACGAGATAGGGGGTTTACAGATTAAATTCACCAAATTCACACTCCCAGCAGGCAGCAGGGGTTAATTAAAGTTGTATCCTCAGTGACCTGCAATGGATCCTAGCTAAGCAAAGCCTTGATTTTACAATTCTCATCTGCCTTTATATATCGTTCCATTGCTGTAACCTTAGAGATCTTTCCACTCCAATTTGACCCCTCGAGCATTCCGTACTCCCATCAATGGTGATGTACATTCAGTTGCTAAAGGGCTAAAGTTTTGGCACTCCCGCCCTCTGCCTTATTCCTCAGGATCTACCACTTCAACTAGGTTTCCAGTCCCCTGTCCTCAGGTCTCCTTATGTAGCTCGGTTTCAAACTTCCTGGAAAGCGCCATGGGATTGTTTTGTTACATTAAGGAGGCTTTCTAGGTGCAAGTAGTAGTACAGATTCTTCAAGCACGTGCCCCTTTCAATCAGAAGATTGCTGAACGTCCCAGTGCAGGAGAGCATCTGCTGCTGATGAAAGGAACATGGACACAGGAGCAACGAACCAGGAACAGGATCCGATACACCAGCTAGGATACCTCTCGAAGGGGCCCTGTTACCTCCCCACTGGGTAGAATGATTGCCATCTTGTTTAACTTGCACAGCCATGTAGGGGGAAATGCGGATTTTTATGCCAGTTGAAAATAAAAACAGAACATTTGGGCTAAATTATTTCTCTGCTGCCCCACCCCTCAGGAAAACCACCCACATAATCAATAAAAATTAATGACTTATTCAAATAAGGCCTGGAGGAAATAATCTTCCCCTCCGTATGTTTTGGTTACAAGGTGATATTTTAAATATAGTTGAAGCAGGAACCTTCATTGGCGACATAAGACCAGAAGACATAGGAGCAGAATTAGGCCACTCGGCCCATCGAGTCTGCTCCGCCATTCAATCATGGCTGATATTTTTCTCATCCCCATTCTCCTGCCTTCTCCCCAGAACCCCTGATCCCCCCTTATTAATCAGGAACCTATCTACCTCTGTCTTAAAGACATACCGTTCTGCAACTCAAGGTAAACGGCCAGTAGGATACCTTCCGGAGGAATCTCTTTAGGATTAACCATCGAAGCAGCCTGCAATTTAAAAACAAAGTCAGAAGGATGGCTGATTGTGCAGTTACATTGAGGTTAAAGGCTTACGGAGAATAGGACACATCTGCAGCATTTTACAGAATGTTTTCTAGAAACCCATCCAGACCTCATCCATAACATCCTGTCAGCATTATTCACACAACAAAAATCACTTGCTGCCAATGTAAATGGAAAGGTTTTTATGGACTCTTTAGGAAAAAGATAAAAGTGATTTGCACGACTCAAAATGAAGAATGAGCTCATTTTGGTAAATAAGGAAACACCGGTCACTCAAAAACTTCCCTCGTTTCAGAAGCCTCTCACGACTCATTCATTTTCGTCTATTAGAAGTAAGAGCAACATAGCAGGGATATACATAAGGGAATGCTTCAGAGAGTGGAAGTGCTAAAAGTAATTCAGGTCCAAGTGACGGGCAACTCAGAATAGTGAAAGAGGACAAAGTGAGGACTGGTGTTGATTTTTCAGAGTTAATTAGAGACAGAGCATTGGAGGGTGGCAAATATTACGCCCGAGCTCAGAAACAGGGACAGACATGTTATCGTTCAATCAACAGTCAAAACAGCCTGCAATTAAAGATTAAATAAAAGAAACATTAAGCAAGGCACAGGCTGATCAGAGATAGGCTACACATCTATTGTATATTCAAGGCCGAGTTAGACAGATTTTTTGATCAAGAAGGCAGTCAAGGGCAACAAGAGGCAGGCAGGAAACTGGAGTCGAGGCCAAAATCAGATCTGTCAGGGTCTTACGGATAGCAGAGCAGGCTCAAGGGGCTGTTTGGCCTACCCCTGCTTCTGTTTCTTATGTCCTTATCTGACTACGTATTAAAATCTTTCGGAGGGGGCTGCACGCTGGCGCAGTGGCTAGTCCTGCAACCTCACGGCGCCGAGGTCCCAGGTTCGATCCCGGCTCTGGGTCACTGTCTGTGTGGAGTTTGCACATTCTCCCTGTGTTTGCGTGGGTTTCACCCCAACAACCCAAAAGATGTGCAGGGTAGGTGGATTGGCCACGCTAAATTGCCCCTTAATTGGAAAAATTGGGTACTCTAAATTTAAAGAAAAAAATCTTTTGAGAGAATGACGGAAATTACAGTTGGGTCAGGGAGTGGTATGCATGGACACATGATAAACTGGCACAGAAAAAACAGGCTGGCGTATCGACAGTCCAATGATATAAACAATAAAACAACTGTAGGGATAGAGAAAACGGCTGAAAGCTGAAGGGATTCTGATAAATGGATTTTAGTCAGACTGGGAGGAGGCAGGCATGAGGGTTCCCCAGGATATGTTTTTTTAACATTTGCTTATACACATAGGCACAGAGAACAGGGTCAGAGGCTAACAGGAACAATAAACACTCCATTGTCAGGATCACTATCCTGAATATGGAGCGAAGGTCAAGTTCCATCATTTAGCATCATAGAATTCCTACAGTGTAGAAGGAGGCTATTCAGCCCATCAAATCTGCACCGACCCTCCGAAAGAGCACCCCATCTTTGACCCACTCCTCCACCTGATCCCCATAACCCCACCTGCCCTTTTGACACTTGGGGCAATTTATCGTGGCCAATCCATCTAGGAGTAAATCGACACAGACACAGGGAAAAAGTGTAAACTCCACACTGATAGTCACCCGAAGCCAGAATTGAACCCAGATCCCTGGTGCTGAGAGGCAGCAGTGCTAACCACTGGGCTGGTGCGTGGCATTCCAGGATTTCTGCTGGTGCTTTGGGAATCTGATTATTTTGTGAACAATATAAGAAGTGACATTACCGACATTGATTCATTAATGCGTATTTAGTTGGGATTCCTTTCCATTTTTAAAAGTGGAGGATGGATAGTAAGGTAGCATGCAAGACGTGCAAGTTCAAGCTAGGAATCTGACATTTGGCAGTATGAGGCAGGGAGCGTGAGCTTTTTGAATCCAGTTGGTTCAATCTTGGGCCTGAGGTGACGCAGAGATAGCCCAGGAATTTAGTGTGGGAATTCTGCCGCTTGGTTACATGGGATCTGGCACCATCTCAGGAGGGATTGGGAGGAAGGGGGCAATCTAGTCAGGGTGCTTGGAAATATGCGTCACAGATTTAGGATGCCCACAAAAAGAAGGGCTAGAAAATTTATTTTCTTTAACCCTGGATTGTTAGGGCATGGAATGAGCTACCAGAAACTGGTGGAACAAGAATACAAATTCTCTTTTTCAGGGGAAGTGGCTATAATTTCTCAATGTTATGGACAAAGGACAGGGTCATTTGCTCTCAGATACCAGCAAAGGGACAAGAAGCCAAATGGCTTCTGGTGCTGCGGAATGCTACGATTCTTTGATCTTTGGCTGGAATGTTCAGATTGCGATACCTGTTGTCAGATAGCAGGAACAAAACCCTGGCTGAAATAGAACAGCAAGGATAGGCTGTCAGGGTAGCAGATATACAAGTCCCCAGAGGTACACAGGTTAACAAAAGACCCATTCAGATGTCAAATGGCTTCCAGCAAGGAGGAAGAAAGCACAATGCAGGTTTAACAGGATTTGAAGATTAGAAGGAGAAGAGGCAGTTTAGACATAATTTAGTCCGCCAAGTCTTTGCAACAATCAATGTTAAATCATCGACAGCATTCAGGCTGGACCTGGATAATTAGGGCCAGGAGTAGAGAAAGTAAAATCAGAAAATGGCACAAGCTATTACCATCCCGGACCAGAGACTAGAATACTGGACCGAAACTCCAATATTTTAGTTTATTTTGTATGACTGCACGGGAAGACTCTTTTGCTCTAGGAGTGACTGCATGAAGAAATAGGGATTTTGTATTTTTAAAACAAGACTGTATTATAAATACAATATTAAACTATTTAACTTTACACCCGAAAAGAACAGCTTACAATTACCCCTTAAACACAACAACTCAATTTCCCGTTAGACAACAAGAAAAGAAACGTACAGCTCTCAATGCATCTTAAATCAGCATGACAGAGTAATACTTGATTTCCAGAACAGAGTTGGCTCCTGTTAGAAACTTCAGATGCTGGTTAAACATCTTCAGAAAGCTGGTTCACCTATCGTGTTTCAAGTTGTTCCTTGTCCTCAGACAAGGCTGCTCTGCTTTAAAGATTATTACTCTTTTTATAACTATCCTACTGGGAGAGAATTGTGGACTCGGTGTCAGACAAATCAATTCTTCAATTTCTTTCCAAAGCTTTCTCAAAATCTCTCCGAATCTCTTAGCTCCACCCAGCAATGACATCATCTCCCCAAACTGAATTAACAAATTAACTCTCCAGGTTGAAAGCACATTAACTCCCCAGTCAAACCACAGTGCATTAGCCCAGACCGAAAACACATTCCTCTGGTCAATTTCACCTTCATTCTCCTAAAAGCTCCCAGGCCCTGCAAAACAAAATCCTTTTTTAAAAACAGGACCACTGCAGTCAAACACACTCGAACCCTAGGTTTTCAATCCTTAAATGCCCAATATTTAGAATCCAATAGCCCTAAAATCCGCCATTCGTCACAGTGCAAAATCAGGTTAAAAGGTGAAACCTAAATTCAGACAAGCAAGGATGGGCTCCTCCTGTGAGGAAATGTCTGGTGTAATGAATGTAGGAATTTCATATACATATTGTTTTGTATGTGACTGCTGCAGTAATGTTTTTAAAAATCCAGTTTAAAAGAGACAGACAATTTGGCTGCAGAACGTGCAACTAAGATGTTGTAAAAGGGAATTCATTCCAGCCACGTATACGGTTTACAGAATAGGGCAAATGAAATTTTGTTTAAGGTCCCCTGGGAAGGAGATAATTAGAGACAGTGTTTAGCCCGAGTAAGATGGTCATAACCCAGTTATTGGGATGACGATGATGTAGTTACTGGGAGGAGCCGGGGCTGAAGCAGTCAGGTAGGGAGTTTTCAGGTTTAGTTTTTGGCTGGAAGGCAAGCCGAGAATCAGTTTCTGAAGAATATAATATACCTATTTGTGTGTGGAGTCACTCCTGGGACAAAGTATCCTTTCCTCACCGTCTTACAAAAACAAAATATTGTGGCTTCTGTCCAGTATCCTAGTTACTGTTGGGGTCTGGTCCCGGATCGTCATACTGGAGCCTTTCCTCATTTTAGTTGCTACACGCTTAGTTAGTTCGATATGTGATTGGTAATTTGGACAGGAGCTAAGGAGCCTATGATTCTGTGAAGCTTCCCCCAGGTGTGACACAGTATAAAGAGAGAGGCAGGACAATCGACCGACCGTTCAGACTTGACCCAATTAAAAGGCAGTGGGGTCAACCATGGTACTGGATGCAATCTACATGGATAGGGCTAAATTCCACTGTCTTGCTTTTCTCACCTGGTGAAGACACTTGCGTGCCTTGTCATATTCACTGCGGAGGCAATACGCACTGCCAAGATTGAAGAGCATCATTGCACAAGCAGATGAAACAGAATTGGGGTAACACTGCAGAATCTGTCTGCCAGCTGTAAAGGGCATAAAACAACACCAATTAGAATCACAGAGCAGTACAGCACAGAGGAACTCATTTGGTCCATCATGTCTGCACCAGCTTTTCTGACGAGCGATCTACTTAATGACACTCACCTGCTCTTTTCATCAAACCCTTGTAATTCTTTCTCCCTCAAGGATTTATCCAATTTCCCTTTGAAGGTTGCGAGAGACCACCACATACAGGCAGTGCATTCCAAATTCTAACCACGCCTTACACAAAACCCCTCTCTCACAAGAACGAGGTTGTGCCGGCCATTCGGCCCCTCGAGCCCACTCTGCCATGCAATAAGATCATGCTTGAACTTTCACGTCAACTACACCTTTGCACACTATCCTGATTCTCTTAATATCCAAAAATCTCTCAACCCTTGATGAATATACTCAACAACCGAGCGTCGACAGCTCTGTCGCTGAAGAATTTCAATGGTTCACAATCCTTTGAGTAAAAGTAAAGGTGGTTCACCTCAGCTCCGTCCTAAATGGCCAATCCCCTATCCTGAGACTGTGACCTCAACCTTTAAGACTCTCCAGCTAGGGAAAACATCCTCACAACATCTACCTCATCAAACATTTAAAAAATGTTATGTTTTAATGGGATCCTCTCATTCTTGTAAACTCCAGGAAATATAGGCCTAGTCTACTCAATACCTCCTTACAGGACAATAGGCCTATTCTACTCAATACCTCCTTACAGGACAATAGGCCTAGTCTACTCAATACCTCCTTACAGGACAATAGGCCTAGTCTACTCAATACCTCCTTACAGGACAATAGGCCTAGTCTACTCAATACCTCCTTACAGGACAATAGGCCTAGTCTACTCAGTATCTCCTTACAGGACAATCCTCTGAATCCACAAATCAGTCTAGGGATCCCTTGCAACATTCCCTCTAATAAAAGTAGGTCAGTGAGCACAGGATGAAAAGGACATTAAAAGCTTGATTATCCGGTTATATATTGATGCATAAAGCAAGAAAATCAAACCAAAATATCTACAATAGATGATTTTACAGGAAACTGTCCCATATTGCTTCTCCTCCCCCCCCCCCCCCCTCCCCCCCCCCCCCCCCCCCCCCCCCCCCCCAGATGAAGTATATGCCTCCCATCAAGATATTGCTGATCAGATACAGTTTAAAAAAAGACAAAGTTCAAAACTTTAAAAAGTTGCATGAACTTTCCAGGCTGACATCTGCCATATTCGGACTCCCCATCCTCTTTTCGTCATGTAGTCACTCCTTCCCTCCATCCCATAATAGACTCTTTGTTGGCTCTGTCTTTGATCAAAATAATATCAATTCTCTCCCTTCTTCCAGTTCAAGCGAGAGGTCACCGGTCTGAATCATTAACTCTATCCTGACTGGCTGTGTGTTTTCCAGAAATTGCTATTTTTATTTCCGTTTTCTAGTATATATACTTACAGCTTTCCATCTGTTCATTTTCCCCTCGGTCGGATCCTGGAAAGAAAAAGCCAACATTTGCATTTATTTTCCGCATAACCGACACACATGTAAATTCCATTGCTCCTGTTTATTACATCACTCTCTGAACTGAAAGAAAATGCACTCATTCTCTTCCACATAGATATAAAATTTACAGTGCAGAAGGAGGCCATTCGGCCCATTGGGTCTGGTCTGCATAAGCCCTTGGAAAGAGCACCCCATTTAAGCCCACACTTCCAACCTACCCCCGTAAGCCCACCTAACCTTTTTTTGGACACCAAGGGCAATTTATCATGGCTAATCCACATAACCTGGACTGCGGTTTCACAGGCTGCAATATGAGGGGGGCATCATGTTAGCACAGTCGTCAGAGGCTGAGAATCCTGTGACGAGTATCTCTCCTCCTGACCCCACAAACCCTGTCCACCATCTATAAGGCACAAGTCAGCAGTGTGATGGAATACTCTCCACTTGCCTGGATGAGCGCAGCTCCAACAACACTCAAGAAGCTCGACACCATCCAGGACAAAGCAGCCCTGCTTGATTGCTTCCCCCTTCCGCAAACATTCAAACCCTCTGCCACCGATGAACATTGGCAGCCGTGTATACCACCTGCACGGACACACTAAGGCTCCTTAGTTAGTTTCTTCCAGACCCACGACCAGTCCATCTAGAAGGACAAGGGCAGCAAACGCATGGGAACCCCACCACCTGGAGGTACTCCTCCAAATCACTCACCAGCATGACTTGGAAATATATCGCTGTTCCTTCACTGTCACTGGGTCAGAATCCTGGAACTTCCTCCCTAACAGCACTATGGGTGTAGCTACACCACTTGGAAATGAAATGAATTGAAAATCGCTTAAAGTCACGAGTAGGCTTCAATGAAGTTACTGTGAAAAGCCCCTAGTCGCCACATTCCGGCGTCTGTTCAGGGAGGCTGGTACGGGAATTGAACCGTGCTGCTGGCCTGCCTTGGTCTGCTTTCAAAGCCAGCGATTTAGCCCTGTGCTAAATAGACTGCAACAGAACAAGAAGGTGGATCACCACCACCTTCGCAAGGGCAATTAAGAGATGGGTGGGCAATAAATGCTGTCCTTGCCAGCAATGCCCACATCCTGTGAATGCATTTTGAAAAAACTGAGGTGCTGTGGCCACTGGAGGGGCTTTCTGGGCTATGGCAACATTGCTGGAAGGAATTCCAAAGTTCAGGAACAGTCAGAGGAGACTGGAGCCTGAAGATGATGTAAAGTTTGGAGTTTTTGCTGAGTGGGGGTGGGGTGACACACTGATAGGGGGAAAGCGAGTGAGAGTGAGAGAGAGAGAGAGTGAGAGTGAGAGTGAGAGTGAGAGTGAGAGTGAGAGTGAGAGTGAGAGTGAGAGAGAGAGAGAGAGAGTGTGTTTCAGAAATGAGGACAAAGCCCTGGATATAGAACATAGAACAGTACAGCACAGAACAGGCCCTTCGGCCCTCAATGTTGTGCCGAGCCATGATCACCCTACTCAAACCCACGTATCCACCCTATACCCGTAACCCAACAACCCCCCCCCTTACCTTACTTTTATTAGGACACTACGGGCAATTTAGCATGGCCAATCCACCTAACCCGCACATCTTTGGACTGTGGGAGGAAACCGGAGCACCCGGAGGAAACCCACACAGACACGGGGAGAACGTGCAGACTCCGCACAGACAGTGACCCAGCCAGGAACTGAACCTGGGACCCTGGAGCTGTGAAGCATTTATGCTAACCACCATGCTACCCTGCTGCCCCTTGAATGTATGAAGTGTTGCGGGCAGTGGGGAAGTAGATGTAGTGCTTGCTGACGCTGGGAAGGCCTCTGCCACAGACGGTGCCTTGGCTGTAGTCTGTAGGTTTTGGTTTTTAGCTATGGATAGGTGCAGCTGCCATCGGTGACTGTGTGCAGGCGTGTACATGGGCTTTAGCCCAAGCCAGTGCCCACTCCCACAACAGTAATCAAGTTCAGCAGTAAACTTAAATAGATTTCCAACGACATTTGGACAATTTAATGTGGGGAAAAAAAACACGTTTCTCCGTTTGTAAAAATGTTTCACAGGTTACCTGGTTATATCCATTCCTTTAAAACAAAACCTAGATGGTAAAGACGAGAAGAATTTGCTGAACATTCTTTGGGCAATGCTGACACCTTGCTTCAGCTTCTACAAAATCAGAATTACTCCAATTCTGGGCACTTCCATTTAGGAAGGATGTGAAAGTCTTGCAGAGGAAGCAGAGGCGATTTCCCAGAACAGTACCAGGGATGTCAAAGTCACCCTAATGGGTCACATTCTCAACCAAGAGAATCAAAGTCAATAAAAACTGGGATGTTGTGAAGTGGCCAGAAGTGTTGGAGTTTGATCATTGTAAATCCAGGTCACTGCTGGAGTTGAAATACCAAGCAGTGTCTTACTGTCTTTGGCATGACCAAGGGAAGGTGTTGTGTTTGTATAGGCTAACAGGGGTGAGGCAGGAATGCGGAGTTGATGTTACAATGGGCTGCACGGTAGCACAGTAGTTAGCACTGTTGCTTCACAGCACCAGGGACCTGGGTTCAAATTCCGGCTTGGGTCACAGTCTGTGCGGAGTCTGCATGTTCTCCCCGTGTCTGCGTGGGTTTCCTCCGGGTGCTCCGGTTTCCTCTCACAAGTCCCGAAAGACGTGCTGTTAGGTGAATTGGACATTCTGAATTCTCCCTCAGTGTACCCGAACAGGCGCCGGAGTGTGGCGACTAGGGGATTTTCACAGTAACTTCATTGCAGTGTTAGTGTAAGCCTACTTGTGACAATTATAAAGATTATTATTATATCAGCAACAATCTCACTGAATGTCGGAGCAGACTCTATGGGGCCATGATCTACTCCTGCTCCTAATTTGTATGTTCGAATGAGGGACTTCCCGGCATCGGAGATACTGGGATTGTTCTCCTTAGAGCAGAGAAGGTGAGGAGATTTAATAGAGGTGTCTAAGATTGAGGGGTTTGGATACAGTAAGTGAGGAGTAACTGTTTCCACTGGGAGGACAGTAACTAGAGAACACAGATCCAAGATAATTGGTAAAAGAATCAGAGGGGAGATTCAAAGAATCTTCTGTACACACGAGGTGATATTGATCTGGGACATGCTGCCTGAAAGGACATTGGGAGCAGATTCAACTATAACTTGAAAGGGAATTGGGGGAATACACATTTGCAGGGCTACGGGGAAAGAGCAGGAAAGTGGGACAATTGGAGCTTTCAAAGAGCCAGCGCAGGCGAAATGGATCGGTGGCCTTTTGTGTTTTATTATTCTGAGTGTCGATGGAAATATTGCCCCCAACTTGGACTATTCCCGAGCGATCGCTCCTTCAGACAAAACAAATCTCCAAACGGATACGGGTTAAAAACTATGCCAGATAGGAACGCACGGTGGCGCAGTGGTTAGCACTGCTGCCTCACGGCGCCGAGGTCCCAGGTTCGATCCCGGCTCCGGGTCACTGTCCGTGCGGAGTTTGCACATTCTCCCCGTGCTTGCGTGGGTTTTCCCCCCACAACCCAAAGATGTGCAGGCTAGGTGGATTGGCCAGGCTAAATTGCCCCTTAATTGGAAAAAGTGAATTGGGTACTCGAAATTTATTTTTTAAAAAACTATGCCAGCTAACAGTGTTGATCATTCAGGCAAACATTAAATTATTCACCTTGATCCTGTTCATTTGATGAAACTCCCAGGAACACATCGGTAACGTTTTCAGGATTCAAATGAGTGATAGCATCAGAGATCCTGTCCAGGGAGATGAGCGACTCTGCTGCGTACAAGTGGCCCAGAAACCTAAACACAATTACAGACGGTCAGAAACACCAAATTAAAATAACACATTTAAGGAATAATTTCAAGCTATGCAAATAATAAGTTTGATCAAAGTACCATTAGAAGCCCAATATTTCAATGAAGCTTTTTAAAAACGATATGAAAACAAATTCCTAAATTAACCTCCAACAGCTTATATACGACGTTAATATAATAAAGCATCTCAAGGTGTTTCAGATGAGCATTATAAACAGAATGAGTCACATGGCGCCATATTAAATCAGATGACCAAAAGCTTTGTCAATGGAGTAGGTTTTAAGGAGTGTCTTTAAAGTGAGGTGGAGGAGTACAGGGAAGGAATTTCAGAGATTAGGGCCTAGACAACAAAGGCCCAGCCATCAGTGATTAGGATCAGGGATGCACTCAAGGCTGGAATAGAGAAGTTCAGATATCCTGGAGTGTTGCGTGGAAAATAATTAGATAGGGAGGGGTGAGGCCATAAAACCAGGGTGTTGCTTGGTTGGGAGTCAATGCAGGTCAGCGAGCACAGCAGCCCGAGACAGGGGTAATGTCACACAGGCGGAGATGGGCTGGCTCAGTAATGGAATGAATGAGGTTGAGAATCTCTTCTCAGGATCAAATGGGTCAGCCAAGGTGCGAACAGACTGGCTTAATCTCAGATTGTTGCTGGGAGAGGGATGGAGTCAGTAGCTCGTGAATGAAATTTAGAGTAGGGACCAAAAACAATGGCTTTGGTCTTCCAATAAAACACGGCTCAGGACATTATCCCCTTGCCAACTCTGGTAACGAGGAGCTCAACAAGCTGCTGAGTGGACTCATCCTAGCCCAGGATGGAGTCCTGCCCAACGTCCTGGCTGTGCTGCTGCACAAAAACACAGATATCCCAGGAAGGTAAAAGGATAAGATCGGGGGAGGAAGGATTCGGGAGGGGGAGGAAGGGTTGGGAGGGGGGAGGAAGGGTTGGGAGGGGGGAGGAAGGGTTGGGAGGGAGGGACCTGTGGCCAGAGGAGCTAGAGGCGCAACAGGGGCAGAAACCTAATTTGTGATTGGAGAAGCATCTCCTCGCAGATTCTGCCTCCCACACTCACTGCGCCTCCAATTAAAATACTGTGGGGCAACCTTCCTTGAATTTTTCGCCCTATGGCTGGGTTTTATGGGGGCTTTTTTGTGAGATTTCCAAGATTAATTTGCCTGCTGCCGCTGTGCATTTTAAACCTGGGTAAAAAACATTCCAAAGCACTTCATAGTCAAAAAAAGACATGTTCCCCTGTGAAACAGAAATTGGAGGAGAGCATAAGATGTGGCAAGTACCTATAGAAAGTGTTTAGGAACGAAAACCAGCAATGACTAGGGGAAAGCAGCAAGGGAGTCTGTAAAAGCGCACAACTAACAGGATAATCAAAGGGGGCTATTTATAGACAAAGGATGTCAAGCTAAACCCGAGACTGAAGTAACAACTTGAATAACTTTGCCGCCTTCAGTTCTTAGAAGATGAAAATTGAATTAAAGGCGTACCCGAGGATGTGGGACAGCCACCACTGATAATTACTCTAAAGGGAACTGTACTAAAGGGGTTACAAAGGTGGTAAAGCTTTGACAGAAATCCCAGTGCACTGAAGGGTTTAGTGAACCGATAGTGGAGGTGGCACAAAAAGAATGGCTCTTGTTCAAACTCCTTTGGAAATAAGAAATGCGCTGACGGATTGAAGGGTGAAACTTGCTCAATCATGTTCAAGAGGGAGGTGGTAAAGTGAGGAAATTCTAGGGGCATAATACAGAATGAACTTGGTGAACATTCATGGTCTAATCACGGCCATTAAGCACAGGCTTGTGGAGGGGAGAACGTGTTTTATTAAAGTATCTGTTGTCTTCACTAATCCGAAATTAAAGGAATTACTGCGCATGGGTCATCAGCACAAATCTGAAGGGGCACATGAGAGATTGGTCGCAAAAATCAAGGATATTGCTCCCCTCAACACTCTCTCGGGATTAAACCAGCCAGCAGCCACTCTGACCCGGCTGAACATTTAAACCCACGTCCATCACCAGTATCAATGTCCACTTCTACCCTACCTCTGCCCCTCCATTAGAGAACTTCTCACTTTCAGATTCAACAGTAACTTTCATTCATCAGTAAATTCAGAAAATGAAAGATCTGCATAGCAATGGGGAAGGAGCAGAGTGGGGCTAAATGGATAATCATTTCAGCTAGCACAGGCAGAGTGGGTTGAATGGCCTTCTCCACAGTTCCATTTTCCATTTGAAGAATACGTTGAATACATTCAATAGTCCAAGCTTCAATATGCACTTGATTCACATGCAGAAGAACCGGTTATAGAACACTTGGTTACTTACTTTAACGACCCAGACAGTTTGGTTTGCTGTAGAAGATTCTCTGCATGATTTAAGGCCATGAGGTTGTCACCAAGTGCAAGAGCAACATATGCACTGCCAGCCAGTATAGAGCATCTGAGAGAACAGAGAAAACTTTTGACGTGATCAGTCTGTATTCTCAATCTTCTATTATTAATAATAATCTTTATTATTGTCACAAGTAGGCTTACATTAACACTGCAAAGAAGTTACGGTGAAAATCCCCCAGTTGCCACATTCCGGTGTTTGTTCAGGGAGAATTCATAATGTCCAATTCACCTAACAAGCACGTCTTTTGGGACTTATGGGAGGAAACCGGAGCAAACCCACGCAGACACAGGGAGAACGTGCAGACTCCACAACAGACAGTGATCCAAGCTGGGAATCGAACCTGGGACCCTGGAGCTGTGAAGTAACTGTTCTACCCACAGTTGAAACCTGTCAGGAATTACATCGCACTTATAATCTGTAGTCATTAGGCACAGCGGTAATGTCAGTGGACTAGCAATCTAGAGGCCCAGGCGAATGCTCAAGAGACACGGGTTCAAATCCCACCATGGCAGCATGGTAGCTTGTGGATAGCACAATTGCTTCACAGCTCCAAGGTCCCAGGTTCGATTCCGGCTTGGGTCACTGTCTGTGCGGAGTCTGCACATCCTCCCCGTGTGTGTGTGGGTTTCCTCCGGGTGCTCCGGTTTCCTCCCACAGTCCAAAGATGTGCAGGTTAGGTGGATTGGCCATGATAAATTGCCCTTAGTGTCCAAAATTGCCCTTAGTGTTGGGTGAGGTTACTGGGTTATGGGGATAGGGTGGAGGTGTTGAGCTTGGGTAGGGTGCTCTTTCCAGGAGCCGGTGCGGACTCGGTGGGCCGAATGGCCTCCTTCTGCACTGTAAATTCTATGTTAATCTATGATTAATCTAGGACAAAGGTTCGGCACAACATCGCGGGCCGAAGGCCTGTTCTGTGCTGTATTTTCTATGTTCTATGGCAGTTATGGTTGAATTTTAATTTAATGAATAAAGCTGGATTATAAAGCTAGCCTCTGTAATGGTGAGCATGAAGCATCGATTGGTGTAAAAACATAGGGTTGGGCAACAAATGCTGGTCTTGTCAGTGATGCCCACATTCCACAAAGGCTGGACGGAGGGTCATTGGAAAAGGAAACCCGCGCAGGGGGGATTAAATACGGAATAATTTAACCATCCATCTCGGAAGGGAACTGCAAGTGATGCTGAAAGGTGGGGGAACTTTATAAAGTGTCGTCCAAATCACTTTCTTCAATTCCAGCAACAGCTAGATCTGCTGAAAGAACAGGGGTGTTGTGTAGGTGGAGAAGGAATGGGAATGAAGCCTTACCGGAGATTGTCCAATTCCTCTTTCCTTAACGGAGAAGATGGCGGGCCTGGAACTAAGAACTTATCCCCTTCGTGAGGTTTACCACTGCAGAACGAGAGAAAATAAATTCAAGCACATAATAGTGCAGCAAAAGGAGTATTTTGATCAATTTGTCATGGGATTCAGGAGGGCAAAAGGACTGGCTAATCCATGCTAAAGTGCTGTTATGGTTGCCTCTGTGGAAAGTTAAGAGTCATGGTAATACAGAAGTAGGCCATTCAGCCCATCGAGCCCTTGCCAACTCTCTGCAGAGCCATACAGACAGTCCTATTTGCTCACTGGAAAGGGTGGGATTGGTGGAAGGGAGACCAGAACTGACAACCAGGGATCCAATATGATGGCTCAGGCCTCAACGATGTTTAGCTGGCGGAAGATGCCGGCTCACCTGACACTTGGTTGCTGGGAAAGGCACTGTGGCAGCAGAAGCAGGGGCGGGGAGTCGGGAGAGGTGGTGGGGAATTAAGAGTTGGCTGTAAACCATCACACAGGCAGAAAGTGTCCCTGTGGCTTTGGGTGATATCCCCAAAGAGGAGCATGTAGCCGAGGGAGGAGGAGGAAGAGGGGGAAGGGGAGGAGATAGAGGAGGAGGAGAGAGGACACAGACAGATCCATGGGAGATTACAGAGGTGATGCTGCAGAGTTGGAAAGAGAAACCATTGCCAGCAAAATTTCACCTTATTTAACAGTTGCTAATACGGAGCATTTTAGCGAGAATGTAAATTAAGAAGTTGCGCGCATGAGAAACGGGAGTAGATCATTTTGCCCTTCGAGCCAGCTCTACCATTCAAAAGATTGCGGCTAGTCTACGTAAACTGCGCCTTCCTATACTAGCCGCTTAATCCTCGAGAGACTATTACAAGATTCCACTACAACAAATTATTGATGATACATTTGTACGGTTACTGAAGTGTCTCCCGCTGTGCTGTACCTGCATGCCTCACTGTTTTCATTGCTGGTTTCACCACTGCCTGACTGGTTGAAATTTCTTAAACCATTATCTTTTTTGGTCTCCTGTTGATCTTCAGGAAGCAGAAGCAAGGCATTTCTTAAGCAGATGGCTGCAAACTCCATGCTGGCTACAGGAATGGCTGAAGACTGCCCATCGCTGTGGAACAAAATGAAAACAAGCCTACTTTATTCAAGGCTTCATGGCTTTAAAATCCAAACCTAGGGCAGCACGGTGGCTCAGTGGGTTAGCCCTGTAGCCTCACGGCACCGAGGTCCCAGGATCGATCCCGGCTCTGGGTCACTGTCCGTGTGGAGTTTGCACATTCTCCCCGTGATTGCATGGGTTTCGCCCCCACAACCCAAAAGATGTGCAGGGTAGGTGGATTGGCCACGCTAAATTGCCCCTTAATTGGAAAAAATGAATTGGGTACTCTAAATTTAAAAAAAAAAATCCAAACCCAAACTTTAACACAGGTTAATCTCAAATGTACCGTTCCAGCATTTCCAATGCAATTGACGGTTGGGCCTTTCTTGGTTGACAGGCAAGTCAGGCCCCAGGTTCCAATCCCCACAGATCGCAAGTCAGCCAATCTCAGCTGAGGAAAAGAAGAATCATACAGCACAAAAGGGGACCATTCAACCCATCATGTCTGTACTAGCTCTTTGATACAGCTATCCAATTAGTCCCACTCTTCCCCCATGGTCTGGTCGCAGTTATTATTTAATCTGTGCCCCCCCCCCCCCCCCCGCTTCCTCTCAGGCAGCACATTGCATTCCAGATTACAACTGTGTAAAATAAAACCTGTTTCACCCACTGCTGGCCCCAAACACCCAATCGTTTTTTTTTTAAAAAAACAATTATCGCAAATAACTTCTCAATTTCTGTTCAGCAGCCAATTCCACCACCCCACCAAATTATAAACTGTTTCCATACAGATAACATTCACACTTTTGACATTTAAACATTTTAAAAGTTCACGCGTTTGCACACCGTGTTATAGTCAGTTGTTCTATCGTTTACAGTCGCACCTGTCCTGTTCACCCCCCTCACCATGGAGCTCACTCACTTATACACGGTGTTCTGCATGGACTGCGATGCCAAGACTATCTTTTGGTGGTAGCCTTGACCCAGAATTGATTGGACAATCCCTTTTTTGCTTGGCAGCCCTCTGGTCTCTTGTTCTGACGTCTGAAGGAAAACAATGCCGAGATTCAACATGACGGGTCTGGGGGAGAAAAAAACCAACTGGGAACAAACGGAAAAGGAGTCTATGCAGGAACAAGTCCACTCACCCCCTTGTTGGCGGCAATGCAACATTCTGCCAGCCTTAACCAAAGGCGTGGGTTGGCGTGATATACCTGGACTGCCTCCATCAGACACTCAAAGGCCGCCAGTGGTCTGCCGATGTGCAGTAGCTGGATCCCACAGTTGTGCAACAGTTCATACCGTTTGTTTGTGAGCAATGTGCTCATAGGTCGGCCCGAAAACCTCTTCCCTAGAGGTTCATTTAAAAAAAAGCCGGAAAATTAATAAAACTCCTAATATTTAAACAGCGACAAGCAGAAATTGAAACTGTTCAATTAAAAACCATTTGAAAAAGCCACAGATTAGAGGAAAATAGTCTACCCAACCTGTCTCTGCCTCCAACTATCCAATGAAATGCATTGTGTTTTTCTGTCTAGCGCAAACATTCCAAATCAAAAACGGATTTAGAAGGACAATAATATGGGTTCTTTATTTGAAAATGGTCCTATATATATTGTGGCAGCATAGAACATATCTGGTCTGTAGAACTACTGCTCTGATCAGATGGCAGATGCCCATGGGATTATATATTCCTCCCTGTTCCGTGGTGGACAGTGATGGACAAGGTCTTAAGATACATAGGCCACAGTGAGAGTAGTGTGTGATAGCGCTGGAAAGGGTACAGAGGAGATTTACCAGGATGTTGCCTGGGCTGGAGAGTGTTAGTTATGAAGAGAGATTGGATACACGGAGGTTGTTTCCCTTGGAGCAGAGGAGACTGAGGGGGGACATGATTGAGGTGTATAAAATTATGAGGGGCACAGATAGAGTAGACAGGAGGACAATTTTCACCTTGGTGGAGGGATCAGTGACCAGGGGGCGAGAGGTTTAAGGTGAGGGGCAGGAGGTTTAGAGGGGATGTGAGGTGAGGGTGGTGGGAGTCTGGAACTTGCTGTCTGAAAGGGAGGTGGAGGCCTCAGAACATTTAAGAAATATTTAGATGTGCACTTACAATGCCGGGGCAGACACGGCTATGGGCCAAGTGCTGGGAAATGGGATTAGAATGGTGAGGTGGTTGACCGGTACAGACGTGATGGGCCAAAGAGCCTTTTCTGTGCTGTAGACTCTGTGACTATCACATCAGAGAGAAGTTAATCAGACACACATTTTCATGTCAGCTTTCAAACAAATTGACTGAAGTGAAACCTCATGAACATTTATGTAAGTAATGCCTTTTCTTTTAAATGAAAAAAACAGTCGTTTGCTTTGCAGCAACTAAACTGTAAGTGAAAAATGCGAGTCAGTTTCAGGGAAGTGTGCTTGGAAGTGTTTTTAGAACAATTGAGTTACGGCCGAAGCTACATCAGACTGTCCCTAAGGGCTGCACAGGCAATTAGGTACGTTTTTTTTTTGAAGTATAGCTTGTTCCAATGTAGAAAACCTGGCTTATGTGACACACCAAGGCCCCACAAATAGCAATGCAATAACGACTGGACAAAGCGTTTTAGTGATATTGACTAAACAATGAATATTGACCACAGAAACCAGGCAAAGCACCCCCAGCCTTTCCTTGAAATAGTGCCAGTGTGCTTTTTGTCTGCCTGAGACACCAGCAGGGCCTTGGTTAACATCACTTCCAAAAGCACCCCCCGCCCCCCGCAGCAATGTTAGCCCAGATTTTGTACTGAGGTCTCTGGAGTAAGGGCGGTGGGCTGACAAGGGGTGGGCAAGGGCAAAAAACACAAATCCACAACCTTTCCCTCTCCAGCGAGAATACCCCCCCCCCCTTGGGCCAAGGCAGACACCACCAAGCTGATTACCAGAATTCACAAAATAGGAACTTGAAACATTAGCAACTGCGTTTTATAATCAAGAATTCAATAAGCAACATGCACTCAAGCAACATTTAATTTCACCCCATTATCACAACAATAGGTCTGTTGAGTATTTGACCACATACAGCCCACCTTGGTCTGTGCTTGTTCCCGTTAACTGCACGCAAGCAGCATCATTCTCCTGTAAGGCCTTTTTAAAGTAGAAAATTCCAAGATTGTGTTTCCCCATGGCAAAATGGATGCACCCAAGGTTATTCCAGAACATACATCTAATACATTCACCTGTTTGGAGGAGAAAAGTCAAGAAAGATTTTTAAACAACTTCATTACCACGTAGAAAATGCCAAGAGTGATAGACGGCAAGATTTCAGATTTGAGGGGGTTTGATTTCAAGCTAAAGGTGGTTAATTTGATAAGAGTAGATAAGGAGAAACCGTCTCCACTGGCAGGAGAGGCAATAATCAGAGGGCGCAGATTGACAGCAATTGGTTAAAAAAAAAAAACGAGGGGAGAGTTGCTGCTGAGCTGTGCAGGCACGCAGAAATCTGCAAGGTCCCAGACAGAACCAGCTCCTCGATCAATAAAACATGCGCACAGCTACACAAAAAAAAAGTAAAATAAATCCATACTAAACAAAATGGGGCACACAGCACAACAACATTTTAAAGGGGACTTTGGAGATGGAAGATTTGTTTTTATGCACAGGTTACGATGACCTGGAAGGTGCTGCCTGCAAGGGTGGTGGAAGCAGATTCAAAAGTTAATTTCGAAAGAGGACTGGGTAAATACCTGAAAAGGGAGACATTTGCAGGGCTATGGGAGGAAGAGCAGGGCAGTGGGAATAATGGGACAGTTCGTTCAAAAAAGCCAGTACAAGCACTCTGGGCCGAATGGCGCCTTCTGGACTGGAGGATTCTATCAATTAGTGTTTCCCATGGTGAGATCTGTGAAAATTGTGCATTAACTGAAACCCACTGGAACTCGGCATTGTCAAATCAAATGAAGACCGACAGCCAGTGCAAAATTTGAGAGATGGAACTTGACGGTAAACGGAATATTTATTTCAATGTTTCACATCTGTCTGGACAATAAGATGCAATAAGTAACCAGTAAGGGGATTTTTCCCACTTGGATGAGCAAATGTTGGTCATGGGAAGAAGGTCATGCAAGGAAATTACTCCAGCACATTGTACAGAGACCAGAACCAGCAAAAAAACTTGTATGGCATCGACCAGTTACGTAAAAAAAGAGAAAGAATGAATAAAAGAGTTATTCTCATGTTCTTTCTGCATCACTGATCAAATGGAAGGCAAAGACTAGTTTTGCAAGAACTGAAGAAATTCAATTGCCCTCAACTGGAAGTGTGGGTGGGGCTTGTCAACCCACTCCAACAGTTGGCACCCGGCAAATCAAACTGAAACCATGTTTTTTGCCCCAGAAGAGGCAAGTTATGATTAGAGCATCGATCCTTTCTATAATTAAAATACAAAATTAACTGGCGAGAAAGAAAAGCTTCTGAAAGTGGACACAAAACCGATTTAGCAGAAAGAGGTACAAGGAACTGACACAATATTGCCACGGGCACAAGAGCATTGCAATGAAGACCGCTGTGATTTGAAGGAAATTAGAAAGACAAAGATTTAAATACAGATAAACAAAGGGATACTCCCCCCCCACCCCCCCCCCCCCAAACTAAACTCATGCTTATTGGCGCTCCGATCTACAAAATATATTGATCGCGGTGAAATATCTACTGGTCTCCAATGAATCGTCTGCAGTAAACCACAAACCGTGGCCATCTTTTAAAGATTCGTACCTGTGCTCAGGAACCCAGGATGATCCGTGATGTTTGCACTGTTCAATAGCTTCACCGCTTTCCGATAATTCCCCCTCAAATACTCAAAATTGCTCTTGAGAAATAGTGAGGGAGCAGACTACATAACAAAAAAAAAAACAGTGAAGAGGTGTGAGCATGTAGGTACCATTTACAACAGATAGACAAGTCCATTCACAGCAGCAAAAAATTTAAAATCATTTACTGAAATTATAATCGGAGTGCAAAAACAACGGTTCTATAATGAAAGAGTCATTATAGACATAGAGTCAGAGTTATTGATTGTCCTGGAGGCCATGTGGCCCTTCGAGTACATTGTGGGCGTCGCTGGGCTGGCCCAGCATTTGTTGCCCATCCCCAATTGCCCTTGAACTGAGTGTCTCGCTCGGCCATTTCAGTGAGGGACAGTTAAGAGTCAACCGCATCGCTGTGGATCTGGAGTCACATGTAGGCCAGACCGGGTAGGGATGGCAGATTTCCTTCCCTGAAAAATATTAGTGAACCAGATGGGTTTTTAAGACGATTGACAATGGTTTGATGGTCACCAGTTCCCTTAATTCCAGATCTTTTAATAATTTAATTCAAAGTTCACCCTCTACCATGAAGGGATTCGAACCCCCAGAGCATTACCCTGGGTCTCCGGCTTACTAATCCAGTGACAAAACCACTACATCAACCCCACCCCATTCTGGCTCTCCAATCAGTCCAAATCCTCCACCATCTCTGCAGCCATGCAGGTTTATTTCCTTCAAGCGTCCATTCAATTTGCTTTTTGAGATCGTTGATTGTTCCTGTTTCCACCATCCTTGGGGAACGAGCTCCAGGTCACTAAATGTTCTTCCTCACATTGCTCTACATCTTGTGTCCCCTGGTCCTTGTACCATCAGATAAAGGGAGCAGGATTTCCTCATCTACCTTATCTAAACGGGCAGCACGGTAGCATTGTGGATCGCACAAATGCTTCACAGCTCCAGGGTCCCAGGTTCGATTCCGGCTTGGGTCACTGTCTGTGCGGAGTCTGCACATCCTCCCCGTGTGTGCGGAGTCTGCACATCCTCCCACAGTCCAAAGATGTGCAGGTTAGGTGGATTGGCTGTGATAAATTCCCCTTAGTGTCCAAAATTGCCCTTAGTGTTGGGTAGATGGGGATAGGGTTGCTGGGTTATGGGGATAGGGTGGAGGTGTTATCCTTGGGTAGGGTGCTCCTTCCGGGAGCCGGTGCAGACTCAATGGGCCGAATGGCCTCCTTCTGCACTGTAAATTCTATCTATGCAAACCTATCATAATCTTGTACATCTCGATCAAGTCTTCCCTCAGTCTCCTTTGCTTCAAGAACAGTCCCAGCTTTTCAGCCTAACCTTGTATCAAAAGCCCCAATTCTGCGAAACCATTCTGGTAAACCTCAATTGATCATTGATTTTCATTCACGCAAGGATGAATGACTATATCCCTCAGATCTAGATATGTGTGTTAGGGCGGCAGGGTGACGCAGTGGTCAGCATTGCTGCCTCGTGGCGCCAAGGACCTGGTGTTCGATCCAGACACTGTCTGTGTGGAGTTTGCACATTCTCCCCGTATCTGCGTCGGTTTCACCCCACAACCCAAAGATGTGCAGGGTAGGTGTATGGCCACCCTAAATTGCCCCTCCATTGGGAAAAAAATTGGGTACGCTAAATTTATTTTTTTTAAATCTACATATATGTGCAAAATGTGTCTTTATGGGAGCACTAGTTTAATGTCAGTCTTGGCTCAGTGCGTAGCACTCTTGTCCAAGTCAGAAGATCATAGGTTTTAAGTCCCACTCTAGACTTCAGCACAAATTCCAGACTGACACTCCCAATGCAGTACTGTGGAGCACCCCATTAAACTGGAGGACCTCAAGTGAATGCAAAATATCCCATGACATTATTCGAAGAAGAATAACATGGTTCTTCTCGGTCTCCCGATCAATATTCTTCCCCCAACATTTTTTTAAATGATCAAATCATTTCTCTTACGTTATTTGTGGGATCTTACTGTGCACACAGGCTGTTGCCTTTCCTATATTACGACAGCCATTACATTTTAAACGTGCTTCATTGGTTGCGAGGCGTTGTGGTTGTGAAAGGTGCTATAGAGATGTAGGGCCTGTCTTTGTTGAACACAAAGATGATGACAGGGCACATCACGGACTTGAGGGGAAAATACACTGAGAATGAATACCTGCCGATCCTCTCCCGCCCCACTCCCAAACTGGTACTGTCAAAACACTCCTAGCTGCAATCCAGTGGCAGATTTAAACTGATCTGAAGCCAGACTGATAGAGCATAGATTCCAGCAGGCGACACAGGCTGCACAAAGCACTGGCATGCCAACATTTGGAGGACTAGGTACAATTCTGGTCGCTGTCCTACAACAATACCCGGGGATTGGAACAGTGCCGAAAAGAGCAAACAAACTAAAGGCATCTGTGGTGAGAGAGACAGATTATTCTGCAAACAAGAGGTATTAATGGTTTTCCAGCAATAGGGTGAATTGAATTCCATATGTTGCATTACAGCAATATCTCCCAATTTCAGAGGAAGCTGCAATGAGCAGAGAAAGAATGTCCACGAGTGGGTATCCTGGTAACACAAGGTCACAGATTTAAACAACCAAAGGGTAGAGGAGGAGAATTATTGTTACACAGAGCTGCCTGGAAAGGACAGTGAGTGCTGATTTAACTGCAACTTTCAAAGAAGGATTGGAGGCATGTTTGAAAAAGGAAAACAATTGTCTGGGTTTGGGACAGAGATTTATGTTTATACCTCGGGAAGCGGCTATCCGGCACGTCAAGTCCAGCCAGCTCCTGGTGGAGCAATCCAGGGAAGTCCCACCCACCCACCTGCTCGATCGATCCCCATCGCCCTGCAAGTTTATTTCCTTCAACTGCCAATTTAGTTTCTTTATTAAAATCATTGTAATCGGCCAGCTCTCTCAGAGCACCAACACAGTACAGGCATGATGAACCGAATGATCTCCTTTCGTGCTGTATCATACTTCAAAATCATCACCGGAAACATTAACGTCAGACGGTAGTGAGGTGGGGAAGGGAAGAAGATGGAGATAGAGTGCGTGAGCGAGAGGTTCCTAACATTTAGTTCTGATTCGTATGGGAGGGAGCGCAGTTTTCAGGTACTTTACTTACATTTCCAGCTGTATTCATGACAGATTTGATTTCCCGTTTGCAGGCTTTCAAAGATTTCATCTGGACATAAGCTCTCACTTTACACTGTGAACATAACGTGGACAAGTCATGCAAAGAGAACAAGATCATTTATACCATCAACAAAAAGCTTGCAAATACCGTGAAATCCATTTACACCTAAAGTTTTAATATTTTACTTTTTATTTCAGCCCATGTGCAGCTGTTTACATTCCTGTACATCCTCATTTCCTCCATCAAACCATCTCATCATTTTCAACACCTCTACTAAATCACGCTTCAACCTTCTCTGCTCAAAGAACTGCGACACAAGTGGAGATAAATTATCCACATACCTGATGAATTTTGGACTTTGTAGCTTCCACCATAACTCCAGCATCAGCCTTCTGATTTGTGGCATCTTTATAAGCCTTTGACGAAATTACGAGAGAGAAATTACTCGAGTATTAACATTTCCCGCTGCTGTACGCCGTAAGCTTAATGAACACACAGTATGGATAAGATGCGAATAGTTTCAGCAAGACAGCAGCTGATCCAACATCCTATCCAGGTGGCTGGAACTGAATCATCGCAGGATAGCGATGCTGTGGCCACCTACTCCACAGTGGAAGGCATTGCATCAATCTCCCCATTGAGATCGGTTACAGAATGCACCCGATTTCTCCACTCAACATCTCAAGAGGCCATCAAATAGACAGCAAAACCAATCACTGACATACGGGACTTCATTCGGTCCGGCAACTACATTTCATGTCTTTAAATTCCAGCAAATGCTCAGGTGGGGTTTGAACCCCCCGGCCTCTGGATTGCCAGCCCAGTGGCATTATCAGTGAGCCACGATTTCCCCCCTAGCAACATTAGTTAATGTACTATACAATAAATAGCAATTGACACCTCGTCTGGAGTCAAACACCAATCCAGATTGGCGGCGGTTGTCAGGATTCACTCTGCTTTACAAGACCGTTCTGACCTCTCCTAATCATTAAATCTCGGCGTTTGTCTCTCCGCAGGGAGCCACCATCAAAACTCCAAACAGTTCAAACATACTGACCTCATTGGACTTGCCATTTTTATTGTTTCCTTGCAAAATCATTTTCTCCAGAACTGCGAGCAGCAACAAAGCTTTCTCAGGCTGGTACGTCAACAGGTAAAGGTCGACAAGCAGGAAACACACAGCGTGGGCGAATTTCTCTTCTGCTTAAAGATCGGAGACAGAAACAAATCAAATTTTAATGATCTGAACACCAAGCATCTTAAGCCTAAATCGATGGGACCAACTTTGTCAGTCACATAGTCGTGCTTTTGTGGTATCCAGATTTTGTGGAAAGGAAAGATTTGGGTTAGTTTATTTTCAGTTTCACATTTATACAGCTGGAACGAGAGACATGTTGCTGAATATTTTCATCTTGCACCCATCAGGACAAACACTAGAATGCCAAATTTCAAACAATCTTTTCTTTGTTCTTCCACGGGATGTAGGCATCGCTGGCAAGGCCAGAATTTGTTGCCCAGGCCTAACTGCCCTTGAACTGGGTGGCTTGCCAGATCATTTCAGAGGGCAGTTAACATAGAATTTACAGTGCAGAAGGAGGCCATTCGGCCCATCGAATCTGCACCGGCTCCTGGAAAGAGCACCCCACCCAAGGTTAACACCTCCACCCTATCCCCATAACCCAGTAACCCCACCCAACACTAAGGGCAATTTTGGACACTAAGGGCAATTTATCATGGCCAATCCACCTAACCTGCACATCTTTGGACTGCGGGAGGAAACCGGAGCACCCGGAGTAAACCCACGTACACACGGGGAGGATGTGCAGACTCCGCACAGACAGTGACCCAAGCCGGGAATCGAACCTGGGACCCTGGAGCTGTGAAGCGATTGTGCTATCCACAATGCTACCGTGCTGCCAACCACCAACCATATTGCTGCGTGGGTCTGGGGACCGGGTACGGACGGCAGATTTCCTTTCCTAAAGGAAATTAAGTGAACCAGACGGGCTTTTACGACAATCGAGGATAGTTTCACGGTCACTATTACTGTGCAACTGCCGTGGGTCTCTGGAATTAAGATTTAGATTTTGCCCCATCACAATAATTCAGACCACAGGAGAACAGGATGCTGATCGGATAAATTGTGACTGCTTGAAATTTGGCATTCTTGTGTTAGTTCTAATGAGAGCAAGATGAAAAGCTTCAACATATCTCCCTTTTCAGCATTATTCAAGTTCTTCACTATCAAACAACTGTTTAGTAAACATTTACTTGATGTTCCACAAGGAGGGCAAGGCACCAGTTGTGGAACATCAACGTACAGGCCCCATGCAACTTCCTTTCCCTCCACATCTCAATAATGCTGGACTGAAAATGAATGACTTGAGGCTGATTTTATTTATTTTTTTGTACAGAATTCCACATGCATCCTCATCTGTTCTCTTATATGGATCCTGCGCACAGTACAGGCCTTTCCAAATGATAGCAAACTGGGAGCGACAGCAAGCAACCTGCTCAATTATATAAAGATTGGGGAGCTGCATTAAAAACAGTGGAAGTGCAAAGTCACATATGGAAAGAACAGTAAAGGGATAAAGTGAGCAAAATGGTATCACCAGAAAAGAAAGGGATTTGGAGGCTGAAGCACAGATAGATTATTGAAGCCAACAGTGGAGCATGTGGAAAGCAGTAAGTAAAAAATAACATCTTGGTTTGCATAGGTAGAGAATTGGAGCACAAATTGCAGACTTCGTAAAGATGTCTGGTCCAGTCCTACCTGGTATGCTGTGGTCACCTACAAGGATAGAGATCGAATCATTGGAGAGGGTGCATCAGGATGGGGCAACTCATCAGAGGGCAGAGATTAAGCGCCCAAGAAACTGGGACTATTAGGAATGGGCAGGACAAAACTGGAGGATCCTAAAGTAGCAGACAAGATAAACATCAATGTCTCAATGTCTTTAATCAGTTTTGATTTAGAAAGGACATGAGCTGCAACTTACAAGAGGGAGGATGAAAAGCTAGTTTAGAATGAGCAGGGTGGGGGTTGGGGGGGGGGGGGGGGTGGTGCAGGAACATGCTGATACTGTTTTGGGAGAAACAGGAATTAGGGAATGTTTCTTTAACACGGGGACTGTAGTGCCTTTTCCCAGTCCAACAGTTCAGCCGTCAGGTTTTCATATAACAGTAAAAGCATTTAACAGACCAGGCACTGACATTGAAATACTGCAAATGAATCAATATAATAGAATAGATAATTGACTAGAACGTAATCAGAGTGGAACAAAAACTACCTACCAAAAGGCTCTATGAACTGATAGAGTTTTTCACCAATTGATATAGCTTCAGTGTGCTGGCGGAGATGGTAAAGAATGATTGCTTGGTTGTAATAAAGCATGCTGTTCTCAACATCATCCAGTCCATCCATTTCTTCCACCGTGGAATGAACCTAAAACAAAGACAATAGTTTGCTGTTACCTATGGGGCATTTAACGGCAATTCACCCATTTTCAGCTTGCTTCCAAAGAAAGTAATCCTGACGTATTGAAAAACCTCCTGCACCATCCTTTTCCCTTCTTCATTCACCATTCCACTTTCCCTTCATCCTCCCACTCCCTGCCCAACACTCCGCGATGACCTTTCTGATTCTGAGGAAAGGTCATCGACTTGAAACATTAACTCGAGGGCAGCACGGTGGCGCAGTGGTTAGCGCTGCTGCCTCACAGCGCTGAGGACCCGGGTTCGATCCCGGCCCCGGGTCACTGTCTGTGCGGAGTTTGCACATTCTCCTCGTGTCTGCATGGGTCTCACCCCCACAACACAAAGATGTGCAGGGTAGGTGGATTGGCCACGCTAAATTGCCCCTTAATTGGGAAAAAAATAATTGAGCACTCTAAATTTAAAAAGACTTGAAACATTATCTCAAGTTTTCCTCTCCATACATGCTGCCTAACCTTCTGAATATTTCCAACATTTTCTGTTTTTATCAGATGGAATAAATTATTTTTTGGTTAAGTCATTTTAAATCTTGATAAATACCAGCTGTGTCTATATGGGTCTATAACCCTCACCTCTGGGTCAGAAGGTTCAATGTCCAAGTCCCACCCCAGTGCAGTATTGAGAAAATGCTGAGCTGTTGGAGGTGACACCCGTCTGATCAGATGTCACATTTCCTACATTACCAGTGACTTCATTGGCAGTACAGCTTCCTGTATAAATGCAACTCATTTTCAATGAACCTTCATTCTCTCGCTAACAACTACAACCTACTTCAGAAAGGACAGCCAGTGAAAGGTTTTTCCGACAGTCATTAGGGAAAGAGTGACTGGAGAAGGGTTTTTTTCCAAATATATTTTTACAGGATATGGGCATCGCTAGATGGCCGCATTTGTTGCCTATCTCTAATTACCTGCGAGAAGGTGGTGGTGAGCTGCAGTCATGTGGTATAGGTACTCCCACTGTGCTGGTAGGGAGGGAGTTCCAGGGTATTTATCCAACAACAGTGAAGGAACGGCGATATATTTCCAAGTCAGGGTGGTGAGTGACTCCGAGGGGAACCTCCAGGTGGTGGGGTTCTTGGGTATCTGCTTCTCTCGTCCTTTTAGATGATAATGGTGGTGAGTTTGGAGGGTGCTGCCTCAGGAGTATTGGTGAATTCCTGCAGTGCACCTTGTAGGTGGTACACTCGGCTGCTACGGTGCATCGGTGGTGGAGGGTTTGAATGCTTGTGGAAGGGGTGCCAATCAAGTGGGCTGCTTTGTCCTGGATGGTGTCGAGCTTCTTGAGTGTTGTTAGAGCTGCACTCATACAGTCACGTGGGGAGTATTCCATTACACTCCTGACCTGTGCCTTGTAATATGGCTGGGTCCAGTTCAGTTTCTAGTCAATGGTAACCCCCAGGATGTGATAATGGGTGATTTGTGATGGTAATGCCATTGAATGTCAAGTTGTGATGGTTTGATTCTCTTATTGGAGATGGTCATTGCCTGGCACTTGTATGGCACGAATGTTATTTGCCACTTGTCAGCCCAAGCCTGGATATTGTCCATGTCTTGCTTCATTTGCACGTGGACTGCTTCAGTGTCTGAGGAGCCGTGGATGGTGCTGAACATTGTGCAAACATCCCCAAATCTGACCTTATGTTGGAAGGAAGGTCATTGATGAAGAAGCTGAAGATAGTTGGGCCCAAATCACTACCCTGAGGAACTCCTGCAGTGATGCCCGGACTGAAATGACTGACCTCCAACAACCACAACCGTCTTCCTTTGTGCCAAACAAGACTCCAACCGGCGGGGAGGTCTCTCTCTCTCCCTCTCCCGATCCCCATTGACTCCAGTTTTGCTCGGGATCCTTGATACCACACTTGGTCAAATGCTGCCTTGATGTCAAGGGCAGTCACTCTCACCTCACCTCTGGCGTTTCAAGTGTCGCAATGATCTGCCTCAAGTCACAATCTTTCCCAAAACTTTATACAGAACACATAAATGCAGAGCAGGCCCGAGGGGCAGAATGGCCTGTTCCTAATTTTTGTGCTACAAACCACTATTTGTGTTCTTTATTCTTACCTGATTTTTCAGCAGGTTGAGAGTCTGCCTCAAGGTATCCGTCAAAGTCTGTCCATTTTTGTAGAACTCCACCACTGCTTTATTCAGAGATATTTTGTAATCATCTTTGTTTAGCTCTTGCAGATGACCCAAATACTGCAGACAAGTATCAAACTGTCCTGACTGTGGCAAAATGTAAGAAAATGTAGGTCAACACAATTGCTGTCTGTGGCAACCAATTTTCTGAAACTTCATAGCAAGTACTCAGATTAGATGTTGATGCAGTTTTAATAAAACATAGTGCGCAGGACTGAGAGGCAAACCAGCAATGGTACCAGAGGAGATGGGGGGAAAAGAACATAAGAAGTAGGAGCAGCAGAGGCCCTCTGGCCCCTCGAGCCCACACCGCCATTCAATGAGATGATCGTGGCTGATATTTTTGTGGACTCAACTCCATTTGCCCACCCACTCACCATAACCCTTTATTCCTTTACTGTTTACAAATCTAACTTTGCCTTAAAAATATTTAACGAGGTAGCCTCAACAGCTTCACTAGGCAGGGAATTCCACAGATCACAACCCTTTGGGTGAAGACGTTCCTCCTCAACTCAGTCCTAAATCTGCTCCCCCTTATTTTGAGGCTATGCCCCCTAGTTCTAAGTTTAACCCACCAGTGGAAACAACCTCCCTACTTCTATCTTATCTATTCCCTTCATAATTTGATGTGTATCTATAAGATACTTCTAAATTCCAATGACTTTGCCCCAATCTCCTCAGTCTCTCCTCATAAGCCAATCCTCTCAAGTCCGAAATCAACCGAGTGAAAGAGTGAATGGACATCAATTGGTCTTACAGGAGACAACAAGAAACCAGTACACATCTGCCATTCCTTCTGATAGATGGAAAGTTCTATCACACCTTAAACTGTAAATTCTTGTAACTTTTTCCATTGAAGCTTTGGCTAAGCTAACTTGAACAATCGCCCTTATATTGTTAATTTAAAATGGACGAGAAGAGAGAATGTGTATTTTCCTGTCCCCTCTTCCCCTATTGCAACAAGGGCAACTACATACAGCAGGAAAATCCCAACATACTCACCTTGGTTAAAAGATTCTGAATAAGCATTCCAAGACTTGATTACAAATCCTGTGCTATTACGACAGTGTGCTCATTTCCTTCGGTATTATTTGCCTTCTAAATAAATTACATTGCTGATTTTATCACAAATGTTTCTGTCTGTGTTTTGCACCAGATGAGGGAACTCAGTCGATAACCTACTTGATATTTGATGGTGAAAAGGATAGGAAGGATTGCACTAGAAAGGGTGCAGAGGCGATTCACCAGGGAGTTGCCTGGGTTGGAGCATTTCAGCTATGCAGAGAGGCTGGTTAGGCTGGGGTTGTTTTCTTTAGAACAGAGAAGTCTGAGGGGGGGGCGACCTGATCAAGGTGTGCAAAATTATGAGGGACAAAGATTGGAAGGAACTTTTCCCCTTCGTAGCGGGGTCGATAACCAGGGGACATAGATTTAAGGTAAGGGGCAGGAGATTGACAGAGGATTTTCACCCAGATGGGGGTGGGAATCTGGAACTCACTGCCTGAAAGGGTGGCAGAGGCAGGAACCCTGAACATGTAAGAAGCATTTAGATGAGCATTTGAAACACCACAGCATACGGGCCAAGTGATGGAAAATGGAACTAGAATAGACAGGAGCTTGGTGGCCGGCTCAGACACAATGGGCTGGTGCACACACAATGGACCGAAGGGCCTCCATCTCTGCTGTAAAGCTCCATGACTACGATAATTGGGGCGTGTAATTCCTTTTCATGTCACACACTTCAGGCATTATGTTTCAGATTACCGAAGACACAAGTTTTTTTTAAATGGAAACTGCACGTTTCCTGTTGATACAAATAAGTAGGAGACAGATCCAATTGTCACAACCAACACAGCAGCAGCCGTGAACTGGTCATGGAGCCGAATTAATGAGAATTAATTTGAATGGAATGGAAGAAAAGGAAAAGAAATGCCCAGCTGTCCTGGTCCTATAGTAAGCTCTGTATTTCAGTCACTCTCTACAAGGTTATACGTACTGTGTAAGCCTGATAGGCATTGTTTGCAAGCTCCTTTACATGGTCAGCAACTCCCGAAGAAAGAGAATTAGTCTCTGTTTTCCCGTCAATACCTTGGTCTACAACAAAGCAAAAACAATTATTCAGCATATCCATCGAGTACCACTCACATGGCAGCATTTTCTTCGCATTCAGACGGACGTGCAGATTTCTAAAACTAATCACAGAAATACACCTAAATCAGCCTTACGTTTCGACAAAAGGAAAGCACAGAGCCGCAATTGCCTCCAGAATCTTCTGTGATTTGTTCTGAGTGAAGGTATTTTTCCTCATCAGTCGTAAATGGCTGATCCTTACTCTGACACTCTGTCCGCGCCCCCAGTCCTAAACTCCCCCGCATCTACCTGGAGACATGGTGGCACTGCTGCCTCGCAATGCCAGGGTCCCAGGTTCAATTCCAGCCTCGGGTGACTGTGTGGAGTCTGCACGTTCTCCCCTTGCCTGCGTGGGTTTCCTCCGGGTGCTCCGGTTTCTTCCACAGTCCAAAGATGTGCAGGGTAGGTGGGCTTACGGGGATAGGGAACAGTTAGGGTGCTATTTCAGAGGGTCAGTGGCCTCTTTCTGCACTGTAGGGATTCTATGGAATTATTGCGACTTGTGCATCCAACCATATTTTGTGTAAAATTTAATTTCAGTTAAAAGTCTCAAACTACCTCAACAGCCCATTTTTAATGCACCATCAAGTGTTGATTGCTCTCGTCACGGAGCAAATGGAACAGCATTACCCTGATGATCCATCAGTCAATTATTCCAACACCAAACAATCTACAGTACGTCATGTCTGTGCCAGCAAGAGGAGTTACCCAGCCTAACCAACTTTACAGCTCTGGGTTTGTGGCCCTATAGGTCCCGGCACTTCAAATATCTGAGCACTTTCTAAATGTTTTGTGGGTCTCTGCCTCCAACACCCTTTCAGGCAGTGAGGTCCAGACCCATCCACTCCCTGGGTGAACACACGGTGAACACCAGGTTCTAAGTGAAAGACAATCAAATCTCCCCAAAACGCGAGTCTTCCTAATTCAGTTGCTGATTCCTGCCAGTTTTAAGTGATGTTCTGTGGAGGCAAAACAACCCAACTGCACACCCCTCCAGGGCTCAGAGGCTGCATACATCCTCCCAGAGCTTCACATCCCATCTGGAACACCCACACCATGAACATCCAGTCATGCTGCGTGGGCACCTCCGAATCACCACAGGGCCGCCAGCCCCTCCATCCTTGCCAGTGCCAGCACAGCCCCCCCTCCTCCTCCCCGCCAGCCCCCTCTCGTATCCAACCCCTCATCCCTGCCAGCCCCCTCCCTTCCCCCTCTTCCCTTCCCCCCATCCACACATCCTTTCCCCCTCCCCTCATCCCTTCCCCCCATCCTTTCCCCCCTCCCCTCATCCTTTCCCCTCCCTCCCCCCTTCCCTCATCCTTTCCCCCCTCCTCGCATCCTTTCCCCCTCCCCTCATTTCTTCTCCCCTCCCCCCATCCTTTCCTCCCCCCCTTTTCCTGCCTCCCCTCATCCCTTCTTCCCCCCTCCCCTCATCCCTTCTCCCCCCCCTCCCTCCCCTCATCCCTTCTTCCCCCCCACCCCTCATCCCTTCTTCCCCCTCCCCTCAACCCCCCCATATCCCTTCTTCCCCCCCCTCCCCTCATCCCTTCTTCCCCCTCCCCTCATCCCTTCTTCCTCCACACCCCTCATCCCTTCTTCCCCCACTCCTCATCCCCGCCCACCCCTCATCCTGCCCTCCCCTCATCCCTTCTTCCCCCCTCCCCTCATCCCTTCTTCCCCCCTCCCCTCATCCCTTCTTCCCCCCCACCCTCATCCCTTCTTCCCCCTCCCCTCAAACCCCCCATATCCCTTCTTCCCCCCCTCCCCTAATCCCTTCTTCCCCCTCCCCTCATCCCTTCTTCCTCCACTCCCCTCATCCCTTCTTCCCCCACTCCTCATCCCCGCCCACCCCTCATCCTGCCCTCCCCTCATCCCTTCTTCCCCCCTCCCCTCATCCCTTCTTCCCCCTTCCCCTCATCCCTTCTTCCTCCCTCCCCTCATCCCTTCTTCCTCCCTCCCCTCATCCCTTCTTCCCCCCCTCCCCTCATCCCTTCTTCCCCCCTCCCCTCATCCCTTCTTCCCCCCCTCCCCTCATCCCTTCTTCCCCCCCTCCCCTCATCCCTTCTTCCCCCCTCCCCTCTCATCCCTT